>NW_018164563.1:664031-734411 GCF_001263595.1 Phalaenopsis equestris | reverse complement strand
GATCTGTTATAAAATGTTTGTTCATTTGAGATAGGAATGATATTTCACTAAAATGTTTTCAGACTTTTTACCTTTTTCTCTTTAATTGAAGCAATTTCACTCATACTCTCATTTTGAGTTGTTACTACATCAACAAGAGACTGACTTGAAGAACTATTAGGTTTTTTTGAGATTGAGTTGCCATTGTCGCTAAGAAGATTTGCAGCATTAAGTTAAAAAACCAACAGCTAACTTGGTTGCATTCGTTGATTTGTAGTAAACAAGAAGAATAAATAATAACAAATGTCGTCCAAATGTTAAGCCTTAAGAGCAAAGGACTTATTGTCCGCAAACAAAAAAATGATATAGTTGCACATTCAGATAAAAGGACAATCATCTATAATAAAATAACTAGGAGTCAAACACCAACGGACAATAGTGAATGAAATGGGGGGAAACCAAGATACAAATAGGCATATCTTTCCAAGTTCCAACAAAATTATACAAATATACATTTACAGCAATTCTTTTCGTCCAAAAATAGCTAACCTAGTAGCATTTACAGTAACTATGCATATTTGGCAATAACAAATATCATCCAAAAGTTAACCAACCAATAACAAAGTATCATTATCCCCAAAAAAAAGCGTATTTAACTCATTACATATTTGGGCTAAAAAATAGGTAGAGAAAAAATTGTGCATTGACAATTGACATTTAATAATTCACAGGCCCATAAGCATAAATCACGAAGTATAAAGGGAAACCAACAAACAAACAAACATATGATGATTGAGAACGTGTTAATATGTTATGGCCGAAATAAAGGGAAACCAACAAACAAACAAACATATGATGATTGAGAACGTGTTAATATGTTATGGCCGAAATAAAGGGAAACCAACAAACAAACAAACATATGATGATTGAGAACGTGTTAATATGTTATGGCCGAAATAAAGGGAAACCAACAAACAAACAAACATATGATGATTGAGAACGTGTTAATATGTTATGGCCGAAATAAGGGGAAATCAACAAACAATATCTCATTTAATCAAAAGCTCATAACTTTTCAATAACTCATTTTGTAAAGCCAACCAAGATTCAAGAAGAAGACTTGGGTATACATTCTCAACTCTTGACCTAGTTACGTTCAACACAATTTATCACTATATCGTAATAACAAAATTTTTAAGAAAATATCAAAAAATATTAATTTTTTTCCACATAAAGAACTATTCAATATTTCCCCTCAATGATTGATTCAATAATAATAAATAACATCAAATATTATTTTAACAGAAATTTCACCAAAATCTAGGTTTGCAGCAAGCTAGCAACTATCAAGTATGAGATGTCAGTAAAGAAAATAAATATTTCTAATGAAAGAGACAAATCTATAACAGCCAATAAAGAAGTCATATTACACTCTTTACTTGGATTTTAATATTTCAACTAACCTTGAACATTCAACAAAACATATAATGTCCATAGGGGTTGGCAAGTGGCCACTAACAATCTAACAAAAAAAAAAACAAAGAAAATTAATACTTCACAGATCTTCGAAAGGCATGTCAAAAAAGTGCTTTTAGTTTTATGCTCATAGAAGCAACTAATCAATCATATATTTGAGCTTCAAAATGATTAATTCTGCCAGATAGAAGCAACCAAACTTTTTTTACATAATGATCCTGGGCTTTCCTCTTCAAACATTATAAAACAGATTGATGACAAAAGTTATAAGAAGAAATCATGGAAAATAATATGTTCAACTATGCCACTTATAAAAACAAATTTTCAACTAAACAAAACCAAGCACCAAAGAAAAATGTGAAAGTTGAAATCTATTACAACCCTTAAAAAAAACAAAAACACAACTTTCTCCTTCATAATGTTCAACACTCAACACCAAATGTAGCGGATGAATAAACCAAATTAGTTTAATGATAATAAACCTAAGAACTTCAACAATAACAAAAACAAAACAAAAATTCTTATTGCCAACCCAAGAAACATATAAACATTTACGTGAATAAAATAAAGATCAAACCAACGACAATATGAAATGAAAAATGTGAGCTTGAGAGAAGGAAGTTATTGTTACAGCAAAAAGTGGTGAGGTCGGAGAGAAGGAGATTAGGAAAAGAGCCAATGAAACCACCAAACCCGTGAGACTTCTTCGAACCACCGAAGGCATGCTTCATCACCTAGGGTTAAGGATTTCATAAGGGGCAGACGACAAACCGCAGACTGCAAAGGCGCCGGAGAAACAAAATGGGGGAGTTGTTGAGAATGAAAAGGATTTAACTTTAACCCCGCATGCAAATCACCTGCGATCTATGAGGCTTCCACTTTTCCACCATCTTATCCAAACATGTATCATGTATCTGATATGAATGCGAGCTGATAGATCCCATATGACTCCTGCTCTAAATGCTCTAAATGGACAAACAAAAAAAGTTTGACCCAAGGGCTTGCTCATAGCTCAGCTCGTTATTTTTTATCCAAGCTCAAATTTGAATTAATTTTCGTGCGATCAACAATTTTTTAGCTAAATT
The DNA here is from genome assembly GCF_001263595.1 of Phalaenopsis equestris. Lineage (NCBI taxonomy): Eukaryota > Viridiplantae > Streptophyta > Magnoliopsida > Asparagales > Orchidaceae > Phalaenopsis > Phalaenopsis equestris. The sequence goes on along the minus strand of NW_018164563.1, from coordinate 731,871 downwards.
ATCAGTTCTACGGGTAGATTCGAGTTACCTGTGTTCGAGTCAAGAGTTCGGGTTGAGTTTTTCAACCCATACAATATTCCGGTCGGATTCAAATCAAATCCATTCGAGTCATGACAATTTTATGTTGAACCAAAACTTGACCCGCATACCACAATTGACACCCCTATTTAAACAAATGCCCAATTTTATCCATATCAGTTGCCACTTGCATTCCACAGAAGGCCTCAAATAAAGAGAATTAGAAACTGGTAACATAAAAATAGAAGATATTTCATCACTTCCCTAGTGTTTACATAACATTTGAATCTCATCATTTTAAGATTTATAGAAGTGCTCGAATATGCAACATATTGTTTAAAAACAAAGTGAAGAATAACAAAGTGTCAAATTTGAGTATGGGTGTCAAATTCGAGTTAGCAGGTCGAATTCGGGTCCAACCTAAAAATGATCAACCCGAACCCGAACCCAGACCCGAATAATAAACGAGTCGAAAACTAAAACTTACGTTCGAACTTGACCCGCTATCCCGAACCCGAATTAAAATTTAGTGCTTACTCGAGTCATGTTTGAATTTTTGAGTTTAACTCGAACATGACACGAATAATAAACGGATTGAATTCTCTAACCCGAATCCGACTCAAAAAATGTTGGCGCTCACCTTGCCCAAACCCGAATTTTTCAAGTCGAGTTCGAGTCATATCGGCGTGTGTGGATCAACTTTTGACACCCCAAGATTTGAGCTCTCACCCTGCCCGAAAAAATCTATAAAAGATGATTCAGAGGAAGAACAACAAAATCACTTGCTACAAAACACTTACATCCACCATAGAAAAATTATTGTACAAACACTTCTCTCAAAAAAAAATGAAAAGAATAAAAAGACCACCATCATTTCACTGAAACAAGAAGAGGCCATCATAAACATCAAGTTTTAACCATTTCATCTTCTGTGAAGGAAACTCTGTTACCAATTTACTGATGATCTTATTGATCATCTCCTCATCCCCACCTACTCATCCATCATTCAGATATATGCTCTTTAAGATCACCTTCTGTGCGCCTGTCGTCGGGAGGCTTTGCTCGAAGAAAGCCATTGTCCTCCACCCTCTGCTGATCGGCCACCGCTGTAAGCTTTACCTCTTTAGCAATGGTGGTGGAAGAGGAATTTCCTTTCTCATCCCTCTCCTTCTCAAAGGCTGAACTTTTAGGAGAGGGTGGTGTTGTGCAACAATATTCGGCGGTTTGCTCATCTTGATCAGAAGCCGGCGGCTTGAGCTTATCCAATCCAACTTTGTATTGCTGTTCAAACATCAACTGGAGACATCTCCCTTGTTCTTCAATTCGTAGTTGCAGGTTCCTCTGAATCTGCAGAGTTAAATAGAGTTGGAAGGTAGGGAAGATTATAAGGTTAGTAGAAAAAAAACCTTGGTAGGATGAAATAGAATCAAACAATTATATATAATAGCAGAGTTAGGTAGTATTTGATCGCATATTATTAATGGTATTTAGCCATGAATTTAACTAAAATCCAGCAAAACATCAAAACAATGAAAATTAAATCCTACGCTTCGTTTAATTAAATTTCTCTTATTATGTGTCTTTTATGTCGTAAATCCGGATTTACTAATCAAATCGCGAGGCGGATTTATTTGTCGTCACTCACAAGCTCCATCTTTGTTGCACACTAATTTTATAAATCTGAATTTATCAGATTTACTGGATATTGTAAATCCTATTTAACATCCACCCTAAAAAAAAAGAAAAATTTACACATATATATACCACTCGATTCCTATGTATTTACATATCTAAAGCAAAAAAACTTCAATTTTTATATGCATACCACCTTGTATGCATACCACCTTACCTATACATAGAAAAAGTATATTTCACTTTCAAGTTAGAAAGGTTGTATTTTTATTTGAAATGAAAGATTTGGGTTGTATAAACGTAAAAGGCAAAATTTAAATGTAGATATGTATTACATAAGAATTTGGTGGCAAGTGTATAAATGCTCTAATAAAAAAAAAAGTAAAATCTCCTACAAAAAAGATACAATGAAGTAATGCATTTACACAACGTAAGAGAACAAGTGGGCAAGTGAATAGACTGAAGTAGACTACCAAATTAAAGTGAAATTTACATGTAAATTTGATGAAATTTAGATTAAACATTATACCTCGAGTTGTTCGTGAAGTCGTTTCTGAACCTCCATCTGCAACCGCAAGGCTTCTGTAAGCTCCATTCCACTGTCCATCAAAAGAAAGTGAAAGGTCAACTAAAATTCAATATATCTATAGCGTCAGAAATGTAAATTGTGTGCATTAAAATGAAAAATTGAACGATCTAAGCAGCATTTCTGCTCTAGCTTACATGAAGCTTTTTCATTTCATAGTTCTTTTCTTTTTTTGGTATATACATATGCTAGTAATGCAAATACGCATTTCAGGTGAGTTGATAAAATTAAATGATTTCAAAATGTGCATGGTATCAATGGATTAAAAAGAAAAAAAATTTAATATATATCAAATGAATAGAAGTTGATAAATATTTTTTATGAATAAGAGGTTTAACGTCTTGTACAAGGCTCACCGAGACCAGATTAAAAATTAGAAAATGATTGATGATATTGAACCTAAATAATAGGAAAATTGCTAATAATTAAGATGATTGTATGCAACTAGAAGTGGATTAACTCAAGAGGTAAGGAGACAAACTTTCCAGTCAAGTTCCATGGAGTTTCGCCAACCAAGCTCGAGATGAACATGCCAGCCAGGTTCCAGGGAAACTTGCTGAGCGGGTTTCGAGGAGACTTACCAGGACAGAGCTCAAGATGAACATGCCAATCAGGTTCATCAACAGACTCACCAATCAGTCAGGATTCATTCGCCCAGTCAAGTTCAAGGCATCAACCAGCCAGGACTAGATGAACGCACGTGCTGAATAGAGGAGAAACCATCCACAAAGGCTCAGGGAGAACTCTAGCAATAGACTAGCCAAACCGACCAACCCAAATTGTCTTTCATATCTAGAAAGCACTCAGCCAACACTTCGAGGGGACACAACGATTATTACACCCGACAGCCAATTATCAAGTTCAATCAAATTTTGAGTTTATATTACAACTATATGCCTCCAGTATCATTTTTCTATATTTAATATACGAACAACCCATCCAATAGATTTTTCTGCAATGCACCGGAACCCAAATCTCCATCTATAAATAGAGAGTTTTTGGGGAGATCCAAGGGTTCAAGTTTTGACTTTTTTAGAAAGATTCTGTACGATACTCTTTGAGCCTACTCATCGATTTTTTTTATCTTTATCTTAATTTCTATTAAACCAACCCAAATTCCTTTGGGTTAGCAGGATCCTGGATAATCCACGGACATATCAAGATCTAATATTGATGCAAATCTGTAATGATAACCCCCAAAATGAATGACATCTCTCTTGCCTTCCTAGCTCTGGCACAGTTGCTATTCCGAATTCCAGAGTGAAGTCATGCTGCTGACTAAAATGTGGCAGGATTCGTTACTCCGTTTTTCAATCTTCATTATAGCTATTTCCAAATGTTATGCAGTTCTGATTGCAGATTTAAAAACTAGCAATTCCTCATGGCTGAAATCGGACCTGTATTTTGAGAAAGTCAACTTCTATGGGATTTATTTTACATTGGAAAGCTTCATATTTTGGGTCGTTTGATTATACATAAGACACTGAGTCATGTAAAAATTCAATAATATAATTAATACAAATTCCTATTTTCTCTTCAGGTATGCCGGTTATATGTGAATTCTTCCAGTGTAGTACAAGTGTTAAGTACAAGAAATTTGGGTGAAATCTTCTTTGTAACAGCTAGAGGCCTGGATTAATAATTGGTGATTTCATTCCTTGCATACTTATTTTCTGTGTTTTAATAGTTGATTTGCATGTGTGCTTGAATTTTGTTAAACCTTACACAATCTGCATTTTTAATACTGATGCAATGTTTGATCGGATTGTAGCTTCTTATGATCTCAATTTCTCATAAAACTTCTAACTCAATGTTCGTTAAATAATCCTTGTAGGTCAATTTTATATGTGTTCTAAATTTCATCAAAAGTTTGTGAACTGCAAATTTAACCTTAATGTATATAACTTGTGCATCTCATCATAATTTACACTATAAAACTGCAAACCCTTAAGATGTCCTGCATCACTTTCTAGAAATGCAAAAAATGGGATGTATCATAGCACATTCAGGATTGGCAAAATGAAAGCATAGGACTAATTGATTATTTTTCTAACCCTAAACCCTAATCATGGCAAGCTTTTGAAAGAATTCAACAACAAATTATGAAGCCAACTAAGTCCAACAATCAATATAAACCCTACTTATATATTAATAAATATTACTTGGGAGGGAATGAGGTTATGCAATCGCTACTGTTCAAATGAGATCATCAAGGTTACAATCTGGAAATCTATATGGCCACCAAAAGAAAAACAAAATCACTTACGTTTTCAGGTCCAATGATGCCTTTTCATCAAGAGAATATACCTGCTTTTCTGAACTCAATGAAAAAAAAAAGGTAAATTCAGACTTCAATGCCACAGTACTCAATAATTTGACTTAAAGATTAATCTACAAAATTTTAGCACAATTATTATTGTGCATTAAAATTGTCAAAAGAAAAAATCAATAGAATAGTAAAGCACACTGAAATTGGAGATCAAAAGCAAAAAATAAAGGAATGCCAGCTTTGATTAACCTTCTAATGAATCTGGCCGGTACCGAGCTGTTCTATACTTCTGCAACATAAAACAATTCAATGACGGAGCCTTAGAAAGCTACAGTTTTTCCTACAAAAGCTACAAACCTGGAGGTGGCTTTTCACATGGTATATAGTCAATCCTTCCACCTTCATAAGCTTCAGAACACCTTTAGGAGTGGCCTCTTTTATAAAAGAATGGTAAAAGGTCAGAAAAATGACAGGCTAGCAAACAAGTGCAAAAGGTTTTTATTTTTATTTTTTTTTTGGCCCAAGGTTGAAACCACTTACTTTCGCTTCCACCGAGCTGTTTAACAGCATCTACAAAGCGTTCATGGAGTTCTGGGGTCCAACGCATGCGTGGCTTAGGTGGTGCTCCATTGATTGAAGGTGATGGACTGCTCATAATGCTCCGCTCCCCAGAATGCAAAGGTACCTGCTGATGAACATGCACTTGTTGGACCAATGGATTTAAACAAGCCTCTTGCGTTGCTTGATACACAGCCTTCAAAATATAAATGATTCCGTAAGTGATCAAAACCATATTTCTACTATTTTCTTGTGAGTCCGAAATAATAAATAAAAGAAAGAGAAATTTACATAAGCAGCACACAATTCTTATGTATTTACACATCTCACGCCTAAAATTTAACATTTACATACATTGCAACTTGGTGCTTTAAACCTTGAGCATGAAAAGCCACATTTCACTTTTAAAAGTCATAATAGGACTATTTTTGTTGTGATATTAAATATTTGAGTGCTATGTGTGTAAACATAAAAGTTCAGGCATGAAATATGTAAATGGATAAGAATTGTGTGTTAAGTATGTAAATGCCCCTAAAAGAGAATAATATATTCTCAATAGTTAACATTAAGTATTCAAAGTTTAAGCTGCAAATATCTATAAAAACTGCTATTATAGAAAAGAAAAAAAAACAGAGATGTAAAACCATAATTCAATAAATATCATTATGGTTTCTTATAACCTACTGACACACTAAAGACGAGAAAAGAGAGGAGTACAAACACCTTCAGCTGAGTTTCTGGTCCAACTGGGTCATTCAGAAGATCCTTCCAATCCTCGCTGCCCAAATCCCACCATTCATTTTGCTTAGCTAGGTCATCAGAAGCAGCAATAACACTGTTCTTGATTTGATTATTAATGGGACTGTTCTGGAGTTGACTGCTCCCAATATTCATATTATCAGAGTAACTAAAAATATCCTGAATGGATTCTGGAACCCAAGAGATTCCCGTAGCCTCTAAAGGATAATTACTCGCCAAACTTTGGACCGAAGGCATGGGCATTCCACAGCTTGGTGATGGAGCAATAAATGGGGCGCCATTAGGGTATCTCCCTTGAGGGGCAACAGAAAAGTAATGAAGATCTGAGGAGAATCCAGAAGCTGATGAGAATAAAGGTTCCATAACCCCACTATTAGAGACTAAAGGGGTTTGTTGTGGCACAATAGAAAGCGGTTCATGTAACCTCTCATCAAATAAACTGGGCTGAGTAGGTAGAGATGATGATATAACAGCTGAAACTCCAGAGCTACAGATTTGCTTCATAACGGACTTGCTAGGAGAGAGAGTTGATTGTGCTTCTTAACGCAAGCAACCATTTAGCAAATTTTTAGAAAAAACTAAAAAATTAAAAAAAAAAAAAAAAAACTGTTTTCTGAAAAAATAGGCATGAGAGTGGCACATTTTTTAAAATGACAAGACGTTACTACTATCAAAATAGGGAGTACTGAAATTTAATCAGCATCTTTGTCACGAATTCAGAAAACCTGCAATCTATAGCACCTCTAATGGCAATGAAAATCAGGAAGTTACCACTACCATAATAGAGAATATTGAAAATTAATTGATAGTAACCTTTGGCACAGACATTCTGCCAAATATACTGCCGATAATTGTATTAAGTCAAAAGAAAATATTGAAAAGGTTTCTATCAATAAATATTAATCATGGGGCGAGGGCGAGCATTCGGTCAGTTTGGATGGATCTGTCTTTGAATCAGTCAAACAACCCCCGAAATCAAAAAAATCAAACCAATCAAAATTTTGATAAAATTGAACCAACCAAACCAAAATTAAATTCAGTTTAAATGGTTTAATTATGAACATACCGAAATTTAGTTGTTAGTTGGAGTTTGATTATGAGCAAACATCAAGAATTACATATCTTACATGTATGATATCGATTTAATTTCATGAATCTTCCATTTACTTTTGAATTTTTCGGTTTTTAAATTTTTCAGCTTTTTTAATTTTCAGTTTGTTTGGTTAAATGAAAATTAAAACCAAACCAATAATAAAAAAATAGACCATTGAGGTTTTAAAGACAAAAAAAAATGAAATACATTTTGAAAACGAACTGAATCAACCAAATTGTTTGGTTCAATTCAGTTTTTCCATTTTGACCAAATAACACACACCCCTAGTAGCTAGGTAGCAACAAAACTAAACCGTAAAAATTAAATCACAAAGCCACAATACCTATTAGTGCAGAAGAATGGTAGGGCATAAATGGAATGAGCTGATATGTTGCATAACATTGCAGCCAAATAAAGTAGCACCTGTAATGGCCTAGACAAAAACCTTATTCCGGCTTTGTGAGGATAAGCAAAGAAGCATTAACCTGATATTCTTCATAAGCGCATATAGGTCATTGCTATTTTAAAACTATCAAACTAGTTCTTCGATTGAATATTCCATAATGGCTAATTTAATATGCTAATCCTACTCTTCTTAAGTAAATTGACCTCTACATTATGCAATCAAAACTTGTTTGGTTCGATTAAGTTTTTCGGTTTTGACCAAATAACGCACACCCCTAACAGCTAGGTGGCAACAAAACTAAACCACAAAGAAAATCACAAGGCCAACAAACTTATCAGTGTAGAAGAAATGTAGGGCATAAACGGAATCAGCTGATATGTTGCATAACATTGCAGCCAAATGAAGTAGCACCTGTAATGGATAGAGAAGAAACTTATTCCTAGCTTGTGAAGATTGCTTGATGTATAATTTCAATAGTTGAAATAAAAAGAAATATTGACTGTAGGAAAAAAAAAAGATTAATTAGAAAAAGCCCTTCATTTTCATCATTGAATTTTGAATAGGGTGAGATATTCCGTAGAAGCCTGTTAATATGAAAACTTCATCCTTCATAAGACAAACGATTAAGACAATAATCTTTAGAAATATGAAATCAGTAAAGTTCTCCCTCTTAAGCTCGCTAATCTTGATAAGTGCAGATGGGTATGAAAAATTCAAGGGGAACTCACTAGCCCATGGCTTGGCATGTGGTTTGGCTAACTACAACCTCTTCTCCCTCCCACTCGCGCTCACTTCTTCTATTTTTCTGTTGGAAAATAAATTTTAGGGGAAATACATACATAGCACCCAAAATTTTGCTATTTACGAAACTAGTGCTCTCTTTCATCAGTTTTTCAAATTCTCACTCAAATATCTAGATCAAAATAAGACCCAAACCCATTGTTTTCATTTTTATCAAATTCCCGATGGTTTGAGCAACAGTTTGATAGTTCAGAAAAATAACTTGGGTGCTACTTTAATAAATAGCAAAGTTTCGAGTGCATGCATGTAATTATCCCCAAATTTTAATAGAGCCAGAAGCAACTTTGATGAAATAGAAAATTTCAAAAACATTAGGGCAGTTGAATATAGAATCTTTAAAAAATGGACTTTGAATATAGAATCTTAAAAAAAAAGGACTGTTTTTATTATAACATACCCAAAAGACCTACTTGGGCATTTTGAGAATAAGGAAGCTAGACCTAGCCATACCTCATGAAAAGCAAAGTGTTGTCTGCAATTTAGTCACAGTGATATGTTTATTCAAGCATATGCATGAATAGAATAATTGCATCATTTCTATGAAGAAACCAAAAACTGAAATATTACACAGAATTCATCAACAACTCCTGAGTACCCAACAATTCATCCTTCCACAGAAGGGATATGTCAATTCTTTTTTTTTTTTTTTTCACATTTTATGCTCTTGATATTTCAGTATTACAAGAAACGCTTGAATAAGATTCAACAATGCAGCATAATTCACTCGAATGAAGGGGAACCTAAGATAGTAAAGTTAAACGATAAAATAAAAAGAGACATGCTTGTGCTCAAATTAATGGTTGCAGATTCCTTGACGCAAAAACTGAGAGAGAAAATAAACCATAATAAACTCTTCCTTAGCTGCAGGACAGAATAAGAACAAAAAACCCTAGGCGAACATGGCACCTTATAAAGCTACAGATTCAAAGGCAGCACAAATAGGCGCTTAAATAAATGAAACCCTAATAAGCTCCCCACAGGTAACACCACATCTACTCCTAACGTAAACCAAAACTAAACAACAAAGATCCTCTCTGATTCAAAAACAACACTAGATAAATGTAACTTTAAATTGATTCCCAAAACTCCCTTCACTTCCCATGAAATCGAAGAGGTGGAAACTGATGACAATGGCAATTCAACATCCTTATACAGCAGAAACCAGAAAATTTTCTTCAATTTTCACATCCAGCAACAGCAGAAGGGATTCCTAAATGGTTCTCAAAATAATAGCAGCACCCCAAAGATTAAAACGAGCACTGGATCGAGATGAGCACCTCGAAATCTTACCGATAGCACAAACCCAAATAAGCAGAGGCGAGGAGACGAACAAAAGTGGAGGGTTCCTCCCTTTCTACCCTCATCTCCGTAAGAAAGCTGCGAGAGAAAGAGGGGGATTGAGAGGAGAAGAAATTCTGCCTCGTGAGAGCTTCCGAACTGCCTCTCGCCGTCGAAGCAAAATCCTGAAGGGGGAAAAACACGGTAGAAATATAAAGGGTCATTAACTTTTAAACGTTTATTGGGAGTTGTGGTGGTGCAGAGAGTAAAAGACATGTACAACTATTCTAAGAAAGATTTATATACATACATAAAATTCTCAAGTATTTATGTATTGTTGTCATGTTGTGTGCCCTTAAATTTATGATGATTGAGTGATATATTAATGTTTGTCTTGCATAGGCAAAAAAAAATAGACAACTCTCCAACTTAATGCTATGACCCAATTGAAATGAATAATGATTATACTATGTCAATGTAAGTCTGTGTTATGTGACAACCATCCAACCTCATGCTCATAAACTCATATTTCGTTTTATTATAAAACACTATAGCTCCAATTAACAAAAAATGAACAAATATAACCTGCAATAAATATATAAAAAAATAGTCTTAAAACTAAAAATAAAAGGTTGTCGAAATACATAAAGAGAGTTACAATATAGATTGGTACAAATATTTAGAAAATATACATCCAGAGAACCAATGTAGCATTGAAATATGAATCATCAACAATAAATTATTAGGTGATGCTACACAAGTACAGTTATTGCGTTTACCAAAGCATCGGTAATATTCTCTCTTAATTGTATCATCTCTTGGATGTCTTCTCCTTCAGGAGTGTTGTACTCGTTTGTACTAAAGTCCTCTTCAAGCATTGAAGGTCCAGCCTGATGTTGGTTAGCTTCCTAAGGCATGTAGATGGGATCTTTATCTAAAACCCTAAAATCGATATCATCTTGGGATTGATGCCTCCATATAAAAGTATAGAGATTTGTTGTTGTAACAGCTATATTCACCTATTTTTTAAAAAGAATATGTAGGCATATCTTAGATTATGACCCGCTTCCTCTTCCATACACTGAATGCTCTCTCGATGACATTTTGTAATGATGAGTGTCTTTTATTAAAGAACTAATTCCTCTCTCTAATCACTTGATTGTTGAGCTCAAAATCAGAAAGGTGATACCTATTGTCGGGAAGGCTTAAAAAAATTTTGTTGCAATGGATATTCCGAATCGACTAGGTAATATTTTTCTTAATAATGACAACATTAGTGGATTAGCTCAAATGGAAATATTGTAGTGATGGCTAAAATGTACCAACATTGAGAATGAAATTTATATTGACGACATTGATTTGTAAATTTATAAATTTTGTTGTCGTGTGCACTCCCTTTCCAGTCAGCTACCACAAATGTAAAGCACGTGCTGAAATCACAAACTGCTGATATATTATGCGTAGCAGTCCCACATCTTTCCATATACAATATTTTCCTCATTGCTAACGCGTGTGTCACATGCATGTTATCAATTGCTCCGATATAATTCTCTTTAGAAAAAAAAAAGTGTTGCAACATAAGTTATTAATATTTTTTTTATTGTGGTAATGTCAGATTAGATAGAGAGAACAATGCTTTAAAAAATGACATGCATCTCACATCGTTGTTATGAATTTTTTGAGGTGTTTGTCCAAAGTTGGGTCCAATGGTTTGACAATGTTTGTAGACATTTTCACCAGAGAGTTCACCCCGATGTGAAAATACATGTTGATTGTCTCTATAGATATTGGAAACACTCATAAGCAACACAAATAGGCTCATTGTGTGACATAATGAAAGGCATGATTGTTATAACTTGGGATGTAAATCATGAAGATTCATGCAAATCATATATGCACTGCAATTTATCCAGTAAATCACATAATATATTTTTCGACACCGGGAACGTGCTATGAATCCTACTTTGATTCATTAGTTCGTCAACCCATTTGTCGCCCACGTATGACGATGACACATAAGGCGTCTTATACAAATTTCTCTAATAATGCTCATGAATTAGATAAATTGTGTAGGTAATGATGGTTGCTCGCTCAATTATCTATATAATCTCATCTTCATTTGGTGGTTCCATTTGTTTGAAAGAAGTTTCATTAACTTGTTTAAACTGAACAAATTATTTAAATAGCATGTAAATGCTCAAACTACGCATGATGCAAGCAATACAATTACATAAATCCACAGATGTTGAAATCTCATAAATAGTTGAAACAAGTCATAGTTTGTGTTGGAAATGTTAATTATTACAAATAAGCAACATGATATAGTTGCAATAAATAAAAAAAAGTAGAGGGGCATGTCATCTAGCTAGTATAACTCTATAAAAAATAATGGAGGTAACAAATCCTTCGTTCCAATAACAGTGTAAAGAAATCCTCCCGCTTATTTTGGTCCTCGATAAGTTTTACAATAAATAAGCAGAGAAGCAAGTCATAAAAAATCTTTGGAATATAGTTGAGTAGCTTGATAACATTTGTCATCGTTGGGTATGCATGTAGAGCTGTGCAGGCACTATATGTGATACTAGTGCAATTTGTCACCAACTGTGATATATGTTGGGATAAGTTAGCCACCCCAACCTTAACTTTATTTTTCTATTCCTGTTACGAGGGTGCAAAACTTTTGGATTAAAATGACTCCCCTTGCTCTCTTTCCTCTTGTTGTTCCCTGTGGACCGCATTGGAGTGAACACATTTGCACTCATCCAATTTTGGGGTGGGCTGCTCTATTGTAGCCCAGACATTGACGCCTGTTGCCACAATACTGAGGAACATAGTATAAAGCTTCTCCTTAGCTCTGATTCAATACCATCAAGCGTGAATTTTTTGTCATTCTGCAGGTTGGTAAACTTGCTTTTTAAGAAGCAGAACTTTAAATTAATTACTATTACATGTAAGATTTTCCACTTACTGAAATATTTTTTTGTCACCGCTCATCTTGTGCATTAACTGCTTTCCTAATAGGATCCCACCCTAAACTAGTAGCCTCTCTCTTTAGCTAATTCCATAACTTTTAATAATTTTTAAGTTGATCTCATTTGTTTTTCAGCTGAGTTTTGTATAGTCTACCGGTTCTCTTTTGCAAATGTTTCATGATATTTTGTCAATATTCCTTATCGAAGTGTGGGGTATGTTTATTGTCATTTTCTACCTTCCTCAACCATAAATCACAATAAATTATCTTCGTCTCCCTATCCCAAATAACAAATATCTCACTTCCTTTTGTTTGCCCATATGATATATCAATAAATAAGAAATGGCGTAGAAACAACTATATTTAGCATGTATATGAACAATATTTGAAGAGAAAAGAAACATGGTAAAGAATATTTAAAAGTAGAGCTCATAATCAAATTCATAATATCAAAAAGTGCTCCATCCAATATCACCAATTGAGCATAGAGACGAAGTATCCGTGTCAGAGTTGTAGGGCCATTTTTTTCAATTCACAATCAGTAGCTGATTGAGCCTTTTGTTTTATTTTATTCCATCATTCTTCTACAAAATAATTCACAATAAAAGTAAAATGTGTCAGCGAAATAAACTCCAAAAGCATCACTGCAAACAGAAACCAACAAACAAATGGGTCCACAAACCATCTAAAACAATAAGATCATATAAATCTTGATGATTATGACAGATAAATTAGGAACATCTATATTCCCTAATGATCATTCAAAAGATGTTATGGAAGGATAAAGACAAGAGTACTATTTATATGTTTCTCTGAGAATTTTTTAACTTGTCTCTTATATGTCTATTTTCATGTTAGTGATTGTTAATTTGTTTTCTCTTGCATCTTCTTCAGTCTAGATGAATATTCAGAAGGGAGAAATTTGGGAACTTGTTCCATAATTTCTTTTACTTGAAATATGTATAACATTGTAATTCATTTATTCTGATGCAAACTTAAAGGTTATATACTAGGTAAGTTATCAAAAACCATTTTTCTCTGCCTCAATCACACTAACCAAATTGAGTCCTCGAACGAATTATTAGAGCTTAGTGAAATTTCTTAATCTAAGAAGACTCTATCCATAATCACCATACTTTCCATTCATACCGACACTTGTATGTGTTATCTAACAACACACAATATCTATGGCAAAAACTTGCGAATTTTAAAATTGACAAATGGTGAGCGATTAAGCCATTTGATAGTTATTTTTCTAAACGGTGCTCCATTTGAGCCCTTTCTTCATGGAGATCGATTAAGCCCTTTGCTCTGAATAACAATTGTATAACCTTCACCGATTGCTAACTTATCTAACATTAAACCTTTAAGTTTGTTCTAAACATATGCATTTTCAATGCTCAAAATTCTCTCCCCAAAATGTTCCTGTAAACTAAAGATGAGAAAAGAGCAAGCAAATTGACAATTCTAACACGAGAAAGAACATTTAAAAAATAAGCCCAAGAAATATTCTCAGAGATATAGGGAAACAATACTCATATATTTATCCTTCCATAACTTCTTCTGATTGATCATGGGGGAAAATTGTCGCTGCTAACTTATGTGCCATGTAACCTTCAAGTTTGTCTCAAAACACATGCATTTCCAACAGCAAATTACTTTCAAATAAAAAAAATTGAAATCAATGCTCAAATTTCTCCTCCCAAAGTGTTTATGTAGACTGAAGATGAGGAAATAACAAACAAATTGACAATTACTAACACGAAAACATGTATTTAAAAAACAAGTCTAAGAAAAATTCTTAGAGATTCAGAGAAACAATACTCGTATATCTATTATTCCATGACTTTTCATGATTGATCAAGATGGAAAATTGATGCTGCTAACTTATGTCATGCACCTTCAACTTTGTCTCAAAACATATGCATTTCCAATGACAAAAAAATTAAAATAAAAGAAAAAATGTTATTAATTAACTTATGTTAATGATTGCTATCATGCCACTAGGTTTTTATTTATTAAATAATTATTTGCTACTTATCTCTATAACTAAAAATGTAATTAGTATTATTATTTTAATTATAGGTACAAAACAACATATGAAGATTCTATTTCTACTCTTCCAGGTAAAGGCGAGTGGAGTATGATCGATGATGCTACTAACATTGGTGTGCCCAACAGTTCGCGTCCAAGAGAATGATCGAAGAAAAAAATTGAGAGTTTTATCGAGAAGGCTGAGCAGAAAACAAATAAAACTCACAATTGCGGACGTTCATCAACATAAAACTACATGCAAAATTCCCCTTAATCAAACAAGCTCACAATTATCGCAAGAAAATCCTTGATCTATATATTTGTGAGAGTTATGCGAAAAAGATTTTATTTTTTTGTAGTTCTTCAAAAGTTATTTGTAATTCTTCAAGATCAAGCATTTTTTTGTAATTCTTCGACATCGACTCTTTTTTGGGGATATTTTTTGTAGTCGAAAATATGTTACCAACTTATTTATTTTATCTGCTTGCTTTTGTCCATGTGATTATTGCCATCTATATGATTGATTGCACCAATCTTCTCCTGCTTGCTCTATTTGATATGCTAATCTTAGTAGTTTCACAACAATCTTAATTGTTATGTTATGGGCTTTCGATACATTCCCTAGTTGACTGACTATGGAGCAATGGTGGATACTGATAACCATAAAGAGTGGCTTATCTTGTTGTGGTGTTTCAGACAATTAATTAAGTGGAAAGAGCTCCATAGTGAAGATTAGGAGGGAGAGCTGAATAAGGGACATAAGCCTTTCAGTTTGGCCCCTCCACTACTTTTAATTTATCAAAAAATGAGATTTATTTGCATAGATAATGCGCCGCATGTGTAAAGATTGAAGTTTAGACGGACGATGTGTAAATACATAGGAACTAAGCGGTATGTATGTAAAATTTCCTATTGGGTGGTATGCAAAGAATGATATCGGGGATAAAGAAAGAATGACATCTATCATATTGATGAGTAGGATGGTATTTTCTGTGCTATCATTTAACATTTGGCGGTTCAGAAAGCAGTCCTGAATGAGAATCGAATTCCTAAATCCACAAAAAATCACTTTTCAAAACGAGAAATGCACTCAGAAAGCTACATCAAAGGCTCTATAAATACGCATCGATTCGTACATTACAGTTGCCGTCGCGCTGGCAAAGTTTAAGCAGCCCCTTATCTCGAAGAGGGCAGCGTTTGTGCGGGGGTCGAAGACGAGGACAGGTAACAGAGAGAAAGGGAAGCCTTAAATAATCGAAGAAAATAAAGAGGAAAAGCGATCTTCAGAGGAATCCGAGGTCTCCTTGAGCTTTTCTGTTATTATAATCCGGATAACGGATCGATTGGGGCTGCCGACTTTTTGGGCAGGGGTTTGGATCTAGGGATTTGGGAGGAGGGAAGAGCTCACGGGGTCAGGGCTTTGGATTCATCTCCTTGCATGCTCTTTGGGAGGAGTGACAATGGCGTCGGCGTTTCCAGGGCAAGTCAGTGCCGTTCAGGTAGTCGAATTCTGGGAAGGAGAAAGGGATCTTACTTTCCTCGTTTCCGTGATTTTGGTTGCGCTTTAGTACTCCGCAATAAAGTTACTGCTTGCTCTTTTAGGTTGGGTCTTTCTTTCTGGGGCAGTACTATCCTTTTCTACAACGAACGCCGAGTTTGGTTCACCAGTTCTATACAAATGCGAGCACGATGATACGATATGATGGTGATGCCAGTGAGAGGGCTTCAGGGATGGCGGTAAGTTGAATTTGGTTTCATTTTCCTGGTCGAGAGAATTGTTCTAGTATTAAGTACAATTATTTGGTAACCATCATGTATCTGTTTGGTTGTATGCATTTAAATTTCTGAATTTCTCTGTCGAGGTTTATCTGCGGTTTGTCTAGCTTAGAATTGTTTATGTCGATGCAAAGTTTTCCTTTAAATGTTTTGCCTTGAAATGCAGTTATTAATATCAAAAAGAAAAGCAAAGTCAATTTTACGGGGAATAAGACTTTCATGAGGCAACCTATTCAAGTATTCATTTTAGTTGCATGCAATTCATTCCAACTTGAGAGTCCAAAACCAAATGCTTGTTGATAGTTAATAAATTGAACTTCTAGCGTTTCATTGGCAGAGTAAATCATTTTATATTACTGGAAATTGAAAAAAGTTGGCGCACATCCAATGTCACATGGGTCAAGCTAATCAAGCCATGCTATTACTATAAAATTGATTCAAGCATGCTGCCAATTAATTACATTAATTCGCCATGAATTTGAAGATGCCAAAATGTAGAACTTGATAACAAACTCATCAATTTATGCTGTCAAGGATACATGGCTTATATATTGGAAACTCTTCCCCAGGATTACTTAAATTTGCTTATGAATTCCTCAAATGAAGTCACTCGAGCATATGAAATGCACACAAATTCTCATACTGGATTTGCTAGTGATTTCATCAAGGAATTATCTTCAAAAGATCTGTTCCTTTATTCGAAAGATTATCTATAATTATCTATATAATTAGATAGCAACAAGCTACTTAGATTTATTCATTTTAAAATAAGTGTTTTTTTTTTAAATTTATTTTTACTTGTATTACCCAAATATAACTTATAGTATATCATATATCATTGGACCTTAACCAACATTCTAAGAAATTCTAATTTACTCAATTCACATTAGTTTATACTTTTTGGTGGAGATCTAATGAAATCATAAAATCTCACTTTATCTCTTTGTTTATCTCTATTCTCTCATTTTTAAAGCTTGTTCCTTGCTTGTTTGTAAAGTTTTAGCATTGCCTTAGATAGTTTTAGATTTAACATTGTCTTAGGTGTAGTGAGAATGGAAAGATGTCTAAGGTAAGAAATTAAGCAATGGAGCATTATGGGGAAATAGAGCAGTCCCCTATAATGAACAACGGTAGTTTGTCACCACTAGGTAGTTAAGTCAATTGGAATAATGTTTGAATAAAATTATTCATGGAATTCTTGAATGATTTACAAGAACATCTCCTTGAGTTAAAATTTTTTAAAGTTGGATATTTTGTTTCCAACATCCACGAGCAATAATATGTCTTCATTGCATTAAGCTCTACTACAACAATTTGCATGGCATGCCTCTCGAAGAGTACTTATGAAACTCCTTTGCCACAACGACTTGAGAAGCTCCAAATACACTCTGTCAAATTCATTTCTATAAAGATTGTGGAGGCATACTTCCAACAAAGTTCAAGATCACTCGTCCAGATTCATATAGATGAAAGATGCATCTTGCTAATTGGATGCCAATGAACTTAATTGCTGATCATCATAGATTATATCAACTACGTTTTTGGAGGTGCACATGTCAGGACTTTCCAAAGCATTATGTTTCCCATAAGGATTGTGGATGTGACATGGAGGATTGTTGGCACCTACAAAATTTAGTTGAAGTGTTTATTTGCACGGATAAGAGTTTGAAAGATAATACTGTAAAAAATTAATAAAATTGAAGATATAATTATAACCCTAAAAATTATTATTGTTACTAAGATTTTAATGTTATAAGTGCTTGTGCTCCTTATGTATGTTTAGATATAAGTTAAAAAAGAAATATTTTGAAATGACTTAAAAAAATTAATACAAATGATACATTTAAAAGAAAGAATTTTTATTGTAGGAGAGTTAAATGGACATGTTAGTAGTGTGGTAGAAGATTTTAAAAATATTCATGGTGACTACGATTTTGGAGTAATTAATGAAGAAGCTAGAACCATATTAAATTCTACTTTAGCTTATGATTTTATTATTGGTAACACTTTATTTAAGAAAAAAGATAAACATATTATTATTTATAAGAATAGATATAATAAACACAAATTGATTATTTTCTTATGAGAAAAAGAGATCGTCAAGAATGTAAAGATTATAAGGTCATTCCAAGTAAAAAAATTAAGCATTTAACATCGATTATTAGAATGGATTTTAAGATTAAAAGTTCAAACATAAAAAAAATACAACAAAACATTGTCATAGAATTCGATGCGGACACCTAAAAGACAAATAATATTATTTTTATAAGTAAACTTCAAGATTTTAAGACTTGCGTTTTTCATGAAAAAAATTAATTATATGTGGGATAAATTAACAAACACTATTAAAGAAGTGACAAATGATGTACTTGGAGTATCAAAATGAAAAAAAATTATAAATAAAAATAGTTAGTGATGAAATAATAATGTGCAAGAAAAGATAAAATATAAGAAATTTTGTTATAAAAATTGATTTAAATGTAAAAGCTTAAAGAACTGAGAAAAATATATGGTGACATGTATGGAGGCTAAGAAAATAATTTTTGATGATAAGAAATTTGCTTTTAGTGATCTTTATGATGGATTAGATAATATATAAGTGAATGATATATACATAAACTAGCCAAGCAAAGAGAAAAAAAAAGTAAACATTTAATTCAAGCAAAGTGTATTGAAAATTAAAATTAAAAAGTATTTTTATAGGAAGATATTCGACATAGGTGGGTGAGATATTTTGATAAATTTTTCAATGAAGTTCTTGAAAATACCATCGATCTTAGTGATCTTAATATCATTAATAATAATAAAAATTTTTATTTTTACCGTCACATTAGTAAAAAGAAAGTTGAGGAGACTTTAAAGAAGACTAAGGGTGAAAAATCAGTTGAAGCTAATGGTATCCCAAAAGAAGTGTAAAAATATTTGGGAAACTTGGAATTTCTTGGATCACTAAACTTTTTAATATTATTTTAAACACTAGAAAGATGCTCGAGGAGTGGAGGGAGAATATTTTGGTCTCTTTTTTAAGAATAATGGTTATGCACAAGAGTGCGCAAATTATAGAGAAATCAAGTTAATGTGTGATACATTAAATATATGGGAGAGAAAAATTGAACACAGGTGAAGATGTGATACAAAGATTTCTCCTAATCGGTTTGGATTTATGCCGGGTAAGTTTACTGTGGAAGCTATGCATTTATTGATAGGTTTGATGGAGAAATACAAAGAGATTAAAGATGATCTACATATGGTTTTTATTGATTTAGAAAAAGCTTATAATAGGGTTCCAAGAGATCTTTGGAGAGTTCTAAAAAAGAAAGGTGTTGATATGACTTATATTCAAGTTATTAAAGATATGTATATAAGAGCTATTACTTGTGTTCGGACAAAAGGAGGTTGATCTAGTATTTTCTTATTTCAGTTGGATTATATCAGGGATTGACTTTAAGCTCATATCTTTTTGCTTTAGTTATGGATGCACTTACTAGACATTTACAAAAGAATGTATCTTGGTGTTTGCTTTTTGCTGATGATATCCTTCTTGTTTATAAGACTAAAGAAAACATTCATGATAAACTTGAATTATGGAGGTTTACAGTAGAGTTTAAATAAAGGTTTTCGTAAAACCGAATACATGGAATGTAATTTTAGTATTAGTGGATCTAGTTGTGGGGTTGCAATAATGAGTGATCAAATCACTCAAAGAAGTGAATGTTTTAGATATCTCAGGTTTATTGTTCAGAGTGATGGTGACATGTTATTAATATAATTCAAGTTGGATGGTTGAAGTGGAGGACTGTATCTGGCTTATTGTGTGATAGAAAAATACCACATAGACTTAAAGAAAAATATTATAAGATGGTGGTGAGATCTACAATGCTTTATGGCGTAGAATGCTGGCCCTCTAAAAGAGAAGCATAAACTAATTTATATGTTGCTTGAGATGAGAATGCTTAGGTGGATGAGTGGCTTGACTCTTAGAGACAAAATGCTAAATGATTGTATCCATGGAATGGTTGGTGTAGCTCCATTGGCGGACTAGATTAGAGAGAGTAGTTTTAGTGGTTTGGTCAATTAAACATCGACAATCTGATGAACTAGTTATGAGAGTAGGTGTTTTATATTCAACTTATGTTAAGGGAGGTAGAGGTAGACATAAAAAGGCTTAGGCATTTTGTATAAAAAATGATCTTAATTTATTAGAATTAAATGAAAATATGACGCTCAATAGGACACAACAACAAAGGCTTGTTGTTGTTGCTTATTTGCAAAGAAAAATTAAAAGAATTTCTTGATTGAGCTATTGTTACTTGTTGAGAAAGCGTTGATAGAGGAGCAATGCAATGAACTTATCCCAACTCAAGCAAGTCATATGGTTAGGGTGTTACTAGTAATCCTTGGGGGTGTAGGAGCAAAAGATTCTAGGCAGGCCTCAAACAACTTAGGTTAGGTGAGGTGAATACGGCCTCAGCTTTATGGGTGTTTCTATCAGCATTGGTGCTAATCTTTACTGATGACGATAAGGCTACAAATGATATCATAAAATGAAGAATTGTTGTTGTGATGTTCATAACAAACTATCAAATCAACAACATCTTGATAATCATATAAAGATTGGTCATCATTATCTTTGAAAGTGTCTTTGAAAAGATAAATTTTGATTTTTTAGGTTGATGCCCACTATAGAGGTTGTTTTTCTGATTTTTTGGCAAACATAAAAAAAAAAACGAAGGAATGGTTGTGTGACAAATTAGGGTACGCAATTAGCATTTTACTTTCATAGTCAACACCTTGCCGATTATTAATACTATATTTGATTGATTGCTCCTTGGCCCATTTAACGTGGTGGTATTGGCTTATTATGTCGTTGTCAAGTTCCTTATAGGAGCACAAATAATCACAATTGGTGAAAACTTTTTTCAATCTTTGTTATTATCTAATTGCAGTTGGAAATGTTCAAGAGAAGGTATTGTAGGTTGGCAACATGATTTTCTGCAAGTAATTAAAGAAATTGATATCTCCAAGGAAGAAAAATCTTTGGCTTTTAAGATTAGCAAGTCCTTTGTATCTAAGCATAAGGATGAACTCGCAACATTTGCCATTCAAAATGTTGAAGTTTTTGTCTATTGCGGAGATGCCTTGGTATTTTATGTCTCAGGCACACATTGATTAGTTGGTTAAGGCCGCCCCTCGAGTCACCTCAACATTGGCTGAGCCATTTTAATGTGAAGTCTAAAAACTTGGTAAAGCTGGTTTCATTTGGGATTTATGGTATCTGGATTGGATCTTTTATGTAATTAACTGTTCAATAGTCAAAAAGGAAGTGGATTATGCATGTAGATTTCAATAAACTTAAATGCAATCTGTCCGAAAGCTAGTTATCAACCTCTAAGAATGATGCATTGGTTAATTCGAATGTTAGCTTTCTGGTTACAAATTTATTTAATGTTTTCACGCTTTATCATTAGATAAAGATGCATCATATTAATTATACTGTTATAAGGTTATGTCATTTGGATTAAAGAATACTTAGACAACTTATTTGAAAATGATGGATTGTATGTTCATTTAATGGGGAGAAATATAGATGTTTATATTGATGACTTGTCTAGACTAAGACCCATGAACAACACATCTTGGATTTGCAAGAGACATTTTTAACCTTGAAATGATATAATATGCATCTCAAACCATTGAAATGCTCTTTCGGAGCTGTATTTCGAAACTTTTTTTCTTTATGACAGAATTAAAACAAATGCTTACAAAATTTGAGTTATAATTTTGGACCCAGGTGTCATCTCTTAAAATAGCTAAATACTTACAATGACTTATAGGGTGAGTTGCAGACTTAATTTTATATATGTGGATAAGTGCTCATTCTTTTTTTAAAAACATTAAAAAGTGAAAATATTTTTAACGAACTCTTGAGTGTGATCCTGCTTTCAATCAGTTAGAAACACTATTTTTATCATCGCCGTTACTATGGATTCCACAACACAGTGAAGGCTATCTTGGAGTCAGGGAGGAAGTAGTTGTTATATTTTGATTAAGGAAGATGGAGGAAAGCAATGACCCATTTGTTATTTGAGCGAAATTCTTTTAGGTGTCAGATTGAAATATCTTATCATGGAAAAGCTTACCTAGATGTTAGTTGTTGTTCCATGATTTTGAATATGGTTTTATTCATCATTGATTATCCATTTAAAATGGTCTTATTAAAACATGACGACTCTATGAGATTTTTAAAGTGGGTGGTTGAACTCAACGATTTCATATATCTTTTATGCTGAAGACCACTATCAAAATACAATAATTAGTGGGCTTTTTGGTATACTTCACCATGTCAGATGTTGAAAATAAATACCAAAAATAGATGATATACTTTGGGCACTTTTTATTTTGACACACTGACGCTTAAAGAAAGATAGGACAGGATAGTTCTAAAAATTTTTGTCACATTATTCTGCTCATGCAGTTAAAACTTGCTTTTAAGTTTCTAATAATCATGTTGAATATGTGGCATCATTGGTTATAATTTGTTTCACATTCAGAGTTTGATGCAAAATTTGCCTGTTTTGTTTTTATTCACCATTGATTGCTAACCAGATGAATAGAGAATGTAAAATAAGGAAACAAATCACTTAAAAATACTTTTAAAAGTTAAGAGCTAAAATCAACAATTATGAATTTGTCATATTGAACAAATTGGAGTGAAGATAGTTCCTTTTTTGATTTATTATCAAAGTGCAAATATCTTGACGGCATACTAGTTATTGAAAAATCAGAAGCCATGCAAATTGAAGTCATCGCAATTGAATGGATCCATTTGAATACCTTAAAAATGTATATTGTAAATGGCCAAAGAATTTTAATAAATGAAAGCTACTTGGCATCCAGTCCTTAATGGTGGATTTTCTTAGACAGTTGGTAACTTTTACCAACCTTCAACGTGTGTGAGAAGCATAGATTGTTGTTATATTGAAAGAAATCTATTTTAGTGAATGTGAAGCATTTAGGAGGACGAGCATGGGTCAGTAGAATTTTGGAGTAAGGTTATTTTGGGATAAGTTTAAGAAAAGAAACAAGAATTTTTTTAAATGATTTATTTAATATTAGGATTTTCCCTAATGCAACCCTAGCTTTTTCATAAATTACGATCAATGTTTTTGACCATTGTCATTTGCAATCTGAGGGATGTATTTACTTGACCCTTTCCTCTTAATGCATTAGCTTTAGCCAAAACTACTACTATATTTTTATGTGAGCCAACATAATTTGTTGATATGATCTTCCATTTCTAGTAATTATCGATACCGGGCTAACATTTATGGATAAGAAATCAAAGATTTTGTTGAAGTCTTGAAGTTTGCCATAATTTATAATTTGGTTTGGTGCATTATCCAAAAACACATGAGGAAGTTGAACTCAACGGTAAAATAATGCTTGAACTTCTCAAGATGAAAGCTCAAGGTGCAAAGGGCAAATTGGCTGTTTCCCTACTTACATCATTATGGGTTTTGAAAACCACATTATCTTTGACAAATGAGCAAATAACATTTGTATTATCCCATGGAATAAATGCTCGGGTATCTGCTGTATATATTATCTTCATGGCCAAATGGTTGTCACAATATCAAATTTTGAATAATGGAATTTAGTTATGAGAGGAATTTGAATAAATAAATTTAAACTTGCCTTGATTTACTACTAGAGTTGAAAGTTCAAGCTTATTAGAGTAGAAGAGGCCTCACAACTAGTTGCAAACTATGGCGATTTAAATGTTCATAAGAAAGTATTCCGCCTAGGAATTTAGTCTTGTAAGAATACAGAGCAACACAATAGTCAATTCGTGACAAACTCAACTCTATGTTAAGGTTTCAGGCATAATTAAAAAGAAAGCTGATCTTGGTGCCTACCAACGACAAGTTCATGCTATTAAAGGTATGCTAAGGACAAGGTGCTGAGATAATATGAAAATATTCTATAGTTTGAGGGATGTGTTCTTTTTTTGAAAATATTTGCCTGAAATTTTCAAATTTCAAAATTAAAGACTTTCTCAAATTTAATTATTTCCTTTTCATTTTCTTAGGACATCTAAAAAATTTTGTATCAAAATATTATTTATGAAAGAAGAAAAACTTGGAGAACTTGTCCCTCAAAAAGTGCTAAAGGAATTCATCACTTAGACAGAACTAGAGGAACTAGTCCCTTAAAGAGATTTGTAAACTCGTTCCTTAAAAAATTAGCAAATCTGTTTAGTCAAAATTTCATAAATTATTGGAGAAGTATGATTTAGAAGTCAAGAATTAACCATTTCTTGAAATCAACTCAAATTTAAGTATATAACAAAATTAACAACAACAAGCCTTTATCCCACTCAGTGGGGTCGGCTACATGAATTATTTTCTCCATTGCGTCTTATTGAGTGTCATATTTTTATTTAATTATAATAAATTAATATCATTTTTTTATGCAATATGCCCAAGTCTTTCCAGCTATCTCTGCCTTTCTTAACATAAGTCAAATCTAAAACATCCACTCTCCTGATCGGATCATCAGATTATTGACATTTAATGTGACCAAACCATCTAAGACGACTCTCTCTAATTTTGTCTGCCAGTGGAGCTACACCAACGCTTTCACGAATATATTCATTTAGCATTTTGTCTATAAGTGTAAAGCCACTCATCCAACTAAGCATTCTCATCTCAATAACACTTAAAGTTAGTTTTATGCTTCTTTTTTAAATACTAACATTCAGCGCTATAGAACATTGCAGGTCTCACCACCATCTTATAAATTTTTTTTTTCAGTATAAACGATACTTTTCTATCACACAATAGACCCATAGCATTTCTCCACTTCAACCAACCAACTTGAATTCTACTAATAACATCCCTATTTATATCACCATCACTTTGAACAATAAACCCAATACATCTAAAGTGTTCACACCTTTTAATAATTTGATCACCCATAGTTACAACTTTGTCACTAGAGCTACTACTAAAATTACATTATATATATTCAGTTTTAGTTCTACTCAAACAAAGATATTTAAACTCCAATGTAGACCTCCATAATTCAAATTATTCTGAGCTTTTTCTATAGTTTTATCTAAGAGAAGGATGTCATCAACGAAAAGCATACACCGACGTACGTCCTTTTCTAAATGTCCAGTAAGAGCATTCATAACTAAAGCAAAAAGATATAGGCTTAAAGACGATCCCTGATGTAATCCAATTGAAATAGGAAAATATTTGGTCAATCATCCTGTTGTTCGAACACATGTAACAGATCCAGTATACATATCTTTAATGACTTGAATATAAGTCATATCAACGCATTTCTTTTCTAAAACTCTCTGATGGATATCTCTTGAAACCTTATCGTAAGTTTTTTCAAAATCAATAAAAATTATATGTAGATTCTTCTTATTCTCTCTGAACTTCTCTATCAAATCTCTCAATAAATGTATAGCTTCCATAGTAGACTTGCCCGACATAAACCCAACTTGATTATGAGAAATCTTTGTAATATGCCTTAATCTATGTTCAGTTACCCTCTCTCATAATTTTTGAAGTATGACACATCAACTTACTTCCTCTATTATTTGCACACTCTTGTGCATCCCCTTTATGCTTAAAAATGCAGACCAGAATGCTCTTTCTTCACTCCCCAGGCTTCGTTTTAGTTTTAAAAATAATATTAAAGAGTTTAGTAAACCAAGAAACTCCTAAATCTTCTATATATTTCCATACTTCAATTGGGATATCATCAGATCCTACAAACTTTTGATATCAACTTTTTTTCTTACTAGTGCAATGGTAAAAAACAAACTTTTATTATTATTAACGATATTAAGATCACTATGGTCGATCGTATTTTCAGAAACTTCATTAAAAATTTTATCAAAATAACTCACTTACCTATGTTCAATATCTTTTTCTAAAAAAACATTTTTTAATTTTCATCTTTAATACACTTTACTTTAGTTAAATCTTTACTTTTTTTTCTCTTTGTTTGACTGGTTTATAAATATATTTTTCACTTTTTAGTATCAAAATCTATTATAAAGATCACTAAAAACATAATTTTTAGCGTTACAGATTGTTCTCTTAGGCTTTGTTTGGCGCAGCTACAACTTTTCAGCTTCTCAGCTGCAGCTGCGCTGTCTCTGGAAGCTGCTGTGGTGAAGCTGCTGCATGTTTGAAGCAGTTGTGTGAAAACAATTGTGAATTCACAGTTGTTTTTGTAAAAATGACAATTTTATTTCCGTTTTGTAATGTTGTGCGTAACATAACTGTGATAGCCATCAATTTAATACCTTTTAAGGCAAACATTCACTTAAAAATAGTGCAAAATTACAGACGCACACATCACTTCACTGTGAGTAATAAAAGTGCAAAAAAAAATGAAATTATTGAAATGATAATTAAAAAGATGATTATATTATTTTTAACATTTTAACGGTGTTGTTCCCTTTCTAGACTTTTGTCGATGAATGTTCTCCATTCCCAATCATCGTCGTCAGGAGAATCCGCAGAACTTTTTGCCCGACAGAAAAAACGACACTGTTCGACGATGCCCCGAGGGCAACTATAGAATTTTGTTCCGTAGCTGTGCGGTCGACGTGACGTTAGTTGGGAAACTTGGAGGCCACAGTGGCATAACAATCGTTGGGATGTTTCTAAAATTCTTGAGCTCATATTTTCCTGATTGTAACAAAAGAAAAAACCACCAAATGTTGTTAATAATAAACCAACTCCGATATTATACTATCGTGCATAAAATGAATTAATATAAGAAAGAAGTGTCGTGCTGTAAATGAATTCCAGAACAGAGAAAAGGGCATTAAATGCTATAAAGAAAGGTAATAAGTTGAAGTATTGTGGATTTGGACTTCCATTTTCTGCACCAACAAACAAACAAGCATAAACAAAGACACAAAGTAATGTTCCAGCAACTTACATAATCAAACTAAAAAATAATTGCACTTCAAACAAAATTAATCTTAGCAAAATTTCAATAAACTACAGAATCCTATTAAACTACAAGTAATAAAATATGTAATTCTCCAATCATACGCCCACTATCGCATCAGTAATACGTTCTCTCAATGTTGTCATCTCGCTTGCACTTTCCTTATCTACAGTACAAAGTGTGGATGCTTCATTGTCATGTTGTGTCAAGTACTGCCCCAAACGGTACTCATAGGTTTCTGCAGGTATATGTTCTTGATCCTCCTACGACAAATGAAAGTCAATATCACTACGAGAACTGTCTTCGAATATAATTATGGAGAACTATCGTAGCAAACACAATTTATTCATGCTTGGAGAACTTGTAAGAAGACATATCACAGAGTATCACCCATTTCTTCTTTAACACACCAAAACTTCTCTTAATACACCACGCAACGATGTCGTTTATTGAACATTTCTTTCCTGCTTCGTGTAATGTTGCTTGCATGTTCAAAGTCTGATATGTGATATCGCGTACAGGAAATGACTTTAGATATGCTCGCTACAATGAGTATCCTGCATCGACCAAGTAGTATTTACCTGATAAATATTGTAATTAATATAAAGATTAAATTGAAGTCTTTTGTGTGCTCATGCTCGAACTTATCTGTCGGTAGATGTGAAAAGTTGGCACTGACATTCCATGTTGCAGATCTTAAAACTCGACTGTCATGTGCGCTCCCCTTCCAATCAACTATTACAAAAATGAAACACATATTAAAGTCGCAAACGACCATGACATTTTGGGTCGGGCTATCGCAACAACCAATGAATGCAACTTTATCATTATTTGAGATTCGTGCGTCAACATGTGTTTCGTCAATTACGCCGGTACATTTGTTTGTAAGAAAAACTTAGGTTCTAAATAACATTGCATTGTCCAAAAAAAATAGCTCAACTGCTCTCGAAATATTACCTTGAAGAATGACATATATCGCACATCGTGTGATATCTCTGCGGGTGTCCGCTCGAATTTAGGATCTGATGGTTTGATGACATGTGAGGAAAAACTGACAAGTACGCTCAATCTGATTGAGAAGTACCTGCTAATTTTCTCGGATGAGTGTTGAGAACGCTCCATTGCCCTTACATAGATTCATTATGAGATAGTATGTACATTATTATTGCGAACACCTCACGTGAAGTGGTCCTGGATGAACTAATAAGTCCGTGAGCTCCTACGAGTTCTTCAAGAACATCAATGAATACTTCCTAACTCATTCAGAACATATTACTAAATCTTGTTGGGTGCCCCACTAGCAACTTTCCAGTCCATTTATCATCGATATATGAAAATGTCATACACGGCGACCAATCAATGTACGAGTTGTAGTACTCTTAGATCAAACATATGACAATAACCAACATCCCTCTTCTTCTTCTGCGTGCATTCATGTTGACCGACATTTGCCGTCTTCTACTTGCATCCATGAATATCAGGATCTTTCAGTCGTAACCCTATACATTAATGAGTTACTAAAACGTAAAATTTTGAGTAATAACAAAAGAGAGACGGTTGCATATAATAACGTGAATATAAAGTGTTCTCAAATACAATAATAAAAAATTAAAAGAAAATGCATTATAAATGTTTTTGTTGCATTGAATATCTCAAATATTCGAGCGACCTTAAAAACGTCGGAGATAAGACATTCTGCGCGCAACTGACATCTTCACAAAAATATCTCTACGGACCGGGTCCTCAATCAATTATGTTGCAAACAGATACAATGCTTCATTCTCATAAATTTTGGGTGAATCACTCAGAATTTGTAGTGTCTCCTCTATGGTGGCTGAATGTGAAGTCTGACATTCTGTATTGTATGAATATACCAGCTGCGAGAGTGCATCAGATTTTATTATATCGTCAAACCTTGGCCGCTTGGAAGGGAAAGTGGTCTCATATTAGTTCTGCTCTTGGCTGGGGACATTAGTGGAATCACATTAACCTCCAGGGGTTCCAAGATTCACGGTATTGCTAGCAAATCCTGTCTCGCTTGGGCAACATGCATATTTTCCCGTTGCAGCCACCCCGTCAAACATGCAGTCGAGCTTTTCCTCAAATTCTGGCTCAATTCTGAAAATCTTAAATTTGTTTGTTGTAGGAACCGCCTATAAAGAAATTAAGAAAAAACTAATTATTATACATTAGAGAGTGAAAAATTAACAAAAGATAGTAAAAATATTAACCGCAAATTTTTCAGTTAACTACTCCTCTGGTGCATTAATTGTTCGCTTCAACGATTCCCACCCTAATCTTGTTGAGCGCGTTTCAAGTCCTTCTAAATCTTCCATTCATTCTTAAGTTGATTTCACTTATTCTTCAATTGCATTCTGCCGTACTCTTTTCCTGTAATTTCCTTGAAATTCTGGTAATATTTTGCCACTTTCTTGTTGAAGAAGGTAGTTGGCCTGTTTCCCATTTTGATCTCTTTGAGGCAAATATCGCAAAATATTATTTTCGTTTTTTTCTCACAAGGTTGTTGTAGCAATCTTTTTGGTCTTATTAGCCATTTTTTTACTACAACGAAATATACAAATGCAACAATACTAAAAAAACAATGCCATAATAATGCTTCACATAATAGAGCTTCCCAACAACATTCTTAGGAAGTATCAAGTTGTCTCCCTTCCAAACTTTACTAAGCATAACATTCTCCACTACTGTATTTTATGAGCATGTTAACAGACAAAAATTGCATATTTTTCATAGCATTGATAACAACATTGGTTTCAATGAAGTTGCGTCTCCCTTTCATACAGAAATTTCTTACTAAATGCCCCAGTGGGGTATCAAGATATTTGCATGCAATGGCTTGAAACACAATTTTCTGTTGCCCTTTCATACAAAAATTTCTTACTATTTGCCCCAGAGGGGTATCAAGATATGAAACACTTGTAATGACGTTACAATTTTTACATTCTCGACGATCACTTCTCATAAAAAAATAATCAATTTGTGTTTTATTAGATCCATTCTGATAAATAATAATATGCTCATCACCTTTTTTTGAAAAGTTATTAAACAAAATCATACGCTAAAGCAAAATCTGATATGACTCTACTTTCTTTATTAATCACTCCAAAACCGTAGCCACAATGAATATTTCTAAAATTATCTACCACCTAAAATTATCGACCACTCTACCGAAATGTCCATTTAAATCTCCTTCAATAAAAATTCTTTATTCAAGAGGTATCATTTATATTAAGTTCTTTAAACCATTCCAGAACTTTTTTTAGAGCCTATATTTAAACCTACTTGAGGAGCATAAATACTTATAATATTAAAAATCTTAGTAGCAACACTAATTTTAAGGGTATCTCCAATTCTATTAAGTTTAACAACATTATCTTTCAAACTCTTATTTATAATTACATTTACACCATTTCTAGTGACTCTTATCTTAATACCAAAATTTAAAAACTAAGTTATTAATCTCTTTAGTCTTTTCTCCAACCCATTTATTTTCTTGAATACATAAGATATTTATCTTTCTATGAATCATAATATCAACTAATTCTATTAATTTTTTTGTGAGAATACATATATTCTAATATTCTATCATAATATTAGTTTGATGGACTAACTTCTTTACTCGCTTGAGCCTGTAATGTGAGAATCTTTGCTTATTTCACTATACTCGCGTGTCGGTATATCGACCATTGCACACTTTTCACTGTATTCAGGTCATATAGCGCGTTGCTTGCCCTTGCACACTTTTTACTGTATTCAGGTCATACAGCGTGTCGTTTCCAAGGGACCCTCAACATTTACATAATAATCAAAAAAATTAATGTCATAATTTGTCGACAAATTTTACACTGACTATCGACTATCTAACGCAAATTTCCACTTTTCACATCCAAAACTTGAGACCCAACAATGTCCGTGTTAATTGAACTTTAAGTATGGAGTCAATAAATTCGCTACTCAATCATTATTGGAAAATTTTATTTCTTAAACTGATTTTTTAGCTAGTTAAACAAAATCTTGACCCTTGTTATAGAGCTACAAAGTAGACGAACAGTTTGCACTTGAAGTTGTCTTTTGTACAAAAAGCAAGAGTTTAATTAAAAAGGATTAAAAAGGAAAAAATGATGAACTAAAGAAATAGGTATCCATTTTGATAATTTGATATCTTACAACTATTATATGATTAAAGCATCATTCAACTTACTCAAATGTGAAACTCACATCTTCGGATTTTAACCAATTGAATTTTTCAAAGGTGCATCAACTATCATGCTAGAACTCCTTTGTATCTTAACAATGAAAACTTCTAGCCCTAGTACTATGACTTCTCCCTCTTTTGCCCTTATTTGCATTGAGAGTGAGTGAAGTTCATTATATGTGAGATGGTTACCCCAATGAAAACAAAAGCTTTAGTGTAGGAAGATATTTACAGAAACGATGATTTGTCCTATAAAATACATAGAATGATAAAGGACTAACTTGAAGGGGCTCTAAAATTTTTTGACTCATTAAATCAAATAGCACATTTCAAGAAGCTATTAGATTAACTTGAGGGTTGTATCTGGCACAATCACTTGGTTAGTTGACTGATACCAGAGCCATAGTAGAATTGAAAATTTTATTGCTAAAATTTAAAGGGAATTACAAACAAAGATTCTTGCAATAAGAAAATAACAACACAAACATAAAAGTCACCTTAGGGAGGGCGAAAGTGGCAAACACTAGCTGGACAATTGGTGGGTGGCGGGCTGGGAGGTTGCGACAGTAGCAGGTGGACTGGTGAGGGGTTGTGGCAACAACAAGAGGGCTGTGGTGGGGTTACTGTTGCAGGGTAAGGGTGCTGTAAGGGATTGCGATAGTAGGGTGGAGTACTGGAGGAGTTTGGCGGCAACAAGGAGGGAGCATGGAGGGATGTGTGACAATAGACAAGGTGGTTGAGGCTCTTGGCAACAAGCAGAGAGAGTGAGGGGAAGGGCTAGATGGTGGTTGGGATAGCAGCAAAATTCTGGTAGTGCAATTCCAATCGAGGAGGCATCAAATCTGGCTGCTGGGATAAGGTTGGGGAAGCGAGTAAGGGTAGATAAACACCACCTCAGGACAAATTACAGCCGGAGCATCTTCTCGCATTCAATTACAACCCTCAAAGGGGAAAACTTGGTTGCTGACAACTGCTTTGATAGAAAACTCAATCAAAATTAATCCTAAACAAAGAAAATGACATATTTATAATACTAGATAGTAAAGAGGAATTAGGCGGCAATCCTAAGCTAAATAATTGGGTCAACTGACCCCCCTTGCCTCCATCCCTGAACCGGTCTTGTCTTCCCAGCGGGTTGGCCCCGATTCAGCTGTGTCTGTCTCTCAAATTTGGAGGAGCTTTGGCCTCATTCGTCAAAGCTTCTCACCGCCCATTAATGTTGACTGAGTTGCTGTAAGCTCTTGGGGCTGACATTTTTACTGTGATCTGAAAAACACTTGGATTTCACCAGCGACTGCATCGTCCCCCAAAACACCTAAGGATTTTTCCCCACTTGCGAGTATACATCCATATCGATATGCCCTTTTTGGGGTCTCCTACTGAGCTGAGCCGGGTCTGCGTGTCATGCGTATACCATTGAATCCTCCCTATATATTCCAAGATCGGCTCAACCTAATCTGAAATGAGGGTGACCTGAACCTCCCCAAATGGTGGTGGTCATGACGGCGTGATGTACTGAAATTCTCCCAGTTGTGATCGTCCCGTGCGTAGATTCAGTGTCTTAGTCTTATATTTCTTTGTCGTCACCAAAAATAGTTTCACTGACATTGCTTTACTGGCATGGACACTTGTGATCTTGGGCTCTGCCGAAGAAAGGACGATGTGCTTCCCCTCGTTGGTGAAGTAGTGGTGTTTCTGAATCCGTCATGCTGAGCCCTACAGTCAAATTTCCAATATTCCCTAACAAAAGGTGGAGGTATTCATGGGTACCATGTCACGCTACATTTGATCCTGCAGCTGTTTTCCAATCGAAAACTCGATTAGGAATCTCCAGTCAATGCTGACCTTGTTCTCCTTTTTCAACTATGTCAGATACTACGGTTGGGAATCCCTCTGAGTCATGAGAACAAATTTCTCCACCATCTGCGTAAATGCCATGTTTTTGCTGCTCCTTTCATTAATAATGAGACTACATACCTTCCCATTCATGGTGTAACTGGTTTAGAATATATTGTGGCAGAATCACTGCGGATCCCTTGTATCCTCAGTTTGTAGGACTCGTTGAACCACGAGTATCTCACCCTCATCTGGTGGAAGAGAGGATACACCTCAAACTATTCTTTTCCTGCCTCCTCATTGTTAATCTCTTCTACGACTCTCTGCTCGATAAAAGACAGGACTCAGCTCGTCAGGCAATTGGAGGCGATGTGCCCAAATCCATGAAATCTAAAAACATTTTCGGGTGTGAACTATAGTAGGCGCGCTATTTTTCTTGGGCTTCTCACTTGGGGTGGCTCTAGTCTTATCCGAACTAGTTTTCTCAAGCCCTGAGACGCTGCTAGTGTCTCCAACTGTGGATGACTGCTTGGCTAGTGGTGGTTGTCTGTTCTGTTTTTGCTTTTTCTCCACCTTCATGGTTAATGTTTGGTATCTCTCAGTGACCAAGAATATTTTAGCTGCACAACATTACTGATAGCGAGCTTCAAACCCCCTGATAATGGGTTATGGCGTGTTCCTATGACTCGACCAACCCACATTTCATCTACAAATAATCAAACTGCCTCGTGAACTCCTCCACTAATAAGTCTCTCTGTTGTAGGTGGAGTCTAAGAAACTTATTTCAACGATAGTGAGGAGGTAGGTATTTTTTCTGCATCGTCTTCATCTTCTCTCACTTCGTATTCTTGTTATTGTCTTCTCTTTTTCTCCGCCTCTGCAAATTTTCCCACCACAAGGAGACACTCCTTCATAATTTGATAGTTGCAAGCTTTGACCTTTTTTCTTTTGGCACTTCTTTGTACTCAAGATCTTCTCAACTGATTGTAGCCATTTAATAAAATTGTCTGGATCCATACCTCCATCGAACTCTTGTAGATCTACCTTTTTTCTGAAGTTCATGTGTCCTCCATATGTGGTCTCCTCTATCGGCCTCCTCTAATATTAGATTCCAAAGTGTTGTGGACTGTCTTCTTCATCACTGAAATCCTCCATATAGAAGGGGTTAAAATTCTAGTCTTTTTCGACCCTTCGACTTTCTTTGTCATGATCAAGGTTAATTTTCCCTTGAGTTTCATCCTCCATGTCCGTAAGCCTTTGTTGAAGTTGATGGATCTATCGTTGTATCTCTTCTTGGGTAGCTCGGGCATGTATCTCCTTGGTGGTATGGTTAGCATTTAAGGTTGGGAGACGAAAGAGGGTGTATGTGACTAATTGAAGGTGTAGTATAATTAATTTGGGTAGCTGATTTTGAAAATCAGCAAGGGGAAATTAGGGTTAGTCAAAATTTGCCCATGGTTTGAGAATATGAAAGAAATTTTTTTGTGGAGGGGGTAAGTCAGATGCTAAGAAACTCTAAGATAGGGTTATTGGTTAAGTTAGTTTTGATACCAAATGAGCCCAAACCACAGTAAAAATGAAAATGTTATTGCTGAAATTGGGAATTAAAAACAAAGACAATTGCTATAAGAAAATAGCAACACAAACATAAAAGGCACCCTAGGATGAGGGCGAAAGTGGTGGAAATCCGGCATGACAACGGGTGGGTGGCTGGCTGGCTGGGAGGATGCGGCAGCAGCAGGTGGATTGGTGAGGGGATGCAGCAGCAGCAGGTGGGCTGGTGAGGGGCTACAATGATGCGGCAGCAGCAGGTGGATTGGTGAGGGGATGCCGCAGCAGGGTAGGGTGCTGTAGAGGGGCTGCGGTAGCAGTGTGGAGTGCTGCAGGAGTTTGGCGGCATTGAGAATGAGTGAAAATGAGTGAAGTCCATTATATGTGAGATGGTTGTCGTATGAAGACGAGCTCTAGTATAAGGAGAGATTTACTGAAACGAGAACTTGTCCTATAACAATACATAGAATGATAAAGTACTAAGCAACACCTGAAGGAGCTTTAAAATTTGTTTACTCATTAAATCAAATAGCACATTTCTAGAAGCTATTAGATTTAGCTTGAAGACTTCATCTGGCACGATCACTTGGTTAGTTGACTCGATATATGCTGGTTGAAGAGTTATTCAGCATCACACATTATCATCTTTAATCTGAAAATTATTTAAATGTTTCTCAGCATATTCTATAAAATAAGTTCATTCAGCATAATAGTTTTGAAATAAATACTTGGCTTATAACTAATCATACTCGGTCATATAAATTGCTGGATAAGTAAAGATATTCAAATCAACTAATAAGCATTTGCAGCAGCTTAAAAAAATCCAACTTTATTTTATAAATACTTCAATTCCAGATTTTTCCTGAAAGGATTTTGATTATATATATATATATATATATAAATATAAATAGGAAAAAATAAGCTTAGTATGTATAGTTTGCCAAGCTTATACATGAATTATATCTCTTCATGTCACTTTAGTTCTATTTCTTCTCTTAATTAATTTTTTGGCACTAATTTTTTTACCCTAGTAGGCACATTTTCTACCTTCTATTGTACATGTTCAAACTACCTAAATCTATTGCTAGTTGCCTTTTCCTGAATCAATGCCGTTTCAATTGCTCTTCTAATATCATTATTTCTTAATTTTTTTTTTTAATTTTCGCACACATTCATTTTAACTTTTTCATTGTTATCTTAACTTTAGCAATCAATGATTGTTTTTATTATTCAACACTCTGATCCATATAACATTGTTGACATAATTATAGTTTTTTAAAAGTTTTATTTTAAATCTCCATGACATTCTTTCTTGCATAATACTTCTAAAAACTTCTCTAGTTTAATTCTCTACCCTTAACTCTAGAAGTTATTTTCATATCTGTCTTCATTATTTCATAGAGTAGATCCAGCATGATTAAATCTAATATATTATATGTATCATTTTCTTAAAAATACCTTTTTGAGGTCGGCAATTAGATTAATCTATTCTGGTATAGAAAAATCTAAGTTAATCAATATGTAAATTCTTTGGTGAATCTTCATATTTTCATATCTACATTTAATCTTTCCTTTCAATGGGGGTTTAAATTTTAGTTCGCTTTTAAAATCTAAATTTATTTTTTAAAGTTTGTAATC
Source organism: Phalaenopsis equestris (assembly GCF_001263595.1). NCBI lineage: Eukaryota > Viridiplantae > Streptophyta > Magnoliopsida > Asparagales > Orchidaceae > Phalaenopsis > Phalaenopsis equestris. Next base: position 695,466 of record NW_018164563.1, on the reverse strand, counting down.
TAAATTAATTTACCTTTCGATGAGCATAATTGATTTAATTGTCTGAACTGTTGATTTATCAGCTCTTGTTTTGCATTTTTTGTTCTTTTCTGGAGATTTGTTTGTTTTGTGTGCAGTTTCTTTTTACGCAATACTTTGGCAAATCCACTTATTTTCAATGGATGCTCCATTTATTCACAGATTGTCATTATTCGTTATTGGTTTTACTTTCTTGTTTGGCAGATCGTTCTCCATTGTCTTGTGCTTTTGTTTGCAATTTTGGGCTCGGATTTGTTCTTATTTTTTAAAATTTTAATTTGATATTGGCGGATATGGATAAGATTTTATGATTGACTGACATGATGTAATTATCCAGGAAATTCATAATCTCATTGTCAGGCTAAATTTCATTGAGATTGAGATACTAGCTGCTCATTCACTTGAATCCTGGGGTGGAGGAGTTTTGGTGAATGTGACAGGTTTTGTGCAAGTGAGAGACTTTATTTTCAGGAGGAAATTTGTTGAGACCTTCTTCCTTGCTCCGCAAGAGAAGGGATACTTTGTTCTTAATGATATTTTTCTCCTTCTTGAAGAGGAACAAGTTCATCTGCCCCCAGCAGCAATTTTAAGACCTACCGATTATGATACAAAATTAGATGCATTGAATTATGACACGAGATTAGATACATTCAATCATTTACAAGATCCAGGTAAAATAAACCTTGTTATATGTTAGTTAAATTGTGTTTCTAATAACATGACATTCAACTGTTTTTATCCTACATCTTTCTGCTATTAAACCTTTGATAGAGAATTTTCCATACTCTTCTATGATTTCATGTTTCTCCCTGCTAACTTCATGCATCAGCAACTGGCACTTTCCATGACTCGCTGAGATTAGTTAGCGAGTTATTGAAGCGATGTTGCATGTTTTCTCCTTTCGAATTACTTTGATTGTTGTTTATTATTGACTAAAGTACCAAAATGGTCTGTTGACTCTTTGCAGTGTGTCATTTTAGTTCTAGAGTATATAGAAGTGTCATTTCCCCAGATTTTTTTAATGCACTGAGATAGTCTCCAGTCTCTTTAAAGGGAGGATTATTTCGGCCACTATTAAAAGAATTTGAGGAATAATTTAGCACTTTTATAGACTCTGAGACTAAATAGCCCCATGTAAATAGTTAGGGGATCGTTTTGACACTTTACTTTCATTTTTATTGCTTTGAATTGATTAGTCTCTTTAAGATGAATTTTGTTGATTGGAATCTAGACTTCTTGGCCTCTTTGTTACTGCTGTTGATTTTGATGCTTTTCATTAGGTCTTTTTTTTTGTATTCACCCCCATGTTTTTCCTCAACTTTTATGTTCTTTATTTCAAGTCCCAATGCTATTCGATTCTTTCTTTACTGTTTCTTTTTCTCTTGTTCAGTCATTCTTTTGGTAACTTGGGACAGATATCTCATACCATTTATGAATCTTATTGTTTAACTTAGGGATTTTTGTATGCACTTGAAATGTTTCATTTCTTGTTGATAGACCATGAGTATATTATTGTAGAATATGTCATTTTTGTATTTAATAAATGTACATGCAGATGCAATAGTCTTCTGTTTTTTTTTGTTTAATCTAATTAACGTCTTCTGTAGTTGTTCTGAGCTTTGAATTATTTAGTGCAGTGTCTAGCTATATGCTTGGGGAAGATATCCCAGCAAGAGATTTTATCTCTCCACCTGTACCTGCTGATGAAAATAACCAACTTGACAATTACAGTGTTCCTGGACATCGAAATCAAACGCCAGATCCCAACGAAACTACTGATGAAACTCCCATAGAACTGGCTGGCAGTTCAGTTTCGACTGTGCAAAACATTGTGCAGTATCCAGCAATTACTGAGGAGGAGCCTGCTGAGGAACGGCCAAAGCTTTCATATGCATCCATCGTATGTGCAGCTTTTTAATTCCCCTGATTTTTACTTTTGTGGGTGTTTTCAAATGCCTAAGATCTTTAATCAATATATTCAAGGAAGTTTTACATACATTCCACTCAATTTTGATGTATATACATATCTAATGCTCATAATTCACAAGGAAGTTTTACATACATTCCACTCAATTTTGATGTATATACATATCTAATGCTTATACTTCAATTTTTATATACAAACCGCCTTATCTATGCATGAGAAGGTGTATTTGTCTTTTTAAAAATGGTGGTATTTTTGATGTGATACGATAGATTTGGGTGATATTATTGTATAAAGTTTTGGTGTTATATATGTCAATACTAGGAATTGGGTGGTATGCATGTAAATCCCCCTATATTCAATTATGAAATTACGTTAAATTCAACAGCTGCGAACTACAAAAGCTCAAGTTGCACCACAATTAACATCGGTGAACAAGACAGCTCCTAATTTATCAGACTGGCATCCTGCACAGCAGGCAACTCAGCAACAGGTTCAAGCCGCCATTTCTTCTTTGCCTGATAAGTCCAACGCAGACTTACCAGATGAAACATTTGCTTTTGAAGATGAAGGTTAGTTTACTTGGTTGCAGTATTCTCTGTTTTCAAATTTCTGTCATTTTAGTACATGGAACTTGCCTGTCAGTTATTTTGGCGGTGTTTCTCTAGTTGATATGATGCTCCTGCTTTTTTAGTGGAAGATTTACATACATACCACTTAATTCCTATGGAAGATTTTCTTCATCCATTTCCTAAGGTTAACTCGACTTCTCTTTTTTTGCTTTTTTCATTTTCAGTACCACTAATTTGTTGCCATATTCTTCTATGTTTGAGTACAACTAAATAATAGGTTTACTTGGGTGGAAGCTGATTATACTAAAGAGTAAGAATTTTATTCAGAGTATGAATAAGATATGAATATTGGAACTTGAAAAATGATAAATAGATCACATAAGTAATTGATGTGCTAGTAATTTAAAGTTTAGCCTCTTTTTTTTAATGTTAAACTTGACACTATGTCCATCTTCATCAGAATTATAAATAAAATTAGTCAAAATAAAGATACAAACTACGCATCTCACAAAGAAAAATTCCAAGCATAAAGGTGATTGATGTGATAGTGCAAACACTAAGCTAAATTCAAGAACAAGAACAACATTGAAAAAGGTTTTGGTTTCCCAACTTATGTAGCATATAATATTATGTGATATACTTTCATGCATGAAAATTTGAGCAATCACCAATTTCTAGTTGTCACTCAAGCCACTAACTATTTTTTATTTTTTATTTACCGAAAACAAGCAAATATTAATCTTTATAAATAAAAAATTTTAGCATGAATTTGGAATGAATAGTATAAAAAAGTATAAGAATTAATTTTCAAAATATCAGATTTCCAGCATATCAATTTTTAATAAAAATCAAGTGTATGATATCAGCCGTTAACATATTAGAAATAAATACAACAACAAGCCATTATCCCACTAAGTGGCGGGTCGGCCGAATGAATCCTTTGTCTCCATTTTGTTCTATTGAGTGCCATATTTTCATTTAATTTTAATAAATTAAGATCATTTTTTATACAACATGCCCAAATCCTTTTTTGGTATACCTTTACCTAACATAAGTCGAATCTTAAACATCTACTCTGCTAACTGAATCAGCAAATGGTTGACGTTTAATGTGGCCAAACCCTCTAAGGCAACTCTCTCTATCTTGTCTGCTGTTGGAGCTACCCCAACCCTTTCATGGGCATATTCGTTTCGTTTTTTGTCTCCAAGAGTCAAGCCACTCATCCAGCTAAGCGTTCTCATCTCGACAACATTTAACTTAGTTTTATACTTCTCTTTTATTGGGCAACATTATGCGTTATAAAGCATTGCAGGTCTCACCACCATATTAGAAGAAAGAATTAAGAAAATAAATTTACAAAAGAAAAATTATCCAATAGTTTCAAAACAAAAATTGGAATTTCTAAGTGGCTGGAGTTGTGCTTCATGAAAATAGAAGTGGTTGGTGCTTGTTTGGACCATATAGCCGATGTCTTGTAGAAGAAAGAATTAAGAAAATAAATTTACAAAAGAAAAATTATCCAATAGTTTCAAAACAAAAATTGGAATTTCTAAGTGGCTGGAGTTGTGCTTCATGAAAATAGAAGTGGTTGGTGCTTGTCTGGCTTGAATGATAATTGGTTGATGTGGCATTTTTGGTGGTTAAGGATGTTGTAAAGCCCTCCTTGGACATTCTCTAATACTAAAAGTTATTTTTATAAGCCTCCATTTAATCATCTACTTAATTAAAGCCGTCGAATAAGCTTTGGCTGTCACACCCAAAGATGACCAGTTATGAAATTTTCAACGTTCTCTTTTTGATCGTATGACAGTATAACACCAACATCAGCTGTTTTTATATATTTTTACTCAGGACTTCTAAATGTCTCTATTTCCTCAAATTCTTCATTATTATTTTAAAAACTGGCTTTTTAAATTTTTCTAGGATATACTTAATTTACCTTTTATTCCTTTCCATGTATTTGATACTTCAAGATTTTTTTTTTTTGGAAGATTTACATACATACCAATTAATTCCCTTGTATTCACATATCTAAAGACTAAAGTTCAATTTTACATATATGCCACCTTATCTATGCATGAAAATGTGCATTTCACTTTTTAGAAGTTAAAATAGTGATATTCTTTATGTGATATGAAATATTTTAGTGGTATAAATATAAAAAGTGAAGTTTTAGGTGTTAGATATGTAAATACATAAGAATTGGGTCGTATGTATGTAAATACTCCCTTTTTTATCCCTGCAGTTGAATCAAAATCCGTTTATGTGGGAAACCTTCCTGCAAGCATATCTACTTTTGACCTTGAGCAAGAGTTCAGGAACTTTGGTAGAATCAAGCCTGACGGTGTTACCATTCGAAGCCGGAAGGTAATTTGCTTCAAACTTTCATTCCATCAATAATCGTCATCATCTCTTGTCTATATCTGGGTTCGTTTTACTAATCCTTATTCTACATTCATTTTTGTGGAGATCTATATTGAGGTGTCTACTCTTTTGCGTAATTGTTTTTGGATAATTTCTAGTGATATTATGATTGATCTATCCTTTTGTTTTCTTAATCAGTCCATATTAATTCTACGAAGATTTACATACATACCACTCAATTCCTTTGTATTTACATATGTAATACAAAAACTTCAATTTTTACATGCATGGCACCTTACCTATGCATGATAATGTCTATTTTACCTTTTAAGATTCAAGAAGGTGGTATTTCTAATTTGTTTTGAAAGATTTGGGTGTTATAAATGTAAGAATTGGGTGGCATGTATGTAAATGCCTCTTAATTTTTTCTCTTCATCTTGCTGGTGCATGTCCTATCTTTCTCTCTTCATAAATCAGCTCTTTTTTTTTTTTTGTTATTTTAGGAGGCTGGTGTTTTCTATGCCTTCATAGAATTTGAAGATGCTGTTGCTGTTCAGAATGCATTGAAGGTTTGTTAATTTTTTGCTTTTCATCACTAATCAGGGTAGCTTTCGAATAACTTTGCAAATTCTTTTAATATATATATGGAAGATTTACATACATACCACTCAGTTCCTATGTATTTACATATCTAACACCTAAACTTGATTTTTACATACATGCCACCTTACCTATTCATGGAAAGGTGTATTTAATTTTTTAAAGTTATAAATTTTTGATGTGAAATGATAGATTTGGGTGGTTTTTTTTTTCTTGGGTGTACGTATGTAAATGACCCTGTATATATATTATTAGAATATTTTAATTGCTAGTAATAGCCATTATTTAATTCTGATTATTCTGAATTATTTCCTTTGTTTTTCTTCCTCTTTCTATTATATACAGTTTTATTTATGTCCCTTTCTATTATATCATGAGTTTAATTTTTTCCTTTTTAGTTGATCCTATAATGGATATATATACCCACTCTTTGTATCAATAAGATGTATTCTGGTTCTATTCCAACGTGGTATCTGAGCCATGGTCCTAACCTAGGCTACTGAGAATAGTTTTGCTCCGCTAGTCTATCCAGATCTGTTTTCTCCCTGTCCAAATCTGCTTTCTCGCGCCAAGAAACGCTGCTCCCCTGTTTGCTTCTTCAGGCATTTCCAGCAACTGACTCCAACAAATTCTCCGTCTTCTTTTGGCGATTCCAACAGTTTCTCCGTCCTCTTCTGGCGGTTCCTCTAGCAATATAAGCACAAAATTCCTCTGTTTGCTTCCTCTGTTGATTCCTCTAGCAATATAAGCACCTACCTTTTTCCCAGTCGTTGGATAATCCTCTAGAACTGCCGATCTGGCATCCCTGCTCCAGGAAACTTCCTCCCAACTACCAGAACTCCTTCCTAAGAGCTCGGTCTTCCTCCAGATTCACCGAATTTCCTCTGTTCCGCTTGCCAGTGCTTATATTTTAGTCGACTGAGGGTTTAGTCAAATTAAAACTTCTTCCCAAGGACAGAACAACCATATCTATACCAGAATCTTCCAATGTCCCATCAACCCGACATTTTGTTTGGCTTTGTCGGGATTATGAAAGACTTCTCCAGCAATGAACCATCATCGGAAAGGGTCCTTGAGTCCACCGGCGGATCAATTCTGAACTTTGTTCCTATGCAAACCGGAGGATAAGAAAACAACATGAATTTCTTGATCACAACTCATAAATTAAATGAGTAACTTTCTCCAATAGTGCCAATTAGTGTCTTTGTTCATCAAAGGACATGGGAAATATAATTATCTCATTGGTATGATATGTGAACCTCCAAAGACTGACTTGGTGTATGGAGCTTGGGAAGTGGAGAATTTCATGTTCATGTCATTGTTGATCAACTCCATTGAGACTTTGATTGGCTGATCATATATGTTACTTCCTTACGCTAGTGCCCTCTGGAAGGCAGCTTGTGATATTTACCCGGATGTAGTGAATTTCAGCCAACTATATGAGGTGTCCAAGAAAATTTGTGAAGAAAAACAAGGATCCAGGACTGCGACCCGATACTACAGTGTTCTAGTTGCATTATGGATGGAATGCGCCTATATTATGGCTACATTTGAGAATCTTCAGCTGACTTATCTCTCTTCCAAAAAATTGTAGAAAAAAGATTGTATATTCCAATTTCTAGCAGGCCTCAACAAAGATTTTGACGAAGTCCGGGGACATACGTGGTCGAGATCCTTTCCTTCTACTCACTCTGCTTTCACTTAGATTAGTCACGAAAAGAGTTGGAGACTTGTCATGCTTGCTGCTTCTACCACGTGTGTTGAAGCATCCAACTTGGTATCTAATTATTCTCATCCCCGGGTTGGTCATCCCACGTGTGCTTATCGCCACAAGCCTAACCACACTTGTGAGAAGTGTTGGAAGCTCCACAGCAAACCTACATCTAAACTTTCAACCAAATCTTTCGCTGTCAAGGGTCTCACCATGACATTTAATTCCAACTCCGTACTATCGACCTCTACCAAAAACAATCTAGAATCCTTCAATTCTCTTAAGAGTCAAATGGAGCAACTAATCAAGATGCTTGGATCCAACTCACTCTCTTCTGACCCGTCAACCTCCCACGTTCGTCAATGTACCAATCCTATAACACTCACTTCTTTTGCCCATTCTAGTTCATGGATCATTGATTCAGGTGCAACTATTCACATGGTTGGAAGCTCTCAACCTTCTCAAAATACTATTTTTGTTCAGGAAAAGATACTATTAAAATTGTTGGCGGGTCAGAAAGTTCTATTGCTAGTCAAGGGTCTGTTGTTTTAACAACAGACCTAACTCTGAAATCTATGTTATATGTACCTCTGTTGAAAGGTAACATTTTATTTGTCAGTAAGCTGACGTATGAGATTGACTGCGTAACTCTTTTTTCCTCTGATTTTTGTGTCTTTTAGGATTATTTTCGGGGAGGATGGTTGGAATTGCAAAGCGGGTTGGCGGGCTCTACTTCTTCCAAGAGAAAAACACAAAAAATGACACTCCACACAATAACTATAGTTTTCTCAGTGTACTTATTGTCATATTATGTTGTTATACTGTCGTTTTGGTCATCATAGTTTCCATTATCTAAACCAATAGTATCCGTTGATGTCTACTAATAAAAATCTTTCCAATTTCAAATGTGAAATCTGTCAGTTAGCTAAACATCATCGTGTCACTTATCCACCCCACAATTACACACCTTTCGCTTCTTTCTCTCTTATTCATAGTGACTTTTGGGGACCCTCTCACCCCTAGCTACAGTAATAAATGATGGTTTTTTACTTGAATTGATGACCACACTCGGATGATTTGGGTTTATATTTTAAAAATTTAATCTGAAGCTGTTGTCACTGTCAATAACTTCCACACCTTCATTTTGACCAATTTCAAAACTGTTATTCAAATCCTTAGGACTGATAATGGTCGTGAATTTTATAACTCTATATTAGGTGAATTCCTGATTAGTAAGGACATCTCCATCATAGCTCTTCTCCCAACACTCATCAACAAAATAGGGTTGGCGAGACAAAAAAAAATCGGCATCTCGACGTCTCACGCTCCATTATGTTTCACTCTAATGTCCCATAACGTTTCTAGAATGATGTCATTCTTACCATCACTTATCTCATAAATAGAGTCCCCTAAAAAATTCACAACTTCGTCTTGAAATTGTTCTCCACTTTAGAGCCCAAAATTTTTGGGTGCACAGTCTTTGTTCGGAACACAACCCAAAATCAGTGTAAACTTGATCCCAGGTTCATAAAATGTGTTTTTCTAAGATATTCTGCCACTCAAAAGTTGTACAAGTGTTTTGACTCTACCACAAATAAAGTTATGTGAGTGTTGATGTTTCTTTTTTTGAAAGTATTCCCTATTTTCCTAGCTCGACCTCACATGAGATGGAGCTAGAGTTTTTGGATATTGTTTCTTACCCTACTTAAGTGGATGTTCCCCCCGCGTCACTTACCATCGAGGAAACTTTGGTTTCTTTTATTCCACCCATCTCTCCTACCAACAAAGAGCCATATATCCCTCTAATTCCACTTGCACATCAAAGATTCATTAAGAAGTTGCTTGATCATCTCAGGGCATTTGTCTATCTCAGCGGAAATGTCATTGACCTTTAGACAAAGAACAACCTTATTATGTGCAAACTAGTAGCTATTTTGATGGATCTAAATGAAAAACTTCTTGATATTCTCAAGGCAGCTTATGTATACAAGAAGCGCTAGCAGCGCCTTGTGGGGAAACTCATATATCTTGCCCCTAAACGTCTTGATATTCTCGTGCATGACCCCTATGAGCACCCTCTTCAAGCTGTCCACTGGATTCTCCACTATTTAAAATGCACATTGGACTCATATTTGTATTTTTCCCGCAACACCTTTCACAATATTGCTTTTTTCACACATGCTAATTGGGCTGAATTCGTCCATAATGGGCGATCTATCTTGGGGTACTGCTCATTTGTGTGGGAAACTTGGTCATGTGAAAAAACAAAAGACTGTGGTTGTCTGTTGCAGTGCTGAAGCAGAATTTCTATTCATGTTACTAGAAATTTGTGAGGCTCTCTGATTACGCATCATGCTTCGAAAACTGTGTATGCCCGTCTTTGTTCCCCTACAGTTGTTTTGTGATAACAAGGTAGCCATTAGCATTGCTCACAATGCGGTACATCATGATCGCACCAAGCACGTTGAGATTGATCGACACGGAAAAACTGGAGTCTGGGGAAATTTATGTTCCGTTTGTGTCATCCAAAAGTCAACTGATAAATATCCTCACAAAGAACTTTTCTCGGTCACTATTTGATGATTTCAAGTCCAAGTTGGATATGATTGACATCTATACTTTATCTTGAGGGGGAAAATTAGAATATTTTAATGACTAGTAATTGTTATTATTTAACTATGATTATTTTGAGTTATTTCTTTTGATTTTCTTCCCTTTTTATTATATTCAATTTAATTTTTTTTTCTTTCTATTATATCGGGAGTATTAACGCACGCGCGTGCATATATATATATATATATATATTATCTCCAGTGAACTGCACGTCCAAACAATAGTGATTATCTGGCCACATCATTTTGCATTTCACGAGGCTGGATCGTCGCCGGTGTTCGGGCGTGCGGACACCGGACATAATAATTCTCGATCGAGGCAGTTTAATTTTAATGCTTTTTAAATCTGCTCTGTAGGCTACTCCGGTGCAGCTTAATGGGAGGATGATTCATGTAGAGGGCAGGAGACCTAACAGTGGTGCATCACGAGGTGGAAGTAAGCTCAATAATCTCATAGAATTTTAGGAAGATTTACGTACATACAATTCAATTATTATGTATTTACATATATAACACCTAAATTTCAATTTTTACATGCATGCCACTTTACCTATGCCTGACAAGTCGTATTTCACTTTTTACAAGTTAAAGCGGTGGTATTTTTTATGTGATGAATCATTTGGGTGGTATAAATGTAAAAAAGTTTGGGTGTTAGATATTTAAATACATAGGTATTGTGTGGTATGTATGTAATTGCCCCTAAATTTTACTATTTCCATATATATATATATATATATATTGAAGATTTACAATTATACCACTGAATTCTTATTTATCTTAACACCTAAGCTTCAATTTTTACATACATGCCACCTTACTTGTGCATGAAAAAGGTGTATTTCACTCTGTTAAAGTGGTGCAATTTTTTATGTGATGAAAGATTTAGGAGATAAAAATATTAAAAAAGAAATGAAGTTTAGGTGTTAGATTTGTGAGTACATATAAGCATTTGGGAGTTATATGCATATGTATTTGTGTTTGTGTGAACCTACATTTTACCATTTACACCTGTTTTTTAAATTTTCATCATCATTTCAGTTTAAAATGTTTTCCAAGCAACTTTTTTTCGTTCCTTTTGCCTCCCTTGAATGCTTAATAGGAAAGGGTAGAGGGAGGGGCGGCTACTATTTGGAGCCCCCGAGGGGCCGTTTTGGCGGCCGCTCATTTGGCGGCAGGTTCGGCGGCCTCGACAGACCGAGAGGCAACGGGTACATCCCACGGTTGCCTCGCCAAGAAAGAGGTATATTGGGAAGTCACTTTTCCAAGAACGGTGGCAACCAATCCGAGGCTTTAGCTTCCTGACATCTTCTCTTTTAATGGCTAAACGGCGACACGGCGGAGACGACGAGACGACGCCGCCGCCCGCCGGCCCGCCCGCCGTCGAGAGTCTCCCTCATTTGGTGAAACAAAAGGGGACATCAATGTCTCCGCCAAAGTCTGAGCTTTTTCAGGTTGGTTGGATTATTTGTTCTAAAGATTTATGTTGTTTATGATGGGTGTATTATTTGTCATCTATATCTGAAGACTGTAGTTGTGGGTTAGTTTTGGGTTTTTATTTTGTTCCTTTTTTTTTTTTTTTTCTTTTTTACCATATTGAATAAGAATGTTTTTAATTGTTTACAGGGAATGAATAATGTTATATTTATAATGATTTATTAGTGAATCATGCCATTTGGTTTTTTGATGATTATACTAATGATTTATTAGTGAATCATGCCATTTGGTTTTTGGATGATTATACACAGAGCACACGAAAATATCAGGTGATATATTTGAACTATCAAACCAACGTGCCGACACAATTAAAGCATTGAGAATTTGATAAAAGACGAAAAAATATGGGTCGAGGTTTTATGAGGAATTTTGATATTTGAGTGAATACTTTGGGTTGGTAGATTTGTAAATAATAATGTTTCAGCTGCTATGAATGTAATTACAACTTTTTTATCTTGTTATTTAATTTTCTATGTATAAATATATGCGTATCATTCAATTCATGTGTATTAACATATAAATCACCTAAACTTCATTTTCTATGTATAGGCGGCATGGCTTGGGTTGTATCTAGATGAAAATTGAAGTCTACGTGATTGATATGTAATGGCATATAGGGTACTTATGTAATAATAAAAAAAGAATTTTCTTATAAATATATGATTATAAGGAGGCATATACATATATATATCACTCAATTCTTATGTATTTTCTTTCTATAATTGAGTTGTATGTATGAGAAGCGTCGTAAATGAGCCGAGCTTGAGTGAGCTTGGGCTTAGCTCGTAATTGACCCATTCAAAATTAATTGTGTTTGAAATTGTTGTGAACAGTGTGTTCGTTTGTTCTGACTCAAATTAATTAGTGAAATAGACATATGATGTTTAGACTCAAACCAGCATCCTCTCGTTGCAATACATAATACCAAAAAGAAAAACATGACCAAGAATGGAGTTGATTTTAATTTATATATAAATATACGTGCTGTGTTATTATACAAATAAGATATAAAAATTTTGAATTTTGAGATAGAAATAGTCGAATATAATAAATAAAGGATTGTTCGTGTTCGACTCATTTAAAATTTGAGTTTAAAATTTTTTTTCGTGTATGACTCGCTTACTTAACTAATGATTCAAACACGAGCTACTTATCAAGTGTAACATGACCTGTTCGCAAACTATTAATTCTTTTGACAGCTCTAATACATGACCATATATAAATGACAGGCTAAAGCTCGATCTAAATAAAAACAATTTATAATATAACTAATTCTAATCAATAAATGTAAACAAGTATAAATTTTACAAACTGTTTATTCTAGTCCTATAAAATTGTTCCCAATGCAAGCGCATGCCCTCCCCCCCACGCACAAGTCCTAAAACACCAATGCCGGCGACCGCCGCCGCCGTGCCGGACCCTGCTCGCCTTCACGCCCAGCTAATCAAATCCAGCAGCGCCACCACCTCCTCCGCCTCCGCTAGATTCCAATACAACCAACTAATCTCCCTCTACTCTCGTTCCCCTTCCCCCATCCCCGACGCCCTCCATCTCTTCCACCGCCTCCCCGTCACCCCCAACTCCGCATCATGGACATCCGCCATCTCCTCCCTCTCCGGCGACCCTCTATCCGCCGCTTCCCTCTTCCTCTCCATGCTCCGCCGCCCCTCCCTCCCCACCCAATCCACCATCTCCTCACTCCTCAAAATCCTCTCTTCCTCCTCCCTCCACCTCCCCCTCGGCCTCCAGCTCCACTCCCTCTCCCTCAAGCTCTCGCTCTCCTCCCTCCCCTTCTCCGCCAGCTCTCTCATCAGCTTCTACTCCAAACACCGCCTCCCCACCCACGCACTCAAGGCGTTCGACGAAATCGTCCACCCGGACCACGTCTGCTTCTCCGCCATCATCGCCGCCCTCGCCCACAACCACCGCTCCGCCCAATCCCTCTCCTTTTTCCACCAAATGCACTGCCGCGGCCTCCCCTCCACCATCTACAGCATCTCCTCCGCCGTCCGCGCCGCCGCTGACTCCGCCTCCCTCGATCAAACCCGCATCTTCCACTCCCACTCCGTGGTCTCCGGCCTCCACCCCAATCCCATCGTCGGCACCGCTTTGCTCGCCGCCTACGGTAAATCCGGCGTCGTTCCCGACGCCCGCCGATCATTCGACGAACTACACTTCGCCGGAAAAGCTAACCTCGTCTCATGGAACGCGTTGCTCTCCACCTACGCCCAGCAAGGCGATGCGGCCTGCGCCCAGCAACTGTTCGACGAAATGCTGCGACGAGATCTCCTTCCCGACGACTACACTTTCCTCGCCATACTCGCCGCTTACAGCAACTCCGGCATGGTGGAAGAAACGGAGAGGTGGCTGAACGCGATGCGTGCGCTTTACAGCGTGGAGCCAAAGCTGGAGCACTATTCCTGCTTGCTGGGAGCCATGGCGCGTGCCGGGCGGCTCGATGAAGCCGAGCGATTCGCTCACGCAATGCCATTCGAGCCCGACGCCGCAGTGTGGCGGACAATCCTCTCCGCCTGTATGGCTCACCGGAACGCCGACGTCGGCCGGAGAGCGGCGGCGCGACTCCTGGAGTTGGATCCGCGAGATGATTCTGCATACGTTATGCTCGCCAAAATCTATTCTTTTCTAGGGAGGAAGGAGGAGATGGCGAAGCTTTGGATGGGGATGAGGGATCAGGGTGTGAGGAAGGAGGGAGGGAGGAGCTGGATTGAGGTCGCCGGCGGGGTGCACGTTTTCATCGCCGGCGATCGCCGGCATGAGAGGTCGTCGGAGATATATGGGAAAGTGAGGGAATTGGAGAGGGAAACAGGAAAATTGGGGTACGAGGAGAAGGGAGGGGAGGGGGTTTGGGAGCACAGTGAGAGGTTGGCGGTGGCCATGGGGCTGCTTGGCGGCGGTGGAGGCACGGCGGCGGAGGGGAGGCCGGCGTTGAGGGTGATAAAGAATTTGAGGATTTGTGGGGACTGCCATGAATTCTTCAAGTATGTGAGTAGAGCGGTGGGGATGGAGATTGTGGTGAGGGATGTGAACAGGTATCATAGGTTTTATGAGGGGGTTTGCAGCTGCAAGGATTGTTGGTGAAATAAGTAAATTTAATTTATGGGAAATTTACATATATACCGCACAATTCTTATGTATTTTACACAGCCAACACCTAAAATTTGATATTTGGACTTGCAACACTTTGTTTTGCCATGAAACCATGCATAAAAATGTCTATGTAATGTTGTAAATTTGAATGGTATGAATGTAAAAACTAAATGTTGAGGTGCTAGATATGTAAATTTCGAGTTGGGAAACAAAAAAAAAAAAAAAAAAAAAAAAATTTGCCTTTTGATGCAAATATTCCACATTATAAAATTGAAAAGATAAATTTAAATAAATAAGAAATTTTCTTAAGATATTCTAAATTCTAACAGAGCAACAATCATCATATCTAAAATCATTATAAATAAAAGTGTATTTGGTAGAACAAAAGATTGGAGTGAAAAATATAAATGATGGATTTTTTACATACATATCACACAATCTGCTGCAGAAATCTTCGATCCTCCATATAATTCCTATTAGTTTATATATTGAGCGCAAAAAGTGTGTTTGTGTTCGGCTCGTTTGTTTAATGAGTCGAACACTTAGTGAGCTGAATACGAGTTGTTCGCAAACGAGCCATTTTGACATTCCTAGTCACGCGCCATAAGACAATAAGAGTTTGAGCAAAATTTAAATATTATTATTTATATTTATATCATGTAGCCATAAGACAATAAGAATTTGAGCAAAATTTAAAAATTATTATTTATATTAAAACATCATTTGAATCTAATTTAATAATTTTTATTCTATTTTCTTAATCAATATTTTAATTGATTATAAATCTTTGTAGTCTTGTAGTCAATTAAATACTACTTTATATATATAAACTTGATGAGTATTATTTCGAGCCAAAACGAGCCGAACATGAAAAAACACATCTTAGTTCGTGTTCGGCTCGTTATCTTATCGAACAAAATTAACAAACCGAACACGAGCTTCTTAATGAGCCGAACATGAGTGATTTGTTCGCGAACAACGAGCCGTTTTGACAGCCCTACACACAATTCCTATGTATTTACACATCCAACACTTTAATTTTTTAAGTATACGTACCATCCTCATATGAAAGAAAAAAGTGCGCTTTCAATTTCTAAAAATAAAAAAATTAATTTTCCCAATAAACCAAATAGCCCCTGAGCACATTTTATAGGCAATCTCTGAATCTATTTCACTAAAAGTTCAAATAAAAAAATATATATATATGTATATATATGTATATATGTGTATATATGTGTATATGTGTATATGTGTGTGTATATGTGTATATGTGTGTGTATATGTGTATATGTGTGTGTGTATGTGTATATGTGTGTGTATGTGTATATGTGTGTGTATATGTATATGTGTGTGTGTATATGTATATATGTGTGTATATGTATATATGTGTGTATATGTATATATGTGTGTATATGTATATATGTGTGTATATGTATATAAAAGAACCCCCCTTTTTTTTCCTTTATTTTTCTTTCCCATCCCCAAAGGAGTAAAACAAAAAAAAAAAAAAAAATTTAATTTTTTTTTGTTCTACATCTACCGTCAGATCATGACATTAAAATACAGGATCTACAAATTAGCTAAACTTTTATACAAAATTACAGTTCTCACCTCATCTCCGAAAGAACCAAGCTTTAGAGAGCAGGCCCTGAAATTTTAGAGTTCTTCGGTTTGGCGGCAGAATGGTAAGGATGCAAGAACTAGAATTTGTTTTAAATTTCTGTGAAGTCCAGAATGGAAGAGACGGCTTCGGGAGGCGTTGATCGAAGGGCTTCCGAAATCCTTAGAGCCATCAAGGATTTATAGGCTGCGAGATCAGCATTTTCCATCAGGAGTTCGGCTCGTCGGCGCAACGGGATGGCGAGTTCGACGGAGCGGCACCAAGCTTTTTCAGCTTCATGGAGTTTGTGGAGGGCCTCTGCTCTGGCCTCATCTTTGGCCTTGGCTGGAGAAGAGAGAGATAGATTGATTAGCTCAGCTGTTATGTTTCCATAGAAATTCTGTTTAAATTTCATACCAACCAAATCATTTTTTGCTTTTTACATTTATACCATCCAAATCTTTGCTATCATATCAAATATATCACTATTTAAACCTAAAAGAAAAAAAGGTGAAGTACATCTTATGCATGGGTGAGTTGTAATGTGTGTAAAAATTGAAGTTTAGGTTAGATGTGTAAATACTTAGGAAATGAATGGTAATGTATGTAACTCTTCATGAATTTTGAGTTATTTATTTCACTATTTTCACAAATCATGAACAATTCAAGTCATTATAATATGAATGAAGAAAAATGTTATTTGATTTGTATTTAATCATATGAATGAAGAAAAATGTTATTTGATTTGTATTTGATCAGATCAAAGATTAAAATAATGTAAATAAATGAAAGAAAAATGATATTATTTCTATCAATGGGACTTCTGCCTCACATCCAACTCTTCATAAATGATGAACAGACGTTGCTTCAAAGTTGTTCATAAATGATGAACAGACGGTGCTTCAAAGTTGTAGACATAGAAAAAGGAAATAGAAAAGTGGAGCATATACATACATACCACCCAATTCCTATGTATTTACGTATCGAACACCTATTTACATACATACCACCCAATTCCTAGGTATTTACGTATCGAACACCTATTTGATCCACTTTTTTTTTTACCTTTTAATCATTTCATGTTATTCATGCATTGGAAAAATGGTATATATATTTAAAAATTGAACTTTGGGTGGTTAGATATGCAAATACATAGGAATTGAGTGGTATGTATGTGAATCTCCCTAGAAAATAATCAGATCTTGTTCAAAGGAAATAAGCTCAGCGGGCAAATAAAAGAATGCCTAAAAAAAATAATTACAAAATAAATTTTAATTAATTTTGGTTACATTTAAAAAAAAAATGAAAATAAGCTCAACCGAATGCCAATGCATTCAAGTAAATAATTACACTTAAGATAGAGTTAAAGGCTACATTAAAATTGAGTATCAAGGCACAATTACAAAATGAGCTTCTACATTTATTAATATTTAAGACTAGTTTACTTGAATTGAATGATTTAGAAAACCAAGAAAAAAATAGGAAGATTTACATACATACCACTCCATTCCCATAAATTTATATATCAAACAACTACACTTCAATTTTTAAATCATTAAAAGGTGCATTTCCCATTTTAAAAATTAAAATGGTGGTATTTTTTTTATGTGATGTGAAAACTTTTTTGTCAAAAAGTAAAGGTTAGGTGTTTGATAATGTAAATACATAGGAATTGGCTGGTATGTATCTAAATGGCCCTAAATAATAATAAGAGCATAACCTCTTTTGAAGCAAAAATGTCAAATGCATAATTGAGGACAATCAAAATGAAACAGAAAAGGTCATACAACCAAGCCGGCTAAAATGATCCCCCCTCGTTTCAAATCTAACTAAGCAACTCACAGGAGAACTTAAACAAAATGGCTTTGCAAGATCAGAATAAAAAAATAGGGACATTTACAAGCATACCATCCAAGTCCTATGCATTTACTTTCCTAACATCTAAACTCTATTTTTTACATTTATACTACTAAAATCTTTCATATCGCATAAAAGATACAACTATCATAACTTTTAAAAAGTGAAATGTGCATTTTCATGCATATGGAACATGGCATGTAAGTAAAAATTAAAGTTTTGGTCTTAGATGTGTAAATATAGAATTAAATGGTATGTATGTAAATATTCCTAAAAACAAAATCAAATCAAAAAATAGGAAAAATGATGCCACTAGGAGAGTTTATGTAGATTGAATTCCAGTAAAAAATTACACCCAAAAAACAAAAAAGTAAAAACAGCAATTCGAGACACCCACTTCAGCTTCGTTCTTTGAAGATGATGCGCATCTCTAATAATTTCTTTGATGCAAACAAAATAAATAAAAACATATACACGTGTGATCCAAAAAACAGCACATTATTTATTGTTTGGATTGTGTGATGTAGGTTTGAACCTGTACCAGTTAGCCAGTAACAGTTAAAAGACTTGTTTAAATCAGCTCTGACAAGAAATTTAGATGGAAACAATGACCAATCTGATATGCATAGTTCTAATAAATGACAAACATTTTAATGTGATATCAAACTATTAAACTCTTCATTTATCACGGGCTTACTAAAGTTCAGCAACAACTTGTTCAAATTTCAATTAGAACGGAATCGGTTAAAAACATCTAATTTGAATGCCCAATGTTCAGCTGCCTCTTAATTCGTTTAGCAGCAAGTAAAAGGGGAAGTCATAAATCAGCATGTAAGAAGATGACAGTTGCTGAAACGAAAATATCGAAGATTCATATAAATACCAGTCAATTCCTATTTATTGACATATCTAACACCTAAACTTCAATTTTTACATATATACTATCTTACCCATGCATGAAAAGGAGATTTCATTTTTTAAAACTTTGAATTTATGGCAAGATATGCTGGCATTAAACATCAAATAAAAGAAAAAAAACTAGCGAGAAACACATACAATCAAACCCGAAGGCAGGCTTTCCTCGCCCAATTTGACTTCGTATTCTTTTAAAAGATCTCCTCTTTCGAAGAACTTGTCTTTGCATCAATTGTGGTTTTCTCAGAGATAAACCCTGCTTATAAGAAAATTTACGTTATATTTTGATTGACAGACTGCCAAAAGAGAAGCATTAATTATAAAGACTGGCAAAAGAGAAGCATTAAGTATAAAAAGGTCGTTCCAGACAAAAAAAAAGAAGGGACTTTCACTGAAACAGGGTTTAATTAAGAAGGGCATCTACATAAATACCCCCACAATTCTTATATATTTACATATCTGGCACCTAAAAGATCATATTTACATGCACACCATTCAACATCACATAAAAAATAACACCATCACTATCTTTTAAAGGTGAAATACACCTTTTTATGTATAGGTTTATGAAACCAAGTTGTTACGAGAGTAAATATCGAACTTTGGGTGTTGGATTTGTAGATGCATTAGTATGGTGTGGTATGTATGTAAAATTCCATTCGTTTAATGGAACAGGACAAAAAAACAAAACTCATGTAACTGCATGTTGAAAGTAGTGTGGAAAACAGGAGACACTTGGGAGGAGTGCATACTCAGCAAAAGCATCTCCAACAATTCTGAGCGAGAAAAAAGGGCCCTTATCAGAATAAGCTACTAAACAGTCTTTCTTAACAATACGTAGTTTTCTTCATATAATCTAGGGACATTTACATACATAGTTTATGATTCTTATGTATTTACATATAGCACACCTAAAGTTTAATATTTCCACACATTAGCACTTATTATCATATAAAAAAAGCACTATTATCACTTTTTTTAAATGAAACACACACTAATTTCATGCATAAATTTAAAGCACCAGAGTTATTAAAAAAAACGCAAACTAGTTTTTGCAAATTGAGCAGCCTAAGTACTGTGAACCATCAAATGATAATTTAAATAGCTAATTCCAAACTAGCTACAAAAATATCAATCTTAAATGACGGTGGCAGTCCTTTTGGGGAGTTCTGAGAGAACTGGAATCAATTCCTGGTAATCATTGAATGTCATGTTTGTTAATCGGGAAAAGCTTGCCATAGAGCAGTACTCAATGCAAGGGAGTGCAATAGTTAAAAGTGAAACTCATAATAATAATAAATAAATATTAATAATTCAACGGCATAAGAAAGCATGTCCTATAAACAAAGAAGATCACAAAATTAAGAAGAGAGGATTTGTTCAGCATATAAGACCATTAGATGTCACAATTCAAATCAAACAAACTTTATCTACAATAATAAAACTCAATAAATGCAACATCAGCTGCCGAAATTTGCATGAAACATTTTTCCATGTGATATCAACCAAAAATTACTCACATTTTGAAGAAATTAAACATTGAAAGAAAGATCAAAGAAAAAGAAGGGAAAATGGTTCTAGTTGGAGGAAATAAAAAATAAGAAATGCCAAACTGTAGAATAAGAAAATACATAAAACTTGCCCATCATGCTCTTTCAATAGTTTAATGAAGAAAAACAGGAAAAATATATGCAGAAATTTTTCACTTTGCTGGAGATGCCAAGCTATAGAATATGAAGTTGATTAATCACCAATTAACGTTAGTTTCATGCACAGGTTGTAACTACACCAAAAAAACACCTGCATTTCTTGCAGTAGAAATATAGATTGCAATAAATTGAAGTAATGCGCACACTATTTCTTTGTCTTTAAAGATTTTACATGCAACAGTCAATTACAGATCAAAAAAATTTGTAATGCCGTATAGTTTAGAATTGACTTCTCGGAACAATTTTTAACATAGCTCTACAATGAGATGCTTTCTTATAACAGCAGAATGAAGATCATGTTCTGTATTTTACAATTTTAAGGCATAGGCATCATATTACAACCAAAGCAAGCCAATAAGTGGAATAAGAATCCGTATTTCTTCTGCGTCCATCAGTATAACTCAATCGGCAAGTTTACCTTATTAAATTGGACAAGAAAAAAAAAACAGAACAATACCACACCATTAAACAAAAGGAACAACAACACAAGCAATACAAATTATCATAAATTTCCCCTTGGAACCATTCAAAACAGGAAAAAAATTGCACTGCTCGGTGAAATGGGCATTTTAAGAATCATCTATCCAAACAACAAAGCTTATGCTGCACCAAAAAAAAAAAAAAGAAAGATGATTTACATACATACCACCCAATTCTTATGCATTAACATATCTAACACTAACTTTAATTTTTACGTTTATACCACAAATCTTTCAGATCACATTAGGAAAATACCACTCTTTTAACTTTTAAAAAGTTGAATAAAACTTTTCATGGATGGAGTTAGATATCCAAATGCATAGGATAGAAGTGTTATGTATGTAAATCTTCTCCCAAAAAAAAAAAAAAAAAGTGGGTGAAGTAAAAAAAGATTACAGGGAATCATTAGCAGCGGCGTCTATGAATTATAACAGCTTGAGTTTCATTGGCAGCCCCAATTCATCCCACAAATTATAGGAAATGAAAGGAGATAGGTGTGTGCGGGTGCCAGCATAATAAACTAAAATTTTTATGGGTATGCTTTGCTAAATAAGCTAATTAAAATAACAAGGCATGCAATAATTTATCAATCTGGTTGTATGAATAAAAAATAACTTGCAAAACTCCACAAAATTACAATTTGCATGCAAGAAGCAGTACAACTATGAAAATATATGAAAGTGAGGGATAAAAGATCAATTGGAACGCTTCTAACTTTCAGATAGCAGATGAACCATTATGCAAACAATACACTGAATATTTAAAGACATTTTTGGGGTAAACAAAATCATGCACATCATTATTACCTGGAAAACCCTGACCAAAGGAGCACGCTTTTGTTTCCTCTTCTTCAACCAGTAATCATAGACACCCGCTACCATATCTTTAGAACCTAATTCTTCATGATTAATTGGTTCACTTTCAAAAGATATTACATTAGAACTATAATATGCATTCTTTTCAAATGTGAATATCAATCTTTCAAACGTGTCCTCCATTAGACAAGATGAGGGACCATTCTGTAAAATAGAGTTATTAGACTTGTGCTGCTTCAACCACTCCTCATCTCCTGAATCCATATCGTAATAGGGAACTTCACTCACTGTAGCTCGTAAAATTTCATCATCATGTTTCATTCGGATATACTGCTCGGGTCGCTCAAAAATCGATACAGTATCATCCTCATAAGCAGGAATATCCATAAACACTGGCACAGGTATAAATTTTACAGAAAGATCTTCTTTTGGGACGTTATTGCGCTGGCGACACTCTGCATGCAGCTCCTTAAAAGTCAGCCAGTCCCACTTTTCACAAAACTCAAGTCTCCAGCCATCCTCACCAATCCACATATATGCATGATTAAAACGGTTTAGAGTATACTTCATATCTTGAGGTCTGTGAAGGTACCTTAAATTGTTTCCAATCTTCACTGCCAAGCACCACTCACCTGAACCAGACAATTCCAATAAAACTTCAGCTCCTTCTTCTCTCCAGCATCTATCACCAGCAGTGAACAAGATATTTGCTTTGCATTGAATTGAATCGATGTTCTGCTTAATATCAGAAAGTGCAGCCTTTATCTCTTTCATCTGCTCACCATGGTTCCTTTTACCAACTTCCAAAAGTTTTGATTGAGATGAAGTAGGGCTGAGCTTATCAATAGAAGAAACAAATGGCCCATCTAAAGGTTCAACATGACTCACATGGAGAGGATCCGCCAAAGTTTGAGCACCGTTCTCACTAGAGCTCAATATACTAAGGCAGTCCACTGAAGAAAATTTGTGAATTCTTGATTGTCTAAAAAAGCTTCTCCTCCTATGGAGTTTCCTTAACTTAGAAGCATGCATACTTTGTGCAACAACTGCAGAAGTTGCCGCAGCACTGGGTAAGTTCCTATTGACGGCAGGAATTGCAGAAACAGAGGGCGAAGTTCCCGAAAAATCGGTCTCCGAATGAACATGAAAAACACCAGCATGGCCGTGAATATCCAGCCTTTGTTTCTTGTTCAAGTCCGTGAGATATGTTGAAAGAGCAGGAGAGAGATGTTGGGAACGAAGAAGAAACTCCAAATGCAAGCTTGTAAAATAGGAAGGAAGTGCAAGAAAATTTAGAGACATCAGGGGAAGAGATTCCCTTGCGCTGTAAAGCTTGCAGATCCCAAAATTAGAAATAGAACTCCCAAGAAGAAATTTCTGAGGAAAAACAGAGATAAATCATTAGGAATTAGATAATAAGGTGGTAGAACTAAGGGAAAGAACTAATTAAGCATAAAGGTGAAGTTTGTAGATGATGAAATCTTACACTATTACGATCCGCAAGAGGCAAGAAATGGATGCCATTACGTGAAAAAGTACTGCAAATCGGTTCAGATAGAAGAAATGCAGTAAGGTAGCGTAGACTCACCCTTGTCTTCCTCATCCAGCTGATTACAGAAATAAGAAATTTCCGAAACCTAA
Source organism: Phalaenopsis equestris (assembly GCF_001263595.1). NCBI lineage: Eukaryota > Viridiplantae > Streptophyta > Magnoliopsida > Asparagales > Orchidaceae > Phalaenopsis > Phalaenopsis equestris. Next base: position 672,046 of record NW_018164563.1, on the reverse strand, counting down.
GTAAAATGTCATTAGACGAAGATTCTAAAAGCACAACTAGCACTAAGTGTTCACTAAAACTAGTCCAAAGTTTACAATCACTAATGTCGATGGTGTGCAGGTTCGTCCTGTTGAACTTTCCGACCTGAAGACGATCATGTATCACTCCAGCTCTGAATAAATATTCACTCTCTCCAACCTGACCACCTCTTACTTCACCAAAACCATTCCTCACCTCTAGTTTCTTCTTCTTCCGTTTTCTAGAAAACACAAACCTGTATCGTGGATCGCTGGCTTCCGCTCCACCATCTGAAGGAGATGAGTCCAAACCAATCCACCCAACGGACGGAATTCTCTGGCGCTTTCGGCTATAAACATTCTCAAATTTCTTTCCGAGCTCCTGGAACACCGGCGCACCCACTTCATTCCCATCTAACTCGTGCTCAATCCCCGCACCCAACCTACTCTCCGTTTTTTCCCCACTTTCCAACAATCTTATATCATTCAATTTGCCAGAATCGTAGTCTCTAGCCTTCTTCACAGGCTCAGAAAGATGGAGGGGCTTCCCTGACCGGAGAACTCTCGTGTAATAACTTCCTTTCCAGGGCCGCTTGTCCGTTATTGCCTTTCTGGGCACAAAAACCCTCGTCGATGATTTCCTTGCGACCGTCAGCATCGCCGCAGTCGGCGTCTGCAAGGGAAAAACTCTCGACGCAATTTCCGCCGCCGCCTCTGCCGATACCGCACCCTCCTCTTCCTCACCGCGTTTCCTAACGATCCGCCGCCTCTCATAAGTCATATGCTGCTTCATCGCTCAAAGGCATCATCTCTACGGCATAGAACAGCCGGAAGCAAAAAAACAAAAAGCAAGAAAGAAACAACCAAAGGCCGCTACAAAGTAACAAGGTGAATGGAATAAAAACACAAGAGAATCAAAACATGTGTTATTATTTAAGCTCATAGATCCAGAGCACGGAGAACCGAGAGGAGGCGACGGGGTTGGATCCAGCGATGGGTGTGAGATGAAATCATGGAGGTGGAAAGGACCATGAAGAGCCGCCTCGAAGAAGAAGCAAATGGAAGTTCGATGCGAAGGTGGAGAAGATGATGGAGGATGTGCGGCCCGGTGGAGGCGGCGAAGCGGCGGGTGTTTTAAAGGAGTAGAAATTTCGAGAGTAGGGTTTTGCATTTTGGATTCCGTATTTAAAAAAAGGATGGTTATTATGAGAAATTAGGGTTAAAAGAGGGTTGAAGAGGGACTCGAATATTTTTTATTTTTTATTTTTTTGGGTTGGGTAAATAAAATATATATATAGACACATATTAAATATTTAATTAATGAGAATAATTTGAATCATATTGATATTTATTAGTGCATTTCTCAAGAATACTCATTAACCAAAGTTAGGATTCATCATTATTTAATATTAAAGCACTAATTGTAGACATAGTAGGGGAAATTTAATTTTTGTTGTGTTATAAATATTGTGGTTTTATTCAATTGCATAAAAACAATTATCTATAATGCTATAATTATTATGATTGTATTTAATTGTACAAAGCTTTTTTTCTTTACATTTGTATCGAACACTTTTTATGTGATATAATGCTATAATTATTATGATTGTATTTAATTGTAGAAAGCTTTTTTTCTTTACATTTGTATTGAACACTTTGATTGTGATATGCTCAAACTAATGCGCTTGTACTTATTATATGAATTCTTTAATTTAATATAATTGATATGTAGCCAACAAAATTTTAATACGTGCATGAATCTCAAGGCATCACATGAATCTCGAGGCAACAAGTCGAGTAAAGAATATTCAAATTTTGATTAAAAGTCAATCAGAGCTACAATTTCAGCAAAATTACAATCAAATTAACCGACTTAATGAAGCGGATCCAATGATACCAAAATTGATCCAATCTGAGTCAAATCAAACTCAGATCAAATCATTAAGCCACAAATGAAAGCTTTATGTCCATATTTGGAAGGTTTAACAAATGTCGAATCTGATAAGATTATGGTCAAATCGAGCATCTTCGTGAGACAAATCAAAAGAGCCCAAGATCAGTCAATTTTGACATCATTAAGGAACTCGAATATCCATCAAATGCGAAACAAGATGTTGTAACTGTAATCATCTTTTTATAGTGGAACTCTTCAGCTGAGTCAGAACTCGTAGTATTTTCCTTTTCTGAGTTTTCTACGTAAAAACTCCTAGTGTCATTATTAGTTGCTTTTTCTTTTTTTAGTATGCGCTGAATATTCGTACCAAGCTAAAATGATAATCTATTACCCTGATACCGCAAATTTTCTAATATGCACCAATAATGATTGCCACTTCATAGTGTCATAGATGTTGTGATGACACTCTTTATTATATCAACTAATATATACTCCATAATTGATTCACAATTAAATAATTTTGATAAGATGATTGAATACTAAGCAAATTATATATTATAAAACTAAAAAAAATGATGATTAAATGCTAAATAAATAACATTGAAATATCTTGGAACCATAAGTAAGAAATCATTGTAGCATGATTAAATCTCTTCGGACCTTCTTTGATTTGATCACATCTTATAAAAACCATCATTGAAATTTATTCAAATCCTATGTGATACTTATTTGAATTTAATTTGAACCTTTATAGAGTCATTTCAAATTATATTCAAACCTTATTTAAAGTATGTTTGAATCTATCTATCAATGATAGTCTGACATAACTTCAAATGGTGGCTTGAATAAAATTCAAATATTTTTAAAAATATTTTTAATTTTTTTAGAATACGATTTTAATTTTTTAGACTTTTATGTGGCTCTCATGGGACGAGATACATGATGAGAGATTTCATGGGATTGAAAATCCCAACCGTCTTTCTTAATAAAGGGCCCCGTCGGCTTCACTTGTCGAACTCACTTGTCGAAGTGACTTGTCGAGCTTGTTTGTGGAACTCACTTGCCGAAGTGACCTGCCACGTTTACTTGTCGAAGTAACTTGGGTCGTTCTCCATAATTGCTCTTAGAGAGTTACAAACCATAGATATGAAAAACATCACCTCATAACAGACATGCGTCAATGCTATATAAGAGTTGCATGACATCCATATCTCCCTCTTCTCAGGTTTTATAATGCACAATCCATATTTGTTGTTGCTTTTTCTCTCTCATTCGAGGGGATAAAGGAGAGGGACCTTGGGGAATAGAGATGTAAAATTCAGACGCCTCCCACTTTCGATAAGAGATATCTTCCTTTCTCTTCTCTTATAGTATATCTTACTAAAGCTAAGAAATAACTTTTCATTGAGAAATTTTAATTTCATTCAAAAGATTTTTCTTCTTTTTAAAATAAATATATATGAGCAAACAAAAGATCACCCTTTACACTAAGACCAAGTTCCTAATTATGATAGATTGATTCATCAAATTAATGATATTATCATATGACATGACATTCAAAGTTTGCTAATTCCTTCATTACAGAGTTCAATATATATACTCATGGCAACTACTTTGAAATAAATGAATGACACAAAAAATAAATATTCCTAAACGATTTAAATCTCAATTTTTTTATTAAAAAAGAATTTTTATAATATTCATAATAAATTAAAAATTTATTTGTGAAACCTTTTAATGATATTGAGTTGTTTTGAGTGAATCTTCCAACTCGACGAGGCAAGTGGATTGGCAAAGTCTGCGCACTATTTTAATTTTAATGATATTGAGTTGTTTTGAGTGAATCTTCCCACTCGACGAGGCAAGTGGATTGACAAAGTCTGCGCACTTCTTCAACCGAATGCGCGAAGAGTTTGTTATATCAGGCGCCAAAATAATTCTAGAGATTCGTAGTAAAACCTTGAATATAAACGAACAAAATAAAAAAAATCATAGAAAATACATAATAACATAAGCTTTAATGCAGAAAAACACGAGAATAGGAAAAAATCACGGAACCACACCACATTAAAAAATCCATTATGAAGAAAATGAAGAGAATCATACAAATTACAAAATACTGGGAAGAGTTTTGAGTATTATCAGTGAACATAACTTTAGCATAAGATTTTTTTGTTGAAATTTATGTTTTTTTATAAGAAATTTTCTTAAGAGTTTTGAGTATTATCAGTGAACATAACTTTAGTATAAGATTTTTTTGTTGAAATTTATGTTTTTTATAAGAAATTTTCTTTTTTTTTGGTGACTAGTTGGAGTCTTTTAATGTAATATAACTCAGCTATAAAAAAATTAAGTTATTTTGTTAAATTTGTGTTATCCTTCATTTGGGAACCATAACTATCTCACAACTAGTAGTCGTCATAATTTTTTAACTTTATGTAGACAGAGATCTCGTGTCACAACTAGTAGTCGTCATAATTTTTTAACTTTATCTAGACAGAGATCTCGTGGTCCTTTGTGAAACCTTTTAATGATATTGAGTTGTTTTGAGTGAATCTTCCCACTCGACGAGGCAAGTGGATTGACAAAGTCTGCGCACTTCTTCAACCGAATGCGCGAAGAGTTTGTTATATCAGGCGCCAAAATAATTCTAGAGATTCGTAGTAAAACCTTGAATATAAACGAACAAAATAAAAAAAATCATAGAAAATACATAATAACATAAGCTTTAATGCAGAAAAACACGAGAATAGGAAAAAATCACGGAACCACACCACATTAAAAAATCCATTATGAAGAAAATGAAGAGAATCATACAAATTACAAAATACTGGGAAGAGTTTTGAGTATTATCAGTGAACATAACTTTAGTATAAGATTTTTTTGTTGAAATTTATGTTTTTTATAAGAAATTTTCTTTTTTTTTGGTGACTAGTTGGAGTCTTTTAATGTAATATAACTCAGCTATAAAAAAATTAAGTTATTTTGTTAAATTTGTGTTATCCTTCATTTGGGAACCATAACTATCTCACAACTAGTAGTCGTCATAATTTTTTAACTTTATGTAGACAGAGATCTCGTGGTCCTTAATGCTATGTTAATTGGCTTCACATTTTATTTCGTTCGAGTTATATTTTAGAAGGAGCTTCTCTAAATTCTCCATAACATTCAATTTTTGAGCAAGCAGAGTTCAAAAATTATGGTTGTTTTCTTTTTGTTCTTATGAAACTTATAAGGGCAAATTTTTTTGATTTATCAATTAGATGAGTTGTCCGAGACATCAATATATTTTGGCATAAAAAATCACCAATGAAAAATAATAAAAATATAATAAAAAATAAAGAATAAATCAAGGATGGAAGATTAAATGTTAATGGTAAGAAAAAGAAATAGTTAAGGATAGAAAATATTATATCCTCTAATAAAGTTTCCTATAGTGTGGTCTTTGCTATTTTTTAGAAATCTCTATGCGTAACTTTAGATTTAATATATTGATCCATTTTTACCGCATCTTTCAGGATGTTCAACACAAATATATTTGTATTTTATGCACAAATTCTATTGGTATTGAGGAGAAAGAGAGAAAAAGGGAGAGAGGAGCTTGTGTGAAGATAGAGTCATCGTTTGTTTAAATAGTTGGCACCTCTTTTTAAATCTTAGGGTGACCTTTCACATTAGTAAGAGATTTGACAAGAAATAAATAAGAAGTACATAGAATTATACAAAGATACATCATGTCATGTGACATCATGTAGCTTTTATCACATCTTGCAGCTTTTTGCTATGTCATTCTCTATGGTTAAACGAAATGTGTCTGAAGTGCTAGAACTCAACACTATTGTATAATATGTGTACAATTACAAGTATAACAGTGTACAATATCGTTGTGCGCGAGTGCAGCTTGACCTACAAGTGAGTTAGATAGAGAGAGAGAGAGCAAACGAGAGAGAAGGGGGAGGAGAGAGAATGTAGAGAAGATAACATAGGAATTGATTTTAAGTTTTTCAACTTTTTGGCCAATGTTTAGTGTAGGTGAGAGGGGAAGAATTCACAATATTCAAAGAAGATGAGAAGATGGAGTGTAAGCCTCTTAAGGTTGTAGAATTTCAGTCTCAACAAGCATTAAAAAAAGTTCTTGCTACCCTATACTCTTCCCTTCTAGCAAAAACATATGGCTCAATGCCTTATTGTGCAGGCGATTATCTTAACTGATGAGAGAGGAGATGAGATCAAGATAGGAGGGGATTATACATTGGTTGCCTATTATTGGATAAATTATTATGTTTGATGTCTCTGGACATTGGCGACGATCTGAACATACGAAAAACATTGTGACATGGTCGGGTCATCGTTGTTGTCCGGACGTGTGATTTACAAGACATAATAAATTTCTCCAATATCGACTTACTTCATCAATACATGATTAATTGCTAATAAAGATGGATAATTAATCACGAGTCTATCATAATGGATAAAGAAGAAAGGAGATTATGAGAAGATGATCATTCTTTGTTTTATGCATGAATGTCTGACAAACATAATGCTCACTTATTTTCTCTCATTGATTGACCAAAACAATGGGCCTATACCATTAATTATTATCGAGTAAGCCTTTATTATGCACAAATACATCATTTTTCTTCTTCATTTCTTCAATTTTTATCAAGTGGTTCATATCTTTTACCACAATTAATATTTTACAATCAATTTTTAAATCTCATTTAAATTCATATTATCTCCAATTGTTCTTTTTCATTTTCTCCAACTTTAGTCACTAATTCTTGGACAACTTGCCCTATAAGAACAAAACAGAAATTTGTTGGCTCAATCCCTAGCTCATTTCAAGAAGTCTTTGGCTTGATTATCGATTTGTTCCGAAGAGTCGACAGCTCAACTCTTAGTACAATTTGAGAAGACATTAGCTCGATAATTAATTTAATTAAGGAATCATTGCCTCTTTTAAGAGTTCATTTTAAGAGTTTGTTTCCATAGAAAAAATATCAAAACTACCAATCTTATTCATCTCATGTAATGATGTAAACCTATCTTCACCTCCTTAAACATTAGTTTTCAGGAAAAAAAAAATTTTCCCCTCCATTTGTCTCCAAAATTTTGGTCAAATTTTCATAAGAATATTGCCAACAATGAATTTATGAAGATGATCATAACTTCTGAACACAGGAATGTGATCCACATTGATTTCAAGAAGAAAAAATGCATGGTAAGAACAAAGATAGAATATGACTAAATATTACAACCTTCAAATGATCTTATCAAGCTTGTATATATATTCTTATAATCATGCTAAATGTATGAAGAGTGAATTCAAATCATTAATGGAGTGATAGCTCATTACGATAATATATATAATTTCTTTATTTTTTGTGAATATTCTCAATAAATTTAAGAGAATTAGATAACTAAATATATGCCTAAATATAACTTAAACAAAATTCAGACCAAGCCAACTCCGTTCATTAGATAGTACTCAAAGTTAGTTAGCTAAAATAGAAGGATTATTTTATTGAAGTTGTCACGATCATATTCCATGTACTCAACCTTAAGGCCTATTAATTCTTGTTGTCAAATAATTATTGTATTTCTTCGAGAAACACCCAAACTTGTTTAGGCACTCCATTCAAGCACTCAAGCTACTCACAAATGCTATGCATATTTATTCTAAGTCGGCAAATGATGCCATACTATATGCCTTGAAGGTCAAATCACCCAAAAGGAAAACAAGGAGAAGAACTCGTTAGGCCAAGTTTGTGACAGATTTGCCAACCGAGTCTATAGTTAGGGATGAACTTTCTATTTGGGTTTGAAAAGAATGACGACCGAAAAGTTGTCGCAAGGCAAGTTGGTCAATCACGCAAGTATATATGTCAAGTAATATGCGGTATCAGAGTCCACATATCGATCCTACGAGGAAAATGCTAACAGTTATTTTGGTAGAAAAATCTCTAGTTTATTAACAATGTAAGCTTAGCTTAACACGATCACAACACAATTGTGATTTCCTAAAATCCTACAACAAACAGAAGACAAAACGCGATCTCAGAGAATCAAAAAATCAAAAGCAGAAAGAAATCTAGCATTCTTCAAGAGAGATATTTTGACCCCC
>NW_018164563.1:663535-663788 GCF_001263595.1 Phalaenopsis equestris | reverse complement strand
AGATTCAGTGAGCAGTGAAAGCTTTGATCGACTGGATTAGCACCGCAGGTTGTGCGGTTCGGCGAGACGGAGAAGGAACTGTCCGCGAAGGAGCAGAGGAAGGCGGGTAATTTGGTCTGCAAAGGGTCAGATCTCGCGAAGGAGGAGGATTTTCGCGACAGCTAGCGCACGCTGCGACAGAAGCACGCAGCGACAGCTCTCGGAATTCAGTAAGTGCCCAGCAAAGCGGACTTCAGACGTTATTGGGGATCAA
>NW_018164563.1:662963-663435 GCF_001263595.1 Phalaenopsis equestris | reverse complement strand
ACGTGCGTAGTACTGATGTAATATTTTTTCCATTTATTCTCCTACTTATGATAGGAGAGACTGATATTTTTAAACATTTTTAATATAGAAAAAATTTTCCTTTTCATTTATAATTGTGGATGCAGACTACAAATTCTAATTCTTAAATTTATCAAAATGGAGGATAAGGAAAGCATAACTACCGCAAGTTAGAAATACAGAGAATAATATCATTTTTATCAGAAATAGTCATCATCTTGTTGGATGTATGCATCTAAATTATGCATATTTCATATAGCCAACGACTCTTTTGACTTTGTTATGTGATTGTGGGCAGTATGAAAATGAGCTCAAAACATCACTTTTATAAAACATATTTATTAACATTTTAAGAAATTAATTGTGGTAATTAAATATAATTATGGATAATTATTGCAAATAAAGTAATACATGTAATAAATGAGGAGCAAAGCCACATAGAGGAGAATCGGAA
>NW_018164563.1:651905-662863 GCF_001263595.1 Phalaenopsis equestris | reverse complement strand
TTCTATGTCAGGAAGTACATATCTCACAACAGAGATGAAATTCATGCCTTTGTGATTTAGATATCATGGGAGTTCGTGGTTTTCTTAAATATTTTCCTGTGTGATACTTGTCAACCAGGAAGAATTTTTCTTCTTAAGCTATGCATAGGTCAGAAGAAGAATCAGAAACTCATGAAGTTAAATTTCGCTTAACCTCATGACGTTTCCCAAGATTTCTTCTGATCACTTGCATGTGTTACAAAACCCTAATTAGAATGTCAATTGTATCAAGATTTTATGGTTAATATATTCGTTCCACTATGTGATGGGCAGAAGTCATAGATCTTGAAAGATTATAACATCCTAATTGGCCAGATAAATAGTAAATGAAATATATAATGTTAACCAACAATTTAAATATATGCAAGCTTGGAAAACCTTACATGGGAAACATCTCAAAAAACTATAGAAAAACCACTAACCTTACAGTATAGAGACACGAAAAAAGATTTAGCTACTTATGGTGGAAAGAATCACTAAAAAAAAATCCATGCAAGTCATTGTTGCAAGAAATAAATAAATGTAAAACTTACAATAATGTTTATCCTCTCTACAACAGCATAAAATCTCTCTCATACAATAATCTCTCAAGAACAACAAGAAATGAAAGGAGAAAAGAGAAGGAAAATAGCCTCTAAGGTTTCAACTTAATGAAAGGAAGAAACCTTAAGAGAGAAATCTCACACACAAAGGTAAAAATCTTCTTCCAAATTTGATTTAATGTCTGGGCCGCGGGTGCACAACTAGGCCAGCGTAGGCGCGCTAGGTCATGATAGGGATGGTGCGTCATTCAGCGGTGGTTGTCGACGGTCGGTGGTGGTCGACGGCGACCGACGATGACGAGGATGATCTTAGACTTGAGCTCCTTCTCAAAGTCTCAAGTTCTCTCTTAAGCATCCTCTCCTTTTATGTGAGGGGCGAGGCTCTATTTATAGTGTTTTAAACACAATTAATGTAGGAATATGAATTATTTCAATCGGACGGTCCGAAGAGCTTCCTTTGATCAGATGATGTTTGATGGACATTTGAGTGTCTTAACGATGTTGGAATTGAGCAATCTTAGGCTCGTTGGATTCGTCTTGTCGAGACGCTTGATTCGACAATGAACTTGCTAGATTCGACATCCGTTTGACCTTTCAAATGCCTCCAAAAATCCTCCAATAGTGGTTTAATGATTTGATCCAGGCTTGATTTGACTCGAATTGGACTGACTTTCATATCATTAGGCCTGTCTCGTCGAGCTGATCAGTTTCACTATAAGTTTACTGAAATCGGAGCTCCAGATGACTCTTAATCGAAGTTTGAATGTTTCGTGTTCAAAAAATTGCATCGAGATTTGTGCCGGATGATGAAAATTTGTTCGTGGCATATCACTTTCTATGGTTGGTATTGTTGGTATTCTAGGGCTTATTCTTTGGTATTGTTGGTTTTCCAGGGTTGGTGTTCTTAATTGGGAGTGTGGGGAAGTGAAATAATGTTGGCTTATGGAATTAATGTTCTGTGTTGGTGTTGGTTTGTTTTTTTTTGGAGAAATTATGTTTCTATTATTGTTCCCTAGAATACCTTGCCACACACTCAAACACACAATATAACTCTTTATTATTTACTTTGTTATGGTGTATTGGTGTTGGCTTGTCTTTGTTATTTACTTTGTTATGGTGTATTGGTGTTGGGATGTTGGGATGTGGTGATATTGCGGTGACACGAGTTTAGGCGCAAGTTCAAATACTAGTTATTGTTATTATATTTTCTTATTTTTTTATTTTGATTGTTATGTTATTCATTGTTACGTGAGATGTCACTTCTACTTTTGAATGTAATTTTTATTTTCATGCATGTGCTATTAAGCTTGAAATGATTATCTTACAAACAACACAATGATATAAATGCAAAAATATTTTCACTCATAAACAGTTAAAGTTCAGCACAACTAAACTAAGTATGCAGACACAGCTTCACGCAACAGCTTCTTCACACTGTTGTTACACAATAGCTACTTCAAACAACTTTGCTATTCGGTCTGTCCCAAACACACCCTTAGCCTACAAAATAAGAGAAGTTTTGAGGGTGAGCCTTTTGGTTCCAATTTTGTACTTTCTACAATTTAATAAAATCTTAATGCTTCTTATTTAAAATCAACTTTATTTTTAGTTTTTGTTCATGCTCATGTAACCATTTTTAATAATAAAATTCCAACGTTACTGCAAAAAAAAAAAAAAAAAAAAAAAAAAAAAAAAAAAACAACAAAACCTAATATGTCCTTTTTAATTCATTTGATTAGGTAATCCATGGCAGCAGCTCACACCTTCTCGCATGTCAATAACAAAATAAAGCACTTATCTTGCTGACATCTTACGTTTAACAAGTTGTTAAAACCCTAAACCAAATTAGAAAACTCATCCGGCGCCATATTCTCCATACTATACTACAGTTATATACAGACCACAAGATACATACCATACTGAGGCGGCATCGCTAAATCTCATTGGGAGACAATGGAGTGAGTCGCGGATCCACCCGCGAATTAGTCGCCTTCATCATGAACCCCCCATGGCTTCCACCGCCGGCCGATTCCTCCTCGCAGTAAACATAAGCTGCGCCGCCGTGGTTCGTAACATCCAGTCCGGCCAACTCGTCCTCCGCTGAGATTCTGAGCAACCCCATCCTATGCAGCACATAGAACAGAGTACCCATCGTCACGCTCACCCATCCAGTAATCACCAACATCTGCACAACGTTCGCCGCAAGAAGCCTTCCTCCGCCGCCCATGAACAGCCCGTACGGCCTCCCCGGCCTCCCCGGATACGCTTCCTCCACAAAATCCTTCTTGGCAAATAGCCCCGCGAAGAGAACCCCCCACGAACCGCATCCGCCGTGAAGTTGAGCGGCCTCGAGGGGATCATCGTACTGGAATCTCGCGGCAAGAAGATTGAATCCGATGAGAACCCATGCCGCCACGAAGCCGCAGATTACGGCGGCCCCCCGTTCAACCACTGCACACCCGGCGGTGATTGCTGCAAAACCGCCGAGCAACCCGTTACAAACATCGATCACGTTCCAGTGCCCTGTTTGAAACCGTTTGGCGAACAGAGTGGTGAGAGCGGACGTGCAGCCGGCGATGGTGGTGGTGACGGCCGTGCGGCCGATGGCGGACCATTGTCCGTGAACTAGAGAACCGATCGGGCCGTACGATTTGGCAATAGTGATGAAGGAACCGGGATTGAAGCCGTACCAACCGAACCAGAGCATGAACGAGCCGAGGACGATGAGAGTGGCGCTGTGGCCGCGGAGGGGGACGGATCGGCCGTTGTGATCGAACCGACCGATGCGGGGACCTTCGATTAGCGCAGCCCAGAGACCGGCGATGCCGCCAACCATGTGTACTACCCCGGATCCCGCGAAATCGATCACGCCGGAGCCGAATAGAAGAGAATCACCAGGATTGCGGTTCGCTGCGGCCCAGCCGTCTGCGGACCAAAACCAGTGGGAGACGATAGGGTAGACGAAGCCGGTGAGGAAAGAGGAGTAGATCAGGTACGACACGAATTGGGTACGCTCGGCAATGGATCCGGATGTGATGCCAGCGGCCGCTATCGCAAAGGCCCATTGGAAAAGGAAATAGGGGTAATCAAAACCAGGGGAGGGGACGGATTTGAGGGCGAAGAAATGGTGGCCAATGAATCCGTTCGATGGGGATCCGAAGGCGAATGCGAAACCGAAGAGGTAGTAGAAAAGGGCTCCGGCGGCAGCATCGAGGATGTTGGTGAGCATGATGTTTAAAGTATTCTTGGCGCGAACTGATCCTGCACAGAGCATCGCAAAGCCAAGCTGCATGGCGAAGACGAGATAGGTTGAGAAGAGAAGGAAGGTCATGTCCACCGCAGTGGTTATGTCCGCGGTAGTCAGCACTGCAGTCTGTAACTGCGAACAGATGTACTGCGCCGCCGCCGTGGAGTTCGTCGATCCGCCGGTGGAGAGAAGAGCTGAGAGGTTAGAGACCGAGCATGTTTGATCCGCCATTGGTAGAATAGAGAAGGTGCAGAAGGCCAAGACAGAGCTCGCGAACTTTTATAGGCGGGAAAAGTAAGGAGTGACGAAAGTACGACTCCTATGACGGTTTGGTACTCCGCAGTGATTCATGAGAAAAATGGTTGCTGAGAATTGGGCTGCGCAGTGATTCAATGAACGGTCAGATGAGTCGGATGGATAAGGGAATCTTCGGGAGCAAAGATTGCGCGCGGTATACTGTATCGGGATTGCGGATGACCGGAATCTCAGTTCTGCGTGGATTCGGTATTCAACGTAGATACCAATCGTACGGTTCTGCGTGGATTCGGTATTCAACGTTGATACCAATCGTACGGCAAAAATGAGGTATATTTTTTAAATCTTATTCGATGCTCTTCCTCTACCTCTCCATCTCTCTCCTGTATTCTAGGCTCTAATAACATCGTGACAGCGTGACAGCTGTATGTATGGCTGGCCCACATGTGATGTTAATTTAAAATAAAAAATTGATCCAACTCGAACCAGAACCTGAAAAATTGACCCAATCCAAACCAAAACCTGAAAATATTGCGAGAATAAAAAGATTATATTCAATACGAGTGCTCAATCTCATCAACATTTCTCGACCTAAGATTTCCCGTTCGACGGTCTGACATCATTTTTTCCCGATGTTTTAGGGTTCTCATTTAAGAATTGTTGCGATATATTGATGAGATGAGTCTAGAATAAATCCCCACAGATTAATTTTGAAGATCGAGAGTCCATAATATAATGATAGGAATGAAATGGAGGTGAGTTTTGAAATCATTTATGCTATTTCGTGATTTGCTCTTGGTCTTTTGTAGGTTAAATATATTTTTTATTGATATTAAAGGCTTTAATTTCTTTTCTCAATAATTTCAGGGTCCGTTCGATTTGCTAAAAATGAAATGCAATGTCAAAGATTTATGGAGCACTGTGATTACAATACAATTCAAATACTTTTAAGTTTTCTTGGTTCACTATAAAATAAGTGTAAGACTTGATTTATTTTTTTTTTGGTTTAAAGTATATTCAAAATAATGTATTTATTGATATTAATTTTTTATGTCGCGAGTGCAGTATGCCCGTTCGAGCGTTATAGAACATTGCTTGATGCACGTGTTTATTCTCGTAGCATGAGCCATCCATTTCAAACCTCAAACTATAAACCAAAGGAAATTCTCAAACTATGAATGCAAAAATGAAAAGGATAGTGCACAGCATGATACAGTAAACATCATTGGTTGGCTTTCTACCAGCGAGGAGTTCAAGTGAAACTGCGCCAAAGGCATATACATCAACCTTGATGCTGACTTTTCCATACATAGAGTACTCAGGGATAAATATTTTATGAATTTTATGAAAAAAATTAAAAAGAATAATAATACAGTCTGCTTGGCACGTTATAGTTGCTCGAGAGAAAAAAATAAATCCGACAAAAAAAAAAAAAAAACTTGATAACCAACTCAACAACAGGACCGAGATACTCCCCTGTAACAATGCTCATGAGTTCATTCGTTCTTTATTTGTAATAAGTTATGCTTGACAGTATGGACTTGTCCAAATTACGGGTTCCCCTCTATTGGACATTAGCCCAAGGGTTTTCCGCCGCTCTTGAAAACCTTCTTATAAACATCCCAATATTTCAGAACTTATAGGGTCAGTGTATTTTCTTGTTGTTATGGAGGCATCTCAAGTAATTAGAATAAATTAAGATCTCACAAAACAATTACAGCTTTGTCATTCAAGCTTCTACGTATGTGGTCACATACTACTTTGACAGCGAAAAGTCTGCATCAACATGTAAGCATCCTCACACTTAAATCCCTACAAAATAATTCAATGAAAATAAATTAAGTACAAAGTCATTCTGCTAAAAGACAGAAGTGTAAGGAAAATATAAATAACACATGTAGCATTCAAATCTTTAATATCACATGAAAAACTGATATATATAAGCCAATGCAGACAAGTATATGAATTGGTTTACGGTAATGGGGTGGTATTGGGATAATATTGAGGTGATATTAGGGTAATATTACTGTGATATTGTGGTGAGCTAATGGTAGTGTTGAGATGTGGTGTTTAGGGGTGCTATTAAGGTGGTATTGGGGTTAATGGCACATATGTAAGATTTTAAATAATAGAATGATATATAAGCTCAAAATTTAAATTTGAATTTTATATTTATACAACTACAAATTAAACACCAACAAATAAGCATAATCAACCCTAATCCATTTCTTGATAAACCAGAAAGCCTTTACCTTGAAACTCTATCGCTCCTGCTTTTGCCTCTTTTTTCTTCCATTTCATGCTTCAACATCCCATGAAAATTCTAAGAAATGAGTAATGAGTTTAAGTGAGAGTCCGACGACGTAGATAGACGAAATCGAAAACACGGGATGACATTACCTTAGCAACTAAGAGGGGAAATGGCGACGAAGACAACAATGATGCAGACATCGATGATGCAGAGAGGAGAAGACACCGTTGACATTGAGAGAAGAATGTGACACAGAGGGAGAATGTGATAGAGAGGAGCGGGCGACAGAGAGGAGAGGGTAATCGAGAATGAAATGGAACACTGGACCTACACGAGTAATAAAAATACAAGCACGAGTTTCGAGTTTTTGAATAGAGAGTTCGGGTTCGGGCAGGGTTCATTCACCTCCAATAGAGACATTTTTCTCTTTTAGATTAATATTGCAATATGGGTCAGTCGTACAGACAGCTGTCGCAATATCATTGGAGTTTGGACGCAAAACTGTGTTCGGGCTCCGTACATAATAGTTTCTCCTTTGGATATGTCTCCCAGACAATTTCAGATTCGACAGAGGCATTTACATACATAGCGCACAATCCACATGTTTGCTTATCTCACACCTAAACATTTACGTCCGCACACATAGCAATCAAATCCTTAATAGCATATCAAAAATAACATTATTATCACTATTTTAAATTGAACCACATTTCATGCATATGTTTAGAGCACCAAAATGTTATGTATGTAATTATAAAAGTTTAGGTGTGAGATGTGTAGATTCATTAAAATTTGTGTTTGCTATGTACATAAATTTTTATGATTTTTTAAATTATTAGTAATACTAGTTATTAAAATAAAGAGTTTATTATTTTAACAACTTATCAAAATAATACACACATGATATGGACTTGTTAAAGTAAATGATTAAAAATAAATGGTTTTTATTTTAATGAAATAGTTTCACTAATATGAATTGTATATTACAAAAATGCCCCTCTTTGTAATTGGAACTACATTATTACAAGATAATAGTGATGAACTGTTGAAGATAGCTTTCATGACAAAAGTATAGAGAGAGCTCTTAGGGTCAAATTTGTCATAAAGAGACACTTAATGATTAGGTCGTTTATTCTTCTTATAAAAGATGAGGAGTGGTGATGAGGATGATAGGTATCGGTCTACATTAACCTTGATAGTTAAGACGGGCGAACATCTTAGCTTTACTGATTGATGTTTGTGTGACTAGAGACAGCCGACATCATGATTATCAATAACGATGAATATGTTGAACCTTTGGGGGGCTAGACTAGCGGCCATATTGTCTTTCATAGATATTGTTGTCTTTCGTGATCATATCAGCAGAGTGTCGGTATGTGCCATCTTTCGATGGAAATATTAGGAATTATCATTGCTTTAAAGAGATGGCGAACATCAACCTCATTGGTGATGGTGGATTTTAAGGCCAATTGACGATGGCGAGCATTGGGTTGTTCATGATAACGAGCATTTTCATTTATGTTGACGACCTTCAATCGACGACTTGTTGGCGATTGATAGCATTGGCTTAGTTGGCAATGACGAACATCATAGATGTCACATTTTGATTATTATAAATATCTTTATGACCCCATGCCTATATTCAAGTTATTGATGCACTCATCAAAAATATATTTAAGCACATGCAATTAAATTTATTAAGAGTAATTAATTTTTTTTAAAATAAATTTGAAATAATCTCATTCATCCAATATCATAGAATCCCAATTGCATAGAATATTCACATATTGCGTAGGTTCCCAACGTTTATTATTCAACCATCTTATAAACAATTAATTAATTACTTCAAATGACGCAATCAATTACGAAGTTACCCTCATTAACATATATTTAGTGACAAAATGTCTTATGGTAAAAAAATGAGGAAGATTTACATACATACCGTTTTATTCCTATGTATTTACATATCTAACTCCCAAACTTCAATTGAAGTGTCAAAATCGTTCTCGATTATTTACGTTAGACCGCTGTAGTCCTAGGATTTATAGAAGTGTCAAAATAGTCCACTGACACTTTAAATTGGGCTGAAGGAATCCTTATGAAGAGTGTTGAGAATTTTATGGCAAAGAAATTGCAAGAATCGACTCAAATCCAGAAAGAAACACAAATATTTAACGAGGCCCGACAATTTGCATACGTCGTCGAAAGCAGAGCGGTGGCTTTTCCTTCAATTCAGAAAAAGATTACAATATGTTCCTTAGGGTTATAATACATCATATATATATAGCACTGATGTACAATATGTAATTACAAAATAAACCCTGTACCGTACCGCGGGGGCGTTGCCCCTGCACCCCCAACCCACATAACGAAACTTCCCCCGATTGGACATATGCTTCCGCTCTCTCTGTTTCGCTCCAGCATTTGTCTCTTATATGGTATATGAGATAAACCTAACAGAGGGCCATACTAGCTCAACTTTAAAATAATTGTGAACTATTTTGACACTTTTATAAACTTTGAGACTAAAACGGCCTTATGTTAAAAGTCGGGAACTATTAAAACACTTTACTCATTTTTTACATATATGTTCTTATCAATTCATGAAAATGTGTATTTTCTTTGTTTTTGAATTACAATAAGGATACTTTTTGTGATATGTAACATGTGAGTGATTTAAAAAGTAAAATTTAAGAGTTAAAAAAATAAATCTATGGAAATAGGGGGATGTTTATGTAAATGTGCAGGAAGTTCGATCAAATCTTAATAAAATATAGTTGATGTTGTTTTAATGTCTTCAGCATCAATATCAAAGTTATTTGTAAGTTAATTTTAAAGTTTATTGGCCAATATAATAATTTAAGGTTTCAATATTATAATGATGGAATTGATGTTTTCAAACTATATGATGTAATTATTTAATTAAATAATTGTTTTTTTAATTGAGTCAAAAATTCAAATAATAAATAAAGAAATAATGATTGATACATCACCCAAAAAATAATCCCATCAAAAACATATATCAATGTAATCTTTGGATTTTAGACTTTCAAATTAAATTTAGCATCATTTGATTTACATTTTAATCTCAACAAACTTATAATTAATTGAATATTGCAAAATAAATCCCAAATGAAAGAATTGAATTGTTATTAGAAACTTTGAGATGTTAATTGAAGAACCATATATGAACTTTAAGTATGATATTCTTACAATTAAAGAGAGCAACTAGATGAGCTCAAGATCTCTTAATGCTCGAGTCAATAAAGTTCGTAGGATACAAGATGATGGTAAAATGATTGAATGAATAAGCACGAGTCACTAGATGAATTATTTTTGAAATGTGGTCGAATTAGGCAAAATGCAACTCTAAGAAATTATAAATAACATACTATTCTCTTTATGAGAGGATATATATTCATTGTCTAACTATCATCTCTGATACGCCACCAACAAATCATCATAATCCAGCACGAATCTCGATGCAATATTTTGAGCACGAACATTCAAACTTCGATTGCGAGTCATCCGGAACTCCGATTTCAGCAAAATTACAAACCAAACAGAGGGCTATAATAGCTCAACTTTAAAATAATTGTGGGCTATTTTGACACTTCTATAAACTTTGGGACTAAAACAACCTTATGTTAAAAGTCGGGAACTATTAAAACACTTTGCTCAATTTTTACATATATGTTCTTATCAATTCATGAAAATGTGTATTTTCTTTGTTTTTGAATTTCAATAATGATACTTTTTTGTGATATGTAACATGTGAGTGATTTAAAAAGTAAAATTTAAGAGTTAAAAAAATAAATCTATGGAAATAGGGGGATGTTTATGTAAATGTGCAGGAAGTTCGATCATGCACGAATCTTAATAAAATATAGTTGATGTTGTTTTAATGTCTTCAGCATCAATATCAAAGTTATTTGTAAGTTAATTTTAAAGTTTATTGGCCAATATAATAATTTAAGGTTTCAATATTATAATGATGGAATTGATGTTTTCAAACTATATGATGTAATTATTTAATTAAATAATTGTTTTTTTAATTGAGTCAAAAATTCAAATAATAAATAAAGAAATAATGATTGATACATCACCCAAAAAATAATCCCATCAAAAACATATATCAATGTAATCTTTGGATTTTAGACTTTCAAATTAAATTTAGCATCATTTGATTTACATTTTAATCTCAACAAACTTATAATTTATTGAATATTTCAGCAAAATAAATCCCAAATAAAAGAATTAAATTGTTATTAGAAACTTTGAGATGTTAATTCAAGAACCATATATGAACTTTAAGTATGATATTCTTACAATTAAAGAGAGCAACTAGATGAGCTCAAGATCTCTTAATACTTGAGTCAATAAAGTTCGTAGGATACAAGATGATGATAAAATGATTGAATGAATAAACACGAGTCATTAGATGAATTGTTTTTGAAATGTGGTCGATTTAGGCAAAATGCAACTCTAGGAAATTATAAATAACATATTATTCTCTTTATGAAAGGATATATATTCATTGTCTAACCATCATCTCCAAAATAACATCATTAAACGACAACGTCTCAATAATTGCCGCTTGAATACAATCACTTGGTCATTGATG
>NW_018164563.1:638323-651805 GCF_001263595.1 Phalaenopsis equestris | reverse complement strand
CTAATGGTCTTGCTATCCTTACAACTATCCCTTATCTATGGAGGTTTTTGTACTTTGTTAGGTTATAAAGAGTGAGACAATCAAACATAACAATTGGTTTTTAACTAGATTTTTCATTTAAGTAATTCAAATAATAAGTCAAAAAAGGATGGTGATTAGTCAATCTTTTATAACTAATTATTCCTTTTATAAAAAGGAAAGTCCTGAAATTTATGCTATCTAGAAAATAGTCAGTATTTTAGTGCATCATTCACACTTAACAAGCACATAGTGTATTTGAAGCATACAATAAGTTTAGATGGATCTAATCATGCTCGGTATGATTCCATGGTTAGAATTTTTAGCTCTCAAGTGCTACTGCTTCAATTTTATCTATTGGGAAAGCATTCTCCAACTGGTATGACAGAAGGGCAATCAGATGGGGCCAAACCAATGTTATCTAAATAATACGAATGATTCTCATATGTAGAAAAAAGTGAAGGGGTCATCCTTTTACTAGCAGCAAGTTTGCCTCTTCGTCGAGCTAGGCATGTTGGCCAAGGTTTTGTTGTTTCCTTTTCAACAAATGTGTTCCTAATCATCGCCATCATATGTTCCTTAAGTTCATTGAATTGGTGAGTGACAAACTCTCTGGTGAAATTCATGTTGTTTATGATTTTTCTTTTGGTTATTTTCCTTGCATTGCTCATCTTCTTGTTTGTGGCTTGATCTGCACTCACCGCTTTCTTTAAGGATGTTGAATCTTATTTTGTTCATAGAATTACACCCAAAGGAATAGAGCATGAGAAATGAGAGAGAGGAAGGGGTCAAGTAGGAGAGAAAAAGAGAGAGAGAGAGAGGGGAGGAGGAGATTGTTATGACTTTAAGAGAGTTTCATTAGCATGGGAAAAAAGGAGAGAGATATACCCCGTTACATTTAAGATTTCACATTTTATATGAGCATTTTCGCTATATAAAATAAACAAAGGTCATAATTATGTCTGGATTTGTCGGGATCACTAGTTGTTTTTTTAATTACATCATCATTTAAGTTGAGACCTTATTTGTGGATTCCCTCCCCAAATCTTAGAGCCATGGGGCAAATGGGTCTCAACTCAAAGAAATCATTCAATACTTATTTTTGGGAACCCTCTCTTTGCCATTCACATTCTCCATGTTCATACTCTATTATTTTTACTTGGTTGTTCGAATTCTATTACTCACACTTAATTCATTGTGTGTCCGAGTAGATGTGTATAGGCTAAATTGTCTCAATCATATTATTTAAGTTGAATCTTCTAATATACCAAGATCAATCCATTTATACTTGTCTTTGTTTCTGTGTTTTTTTTTATACATAAATTATAACAAATAATATGAATTATATGGTTGTTAATCAAATAAAATTATCAAATCGAATTTAAGTTGACTGCTTAATTCAAGTCCATTTTAGCAAATACCACTTGTGCCCTCACCCTGCATGTAGCCAACATCGAAGCACTTTGACCAAGCAATTCTCCTTTCTTGCAGCCTTTTCTTAGTTATAACTAGTTTAGCTTCCTCATCATGCACGAAGTACCCGCATCGGTTATGTGTTAACCTATGCTCTCTCTCTTTTCTCACATTCTTTATTATCTACTCTATCTCTAATGGCCTTGTTATCTTTGCAATTATCCATCTATCAACAAAGGTCTTTCCACTTTGCTGGGATAAAGAGCGAAAAAATTGTGACAGTCGCAGTTGTATGCCATGATAATTTCTTCTTCTAGAAAGGAAAGTCACAAAATTTAGGTTATCTTAAGGGCAAGTATGATAACATATTAGTTTAAAATTAGTAAGATTTAGCAAATCATGTAAATTCTCAATAAATCTTGGATTAGTTAAATCTAAAAAAATGTTTGACAATAGATGCAGTTAAATCATGTCAAACTTCCTCATACTCTTTGTCGGGATTCAAAAAAGTTGTCATGCTTGTTAGAAAAAAAATATATAATTAAACTTTAATTATTTTACTTTTATGATGAAAACTAATTATTAAATTTAATTAAATTAGAAATAAATTGTGTTTCAATTATGTTAATTAAAAATCAATTATACATTAAACAAACAAACTATTAATAAATTTATTAATTAAATTAATTACTTATTAAGCAATAATTTAACTTTATTCAATTATTAATTAATTATAGTAATTAAAAAATACCTAAAGTTTTATTATATAATTTAAAATTTAAAATTAAATTTTATTAATTTATAGCGAGTTTTAATATGCAAGAATTTATGAACCCAAATTTATATATTTATAATTATTTTGATAATATATAAATTAATTATTAATCAATTAAGTTAATAAAATTAATTAAATAAAAATAAACTAAAACCATAAACCCTTCACCCCCTTAGCCTTCTGCCCGAAACCCTCGCCTACATCCTTTCCCAGCCTGCCCCAACTTCGTCTCTCTGCCCAAAACCTTCGCTCATGTCAGTCCCCCTCCCGGTTTCGCCCAAAACCATCGCCTTTTTGAACGAATCCTCGGAATACAGTCACTATTAGAGCTAGCTGGTAAGGCAACGACGGCATCGCGGCTTACAGAGACCCCTCCTCGGAATACAGTCACTATTAGAGCTAGCTGCTAAGGCAACGACGGCATCGCGGCTTACAGAGACCCCCGAAACTCCCATCTTTCTCATCCTTCCACTACGCTCCTACCAGAAACCAACGAGGAAGGTAATCCTTTTCGCGCCATTCTTCCTCTTTGACGATTCACTGGATTTAGTAAATCCGGGATTTGCGGTGGAAATCCGATAAATTCGAATTTATGAAAGCGGTGGATTTATTTTGTCCGGACTGACTGTCTGGCAAGATTAAGCCTAAATCCAGGTTAAATCCTGGTCTAAATCCGTTGCCAGACGGCCCCTTAATATTCGAATGTTTCTCTCTTTGTTCATCAAACGGATGAACTTGGCATATTTGATTCAATTGCGATAGATTATATTCCAATTGTTTTGCGTGTATGGCGGACAGGTTTATGTCAAATTTCAGTAATTAGAGGTTAACTTGTTGGCATTTATAGGATGCTTATGTATGTATGATGATTCTTCGATTTTGTTCTCGATAGAATTATGAATTTTGAAGCATGAAGTTAGCCTGTTCTATTTCGGATTTTCGTTTTGATTGTTGCCTTGCTCTGTATGCTTTTGTAGATCTTTTGAACCATGTAGGATGCGATCATGTGGGCTTTTAAGCGTTTTGAGGGGCATTTCTTGAAGCTGTTGCCACTTCTATCAAGGTACCAGTCAAAGTTAGCTACTTAACCTATGAAATGATTGTTCTTGAATAAAATATTCTTCACTACAATCACTATACTTATGTGGAGTAAATTTTATAGAGGTGGAACCAAGAATTTGAATGGTGGCTCTTCTATCATCACAAAAGCTAGTCAATATGGCCCTTCCCTGTGTAGTTCATTTGGTTGTTTCCATTTGATGTCTACAATGAAAGGAAGGGGCATGCGATCCAAGGTAGAGAAGAGAATGCGGAGAGAATCAGCAAAAACACTGACGGAGCATCGGCGGTCAAAAAGAATTCATAAAATGCTAATGACTGAAGATGAGAAGCTCATTTACAGCTTAAGAAGGGTGAGCTATTCCTTTCTATTGTGGATCATAAATTATCTAAGCTTTTTACTTAAAGGAATTTCATTACTGTGTCATTTGGCTTAAAAATTACTCTGAATATGGTAATCTTCAGTTTATCTGTTAGCTGCGTTTGAAATTTATTCCATTTGAGTTATTATTAAGCACTAGAAGAATGGATGAGTTACATAAACTGATGAAACCATCTGATTTGTTCTTTCTTTTCATTTTTTGTTATTGTTGTTGGTTATATCTGGTTGGGGGTCTTTTTTTTTTTTTTGTTTTTAATTGGGAAAGCACGGGTTTTGAGTTACAATTGGATTTGATTTATTCTTTGATTTGCTCTTTTCTTTGTGATAATTAAAACCATTTGGGTCATTTTGTTGGCTCTGAGGTGCTTAAATGCCGTCTTTATTGTGCTTTGATTAGGAAAGCTCCATATTATTTTGGTTCTTAGATTGCTTTTTATATTGACTTTTTAAAATATCTATTATTTAGCTTAAGGTCTACATCGCTATTTTGTCAGTCTATATACCAATGCTTGATCATGAGCATGCGTGCAATGCAAACTTTGAAAATTTCTCAAAGTCTATGATGTATGGTATTGTTACAGTTATAATTAGTTTTACACACACACACACACACACACACACACACACACACACATATATATATATAATATCAGCTTAAACCTTAAATATGAGAGACACAAGCCTATTAAATTTTGAGTTGAGGGCATGTTTCACACTTCACATGAGTGGCTATGAGTTGCATGCCTCATGCCAAAAATACTTGAAAGATGCTTTATGGAGAAATTTTTTTCAATGTGCTAAGGAACATCTTGTATTGTGCAATTTTAAAACATAAATAAATCTTGCGAGATTCTCCTAGAAAATTAAACCATTAAAGCATTGATCATCCTTGAAAAGTGTGCAAGTGTGAACTCAAGAAGATATGTGCAGGAATTTCTTGAAACAAGGAAACCTAGACTAATATTTGTAGAATTTTTTAGGCATTTGAGTTTAAATCCCAACAACTAAGTTAATTGAAGCACAATATGAATTTCCTGTTTGTTTCAATCTAATCTGACGGCAAGGTGCACCAGAAGCAAAGCAGTTTGCCAGAAAATGTTCAAAAAATTGTAGCCTTGGATATTTGACTATGAATTCCTGTCAATTTTTTGTTTTCCTGTTTGGTCTGTAGAAATTTGTTTATCAAATCGAATAGTTGCAAAATTCTTTTAAAACATTTCACCCCCAAGTGTTTGAATTGGATTGGTTATGCACTCATTCTAGTTATTAACTGTAGAGTGGAAAAATATAATTGAAGGGGCAAAACTTTCACCTTGGTTTGGCTAGTGATCCTATGCCGCGTCCTAATCTCGTGACTGAAAAGGATTGTGGATTGTTTCAAACAGCAATCCAGTTCACGGACTTGTGAATAACTCTATAACCTATCCATTTCATTTGCCAAAAGATAAACTCAACAATCTATTCTTTCCCCTGGATAATGTAGAATCCTCACAATATTTTTCTTTTTTTAGTTTTATAACATGCACACTATCCGTGGATATGGTTAGGCAAAAAGGTGTATTACTTACAAGGATGGTTGCTACAATAAAACTTTTAAAAACAATGATGCTCTGCAAATCAAATGCAACTTGGAATCGCAATGGATAAATCTTGCTAGATTCTTCCAAGATTATGAATCCATGAGTATTAATCTTCTTTTGAGATCATGCAAGTGTGAAATCAAGAAGTCATGCATAGGAATTTCTTAAATCGAGGGAACTAGTGGACTGTTATTTCTATGACTTTGGAATCTTTTGAATTAAACTCCCAATTAGTTATATAAACCGATTGACTGGCAGGAGTTTCCCATTTATGTCCACTTTTTTCACTTGTTAGTTGCACTAGAAGCCAAGAGCTCTGCTGTTGAGTGTGAAAAGAATTATAGGTAAAAAGAAATTCTCCCAAAGAATTTGAATTGGATAGAGCAAGGAAATGAATCAATGATCCATTATGTGCGCTATGTTATTTTTAATAGTAGAGTATAGAAAAAATATCTAAAAAACAAAAAAATTGTCATGGTTTGGCTTCTCATTGACCCTATACGTACTCCCCATAAAACCATGAAAAGGATGTGAATTATTTTAATACACAATTCTTTTCACTGTATTGGGGCACCTTTACAACCTATTTGTTTCACAGGTAAATGGATCAAACCAACAACCTATTCTTCCTCCGGCTTATGCAAAATTCTCATTTTGACTTATACAACTTACACATTATGAGTAGAGATGGTGTTCTTAAAAGATAAGGCAGAGACATAAGTGAGAAGAGAACGCAAAGGCTATTACACAATAAAATGCCATGCTAGATGCGAATTTGTAGAAACAAAGATGCTTTGCAAAATCAGAAGAAACAACTTAAACTTTCAATTGATAATTCTACCTACAGTTTCTTAAGAATCTGAAGCCACTAGATTGTTGATCTTCTTTGAATAGTTTGCAAGTTGGAGTTCTGCAGGAATTTCTGAAAACGGGCAACTATTGCTAATATTTGTTGAACTTTGGAAGCACTTGAATTCAAATCCCAACAAGTAAACCACTGATACACATTTTTTTTTTTATTATTTTGTCTTTCAACAATTTGATATTTTGAAAAATTCTGACGTAATGGGCCAGTTCTTTACACTCATGGTGGTTTTCAGTTTCATCAGTCAATCAGGCTCTACAAAGTTGGCTTGCCAATCAATCAAGCCTTGGATCGAGAGCTTTAGCCACTTACAGCTTTCTAGTTTTGGCATTTTCCTTACATTATTTTAAACTTTAAACCGAATAACCTATTATTAACTTCATAGCAAACTTTTCAGTTGCTAGATTTTTCCTATTTCTTCATCAACTTAAGAAAAATTTCTTTTTTTGCAGAATCATAAGAACTTCTAAGATAATCTTTCTTTAATGCAAAGTGTGACACACTGTTGTGAGCTGTTAAAGTGCACCGCTAATATCTATGCGTTGACTCTGTTTATACGTCAAAGTTAATACATATATTGTGTTGTTCTTTCTGTTTTTATTCTTTGTAATGGGCATTTACTGTTTCTAATACAAGATTTCCATTAGCATCTTGCATATCTGTGTGAAGATCTTAGGACCATAGGTATTTTAGCTTTGATTTCATGTATTTTTATTGATATGAATGCTACTAGCTTGTTGGGACATACCTGACTGAAGAAGATATTATGACCATAAGTATTTTTGCACTCCCTCTGTGCACTTATTATTAATATAAAAGCTAATAACTAGTTTTTTTTCATATATTTTTATCATGATTTCAGCTTCAATTTTTTTAGGCCAAGAAAAAGGTTGCTCTGCTTCTACAGAAGCTGAAAAAGTATGAGTTGCCGGAGTTGCCTCCACCTCAACATGACCCGGAACTTCTAACTTCTGAACAGCTTCAAGCTTATAAGAAGATTGGATTCAGAAACAGAAAT
This sequence comes from Phalaenopsis equestris, assembly GCF_001263595.1. Lineage (NCBI taxonomy): Eukaryota > Viridiplantae > Streptophyta > Magnoliopsida > Asparagales > Orchidaceae > Phalaenopsis > Phalaenopsis equestris. The sequence goes on along the minus strand of NW_018164563.1, from coordinate 644,695 downwards.
TATGTGCCCGTCGGAATTCGTGGAGTCTTTGGAGGTGTTGTCCAAAATATGCATCTCCACTGGAAGTTTCATGAGACCGTACAAGTTTGTTGCGATAATTTTCCAAAAGAGAAGATTAGAGAGATGGCCACCATGCTTGCAAGGTTAAGTGGAGGCATTGTGGTTAATATCCACAATGTGAAAACAATTATCATGTTCCGAGGCAGGAATTACAGGCAACCGAAGAATCTGATTCCCATCAATACTCTCACTAAAAGGAAGGTCTGTTCTGTTCCTTATTTCTTCTGATACTGTGGTCTGAATATAATTCTGTTGAAGCTTAGTCCTTCCATATCTTCTGCAGGCCCTTTTCAAGGCTAGATTCGAGCAAGCTCTTGAATCGCAGAAACTGAACATCAAGAAGGTAGAGCAACAGCTTCGTAGAAGGGGAACAAATCCAGAGGACCCAATTGCCATGGCCAGCATTCAAAGAGTAGCTTCTACATTTTTCCGTGCCATCGATGAGAAGGAAGGAACTCCTTATGTTTTCCGTGAGAATGCGAAACTGATACCTGAAGCTAATGAGAATTCGAGGGAGGAGGATCTCGATGAACTATCTCCCGAGTACAGCGACCAAGAAGAGCTAGATAGGTTCATTGCTGAAATTGAGCAGGCTGCTGATTTGGAGTGGGAGAAAGAGGAAGCAGCTGAGAAAGAAGAAGCATCTAAGATCAGATATTGGGGAAGAGATGATATTGGATTTGGGTTGAGGGGTAGGAGCCAACAAAACTGGAGGAATTCGGATTCAGATGATGATAGGGGCCATCCGAGACATTTTGCTAGAGCCGACGGCACGCAAAGGCGAAATACTCTGAAGAAATACGAAGATGACGAGGACGTCGAGGAGGCTTCAGGTGAGGATTGGGAATCGGATGATGATGTCGATAATGTGATAGCTGGCATTGAAAACAATGCCTCGGATGCCATTGTGAGCAAGGAAGAAAGTCATGGATTATGGAGAAGCGCAAGAGGGAAAGGTGGTGGTAGTGAGAGAGTAGAAAGAAGAGCTGCTAGAGTGGATTATTTTTCAGACTTTGATGGCTCCTCAGAGGATGTAGTGTTGGATTCAGAAGGTCAGGGAAGAGTAGGACTGTCTGCTAGCAGTGATTATGAGGATAGTGATGGTGACTATGGCCATGAAAGTCTGAAACCAATTAATTCAAAGAATGAAAAGGTTGATAATGGTAGTTACAGTGATTAGAACCATAGTATTAGAGCAATACAGTTGGTTCAATTAGCAACGTCCCTCCAAAGAGAAAATATTACGTGCGGATTAAGTATATGCGGAGTGGTGGTATCGTGCTGATATTGTGGTAAATACTATCACGAGATCCCAGAATACCATCAAATCCGCATCTATCTTGTCACGCGTGATATTTTTTTTCTCCCCAAGGCTATTTTCATCCTGCTTGCACCCAAAATGAGTGTTTTTAATTTCAGCATTCTTGATTCTAGAATGCATTGCAAGAAAGTAAAAGGGGGATTAACATATGCAGCACATAAGTTTTATGTATTTATATGTTTAACATTCAAATTTTGAATTTATTTGGGGTTATTTGGTTGCAAGTATTGTTAGTGTAGTTTAAATTGAGTGCATAGCTTTCTGAAATCTTAGGTATTTGGCAGTAAATACATTTAGCTTATGCAGATTGAATCAAGACTTGAAGGTGAATTGAAGATGGATAACTTGGAGCACAAAGATAGAAAATAATTGGAAACTTCTTGTATGATTTATTTTTTTGCTCACAATCAAATATATACACTTAATTAATTATTAGTTAAGATTAATAAAATTAAATTAGTTATCAATATATCTAAATATTTATTTATAATTTTTATATTCTAAATATTTTCCTAAACACTTCCTCCATAACATGGACTTCATGAAAATGATATAAATAGATGTTAAAAGTAGAAATTTTATTTTATTTTATTATATTTGAAATTTTTATGAGTTGTTAAATAAATGATAGAATATTATTTGAATCTTAATAAATTATGAATTATCAAAAAAATAATATAATTTATTTTTCTGCCCATATCTTATTAATAGCTGCAAAAAAAAAAAAAAACCACTCCTTCACCTATATTCGATTTGTTAAATATCTCTTGTTTAATTTGGACGTCAAATAAACAAGTAGAACATGAATACAATTTCTTAGCTCGATTTATAAATAGGCCGAGTAAAAACAAACTTTTGTTTGAATTAATTAAATGATATGTAAAATTTAAAATAATGATATTTTTGATATGATATCAAATACTTGGTTTGTAAGACTTGAAAAAATAAAATTTAGGGGTTAGTTATGTAACAAAAGAATTGGGTAGTAGGCCTCCTAAGACTGCACCTCACCGTCCGCTCGTCATATTTAGGTTAGAATTGTAAATATATGAGAAATTGGTTGTATTTATGTAAATGCTTGAAAAAACCTAGCCATCAATGTAACATCTTCAAATTGCCCCTACATTGGCAATTTGAAGATGTTACATTGATGTTTAAATTTATAAAAGAATGTGAAAAGCTTGAAAATTATATATTGCACATGACTAGTTTTGAAATTAGGGAATGTTCCCTTTATTTTGAAGTTAATTTTTTTTTTCAATTTAATAATTTTCTTTTGATTAATAAATCTCAATAAATTTATTTCAAGTCAAACATGAGCCGGAAACGAGCCAATTTGAATAAATTTGAGCTGAACATGAACATATCTCCTCGAGCTTTTCCGAACATGAGCCGAACAAAAAAAAAAAAAAAAACAAACAAGCAAGTTGGACAAAAATAAGTCGCGGGCTCACTCAAGCTTAGCTTGTTTACAACACAGTTACAACACACTCCTTCACTTTAGTTTCTTCTCTTTGTCATTATTTGATGCTCTTAACTTTTTTCATCCTTTAAATCACTTGAAAATTAGTATTTTTAGATGAAATAGTATTTGAGCATTATAATATTAAGTTTCATGTGTTTAATTCTTTAATCATTAAAGTTAGCAATCATGTTATTTAATTTTAATGTAGATATTTTTTTTTAAACTTAATAAATATTAAGAAATAACTTTAAAATTAGTGATTTTAATTATTTTAAATTAAAATCTTAAAATCCTTATTTACACAAGCCAAAAAAATATATATATATATATTAAATGAGAAAAAATTACATTATATTCGTAAGTTGTGAAGTGATTAAAAATACTTTGTAACTTTACCGCAAAAAATTTAATTAGGAACCTAAAATTTAACTTAAACCCTAAACACATCAATTTAACCCTAAAATTTAAAATCACCAAAATTCACCAAATAATCAAATCAATTAAACTAAACCTATCAAAATAAAATCAAAATTGATTCAAAATGTAAGGCCAAATTCACTTAAAGGTCAAAATTAAATTAGGGACACAAACTCCTTAATTAACCTACTTATTTAGTTAGGCTAATTATGAAGAACCATTAAGCTTAATCCTTTTGGGCAAACCCTACTTACCCAAGGCAAGGCTTAACCACAAAAGCCCAAACTTAAGCTTAAGCCCAAGCCATCTATGTATTTATTTGTCTAACACCTAAACTTGGTGTTTACATTAATACCAAGCAAATCTTTCATATCACATTAAAAATACTGCCATTTCAACTTTTTAATAGTAACATACACCTCTTCATGCATAAGTAAGGTCGTATGTATGTAAAATTTGAAGCTTAGGTGTTAGACATGCAAATACATAAGAATTGAGCAGCATCTTTGTAAATCTTCCATATCTTGTTATCACTGAAAGCTGTCATTTTTTTCTGCAGTATGCTTTGATTCTATTGCATGATTTCAGTTTTAGCCATTGTTAAAGTGAGATATTACAGGGGTAACCTCTTTAGTCCCACCCTTTTATAAAGTGATATTTGTTTTATATTATATTTTGTAGTTCATTACATCTATTACAAACAATCAATTGCAAAAGCCTTTGGACACACTGTCCTATTATTTTTCTCTTCTATTTATTTGAGACTTCAAGAACTTACATCAACAGAAAAAAGTCCAGCTTAAATGTCATGTGTTAGGTTATTTAGATTCAGATGTGATATTTTGGTAGATCATACATGCAAATGAACATTAAATAAAGAATGCTCCCGAACGACTATCATTGGAAACAATGTAACGAGATTAATACTAGTTTATGTATCTTCATAGTTTCTTTCTGTGAGCACAATGCACCCAACAAACCAAGGAAATCAAGACTATGTCTCATCAACAAAATAGCTCTATATCAAACAGTATATTCCATAGTTCTTAGGTTAATTCATGCTTCAATTTTGACTCCACCTTCTTTAAAAACATAAGGACTTCTTTGAACACCTTCTGATTATTATTAGCGTTGTAGCGAAGATTCATTTAAATCTTCATTTCAACACTGCATAACATAGTGGAAGTGATTAATATAATAAGCAAAATATAACAAGTCCGGAAAACTTCTAATTGAACTTCACTATTAAGAAAGTAGGTAAGATGGCACCAACATGTCTATCTAGATTCATAGTTACTGTTCCTAGATAACTGTGCCCAACATCTAATAAATGCTTTAAGATAACCAAAGAAATTAAGCTAATTTTTCCCTAACAAAACAAGAACACGGGAGATCTGCACATCTGACTAAAGAATGTAGCAGAAAAATGGTTGCGTGAAGAGAATCATACCCACTGCTAGGAGGACTGGAGTGAAGGGCATATCGAAAAATTGAATTAATTTTTCATACCTTGAGATGAAGTGCTTCTTTCGGGATTTTGTTGATTTCGAGCTCTACTACCATAAAAATTCAAGCTTGGGTGCAACATCTGTAAAATTCACTATTTTGGGTGCCCGTTATATAAAAAAACCCAGTTATTTTTGTATTTTGTTTCAACACCTACCCTTGGATTCTCCATTTTTGCCATTGTAATGTTCCTTGAGGGTCTGCTTGACGCAGCTTAAAAGTGTGATTTGCGTTTTAAAAACGCCGGCCTGACGTTTGTTTCACACGTTTGTGCTGCGACAGTAAACACAATTTAAGTTTTACAATAAACGCTGGCTTCAGGATCAACCATTTGGTTTTACGCATGAACTAAATTCAATGATCAACATTCATACTGTGTATGTGAAATCTTTTTGAGTTATCTACATACATACAACACAATTCCTACGTATTAACATATCTAACTTTTAAACTTGACTTTTTTACATTTTTTGCTTATATGCCACCTTACTCGTGCATGAAAATATGTATTTCACTTTCTAGAAGTTAAAATAGTGAAATGATGATTTTGGTTGGTACAGAAGTAAAAAAAAAATTTGAGGTTTAGGTGTTAGACATGTAAATACATAAGAATTGGTTGGTATGTTTGTAATCTTCCAATTTTTTATTGAAGTCTTTTTTATCACTGAAAGCTGTCCTTTTTTATGCAGTATGCTTTGATTCTGCATTCTGTAGCATAATTTCAGGTTTAGCCATTGTTAAAGCAGTATATTAAAAGAGTAATCTTTTTAGTGCCACACTTTCATAATGCGATGTTAGTTTTATGTTATACTTAGCAGTTTATTGGAAACTATCAGGACTCAAACGGAAGTAAAACCAGATGGTGTGCTGCATGCATTGGATTGCTTTTGCTCCCATCTTCAAAATGAAACATTTTACTTATCGTGAGGTGGTGGACTTTACTCTCATTGCCTGTATGCCTGTAATCAAACTCTATACTTACCGTGTTGGGGATTACGCTGTTGTTATAATTTATAATCTATGAGGAGAGTAATTAAGGCATTTTTAAACTTATAATTGTTCTTCATTTGAGTTATTGTTCTGATTACCACATGCTTCTATTTGTTTAATAAACAATTCTGTTGAGATTGAAAGTTTTGACATCTGTCAAAATACACATTTATTCGAAAAAATATTACATCAGTACTACGCACGTAGAGTAACGTGCGTAGTCAATGAAATCATGCCACGACACCCCGTGTTATTGTGATTCATGTGTTATTCATGTGTTAGTCAATGAAATTCATGTGTTATTCATATAATCAATGAAATTCATGTGTTATTCATGTGTAACGCGACAGAAAAAAAAAACGGCGCGGTAACACGGGGAATATTCTCCCCCGTGTTATTCATGTGTTATTGTGTGTTGTTCATGTGTTACTGATGTGTTATTGTGTTATTATAACACCAAGAATATTCTCAAGACACAATAATATATAAATAACACACAATAACACAAAATAACACATGAATAACACGGGAGAATATTTTCGACAGAGAAAAAAACAACGCGGTAACACGGGAGAATATTCCCCCCATATTATTCATGTGTTATTGTGTGTTA
>NW_018164563.1:636878-638223 GCF_001263595.1 Phalaenopsis equestris | reverse complement strand
AAGTTACATAGAGAATGACAACAAAATATCTCGAGTTCGTCATTGAATTAAACCCCAAACATTACTTTAACAACATCGACCTTTTACATCAATAATTTTTAATACATAAACAACATGAGATACATAAATACTAAAAATAGCTGCAATAGTGAAATCATGGGATGCTATCAAAATTTCAATTCATAATTTCTCTTCGCAGATTTCTCATAATTTCTCTTAACTAAATCCTCAAAATATTTTCTGTCAGCATATTCTTTGCCAGAAGTTGTATCATTCTTTCATCAATCCATTTGAAGCAATTAGAATCACGTTTGGTCTGATTTATAGGAAGTTTGTAAATATTTTTCCTGATATTGTCACGTTTATGGTTATAAACACCGTTCATTGCAATTTGCAGTAATAATATTCTTAGAAAATAAAATCAATAACAATATGTTTAATTTTGTCTAATTTTTTATATAAACCAACAAGCATGAAGACATAACACAACTTTTGGCCTACCAAGATACCCATACAATTATAATTAGAATATCTCATAATAACATAAGATGATTTATATCTCCACTCATTAAATCATGATGTAAATTTCTAAAAATTAGAAAACAGAAAAGTCAAACCTTGGATCCAATAATAAAAACAAAACCAAAATTAATATCAGCATAAATATAGTAGTAATATTACTTATTAAACATTTATATATATATATAATCAAATGTGAAAAAGGTAGTCAGGTTTTTCTAAATTGTATTAATATCGCCTAGGGCTGTAAACGAGCTGAGCTTGAGCGAGCTCAAACTGGACTCTTGTTCGGCTCGTTTGAAATAGCTCGTGTTCGAAATCGGCTCGTGAATAGTGTGTTCGTGTTCGGCTCAATTTCAATATTCGTTTTCGTGTTCGGCTTGTGTTCGGCTTGAAATTGGCTCGTTAAACTAGAATTGAGAAAAATAGATGTAAAGTGTGAGATTCAAACCTGGATCAAATATATGCAAAATAAGACACTAACCACATTGCCACATGAGGTGTTATAATTTAAAATTACACATAAATATATATAATATATTATTATATAAATAATATATGTAATATATTGTTATATAAAATTTATTCAAGCTTACAAATTTGTTCGTGTTCGGCTCGTTAGACTTAACAAACGAGCTGAACACGAACTGTTCACGAACAACATGCAAAATTGACAGCCCTAGGTGGGGGGGAGTTTAGGTTAGTCCATCCCTGCTAATTTCCCTGCACCACTATTTTCTATTGGAATCACTTAGTCCAAATGAATTTACTAAACTCAACTCAATGAGTTCCATAATTTCATTTAGACCGTGGGAAGCCTCGTTAG
>NW_018164563.1:598894-634821 GCF_001263595.1 Phalaenopsis equestris | reverse complement strand
CCCCCCCCCCGCCCCTCCTACCGTCTTTGAAGTCTCTGCGAATCCCGCTGGTAAAGACGGCTGCTTTCGTCTTTCTCCTTCTCATTTCGATCTTTATCCTTTTGAGAGAAATAAAAACTGCGCTTTTGCTTCCCCGTGTTTTCCACTAAAAAATATAGTGGTTCCGTTGGACCTTCTTCAAAGTTCTTATTTTTAAATTCGTTGTTGGATTTTCTTCTACTTCCATTCTTTTTTCCCTTTCATTTTTTGTTTTTTGCTTATTTTTTAAGGGGGTTATTATTAACTTAATTTTTCTCCATGCCTATTAAGTGAATCCCTGGACTGAAATTGAAAAAAAAAAAAGCTTTGGAATGCCATTCTGAAGCTATGGTTTTTCTATCTTTCACGAGTAGAAGTTACGAGGACACTTGTTATAATTCTCATGATGTGTGTGGCAATATAACTCGAAGTTAGTGTGAATTTGTATCCATCAGCCATAGATTCTTGGTTACTTAAAAAAATGTTCTAGCTTACCATTTATCGCATTTGGAATGCAGGATAAAATCTGTGGATGGATGTTTCATTTTCTTTGTTTACAAGGCCTGATCAAATTCTTAAATCAGAGATCTTTGGTGTTTCCAGATCATTCTGCTTTCCTAGAAGTGACAAGTGCAGTTTGAACCGTCTGTTATCTGGTTGATTTTTCCCTAGATTGTTTCTTTTTTGTTTCTGTTTGCAGGCAGTAAAATTGTTCTTTTGAATCCCTTGTTCATTTTCCATTCACTTTATCCACTGCTGGAGGACTTCATATTGTTGCAGAGATTTGAGTAGAGAAATTATTTTAATACTAAAGTTACCTTTTTTTTATTTATCTTTCACTCTTTGAGTTTTCAATTGATTGTATACTTTGTCTTGATCATTTGCACAGTGACCAGAAGTCAAACTATACAGTGTTCAATGAAATCTTATCGGTTATCAGATCTTAATGATGTCGAGGTTCACACACTAATGGTCCGTCCTCGCATTGATTTTACATCAATCTTTGGTGTGGTGAGAATTTTTTGTATTTACATTTCTAAGTTTCAGACATCATTTTTCATTTCATAACATGAGGATATCATTCCGAATTGACTCGGATTCTTCTGGCGTTAGGTTAAACCTATTGTGGATGATGTCCAAAGTAGAGGCGATGCTGCTGTTGTTGAGTTGGTGCTTCTTGAATACCTATACTTGCATATCATCAAAAGTTTTAATTCTGTTATCTCAGATTTTTATTACACAGTATCTAATAATTTCAATTAATTCTTAAGCAGTTATACTATAAAATTTGATAAGGTTGCACTGGACCGAATCATTGAACACGTTTCTGATTTGCCAGATCCAGAGGTGGGCTGATTAAGATGGATTGATAATTGTTTTACATGAACAAGTTATCTGTTTGCTTTGCTTATGTTTGAAAGTATCTTACTATTTATTTCCCATTGTTAATTAACATTATTGTTATCCATTAGTGGGAGGTTCTTATTATTGTTACATATTCTGTCCTTGAGTTAGCAAGTTTTCCCTATTTTTTTTCAACTATTCCAGTTCCATTTTTTTTTTTCTTGACTTAGCTGCGAAGGATGATTGGTTTTATGTTAGACATGTATCTTCTTACATATTGTTAACCTTGATATCATGGTCGGAATAAGCCAATCTACACCAATAATCCTGCAGCCAACTACTACATAAACATTGCTTGTTATGAAGGATTTTAGAGATTCATTTGTGTATGCTGTAATCGAGAAAAAATGGTCATAAATTTGTATGGTTAATAGGTATGCCTTTACTTCTTGTATGATTAATGCAAATAACCTAGACCTCTTAGTGAAATTTTATGATATCTCTCGGTTATATACTTATATTATGATAATTTTGAATGAAGAAGTATAATAGTTCCTAATTTGAATTGCAGTTGCTTTGTAGTTAAAGGCAATCATGAAGTGTTGCAGTTGCTTTGCAGTTAAAGGCAATCATGAAGTGGATCATAACTGTTAGGATAAGGATCTCTGCATGTTTGAGTTAGAATGGACTATTGCATGTAGATAGTGTGCTATTATGTTATATGTGAAAGTTAACATTTTCTTACCTGTTCTTATTTAGAGCTTATCTTAGATATCATTTTTATATGTAGTATAACTTTAGAACCATCTGCATATTGCAGTTTTTATTTTTATTGTTTTGTTTTGTGGTTAAGCTTAACTTCCCTGTATTCTTTCAGCATTATCTGCTGTTTGTGACATTTGTCCGTGTGGACAAGTGCCTAAAATTAGCTTTCATGGAAAACAGATTGATCCAGCGGTCAGAGAAGCATTTGATATTGCATATGACAACATATATGAATTCCATGCAGCCCAAAGGGTTCCCGAGAGGAATATTGAGAACATGAATGTAATTTTACCTTTCGTACTTATATTAACGCTTCACGTCTTTTTTTGCTTGGCTTAATTAAACTAAATTTGTATAGGGTGTCAGATGTAAACGAATTGCAAGGTGTATTGGCTCAGTTGGGTTATACGTACCCGGGGGAACTGCTGTTTTACCATCAACTGCTCTGATGCTCTCAGTGGTACAAATGCATATTCTAGATTTATTTTATCTATATCAATTTTTTTAATTTAATTTAGCTGACTGGTTAGCTTTTTGTCTCCTCTATGAGGCAGCCTGCTCACATTGCTGGGTGCAAGACTATTGTTCTTGCCACACCTCCATCTAGAGATGGTACTATATGTAAGGTATTATATGTAAGAAGTTGCCTAATCTCATCCATTATGTTGAAATTTAATGTTCTTATTTTACCTGCAGGAGGTGCTTTATTGTGCAAAAAAGGCTGGTGTAACTCACATACTCAAAGCTGGTGGTGCTCAGGTGGAATGTTCTCACGTTTTCCTAATCTGAAAGACTGAAACTTCTTTGTTTCCTCTGATTTGGCAATTCTAACTTTTTTCCTATTAATAGGCTATATCTGCAATGGCTTGGGGTACCCAATCATGTCCTAAGGTGCGGTATTTATTGAGCTGAGTTTAATATCGGTTGATGCTTACAAGTTGATATTATTTTCCCTTTGAATTTGCTAAGATACTGTTTTTCCTTGTTTGTTTGGTTTTTTCCTCTAATTGTGGCTTTTTTCTATTTTGTACTTCGTTGATCCGTTTGATTTGGCTTTGCGGTGGTGCGATAAATGTAAATGTCTATTATATTTTATAACGAGGTTATCCAATTCCATAGCTGGATTGGAAGCTCCAGCGGAAGACAAGATTAGAGAGAGTCGCCTTAGATGGTTTGGTCACATTAAACGTCGACTATCTGATGACCCAATTAAGAGAGTAGATGTATTAAGAGAGTAGATTAGATTTGACATATTTTAAGAAAGATAGAGGTTGACCTAGAAAGACTTGGGCATGTTGTATGAATAATGATCTTAATTTATTAAAGTAAAAGAAAAATATGACACTCAATAAGGCGCAATGGAGAAAAAGGATTTATATAGTCAACTCTACATAGTGGGATGAAGCCTTTTGTTTTAATGTCCTTAGTAATGTGTGATTGATCATTTAAATTTTTTTTCATCTCATCCATCCTGATCCATGATTTTCTTAGATGTTCCACAACTCCATGTCATCTAAATGAGTGCTTGACGAGCACCATTAGTAAAGAATAAGGTAGCTGGATTGCTTAATTGTCATTCAAGTTGGAAGAGGCGTTAAGCTGCTTGCTTATGCTATATGTGAATTATTAGTATTGCTTTTATTTATTTTTGATTTTGCGCCAACCCTTCAATTGCATGAATATCTTTCTTCATATCTATTTGCTTGCTATCCACTTTCTCAACTACACCTATTTTTATGGTTTACTTAGTAGAAAAGTTTAAAAAGGCGAAATCGGGAACCAATGTCTTTTACCTAAGCACGGTGAGGCACAAGCCTTGAGGTGAATTGAGGTGTAAGCCTTTAAAAAATTCATAAATATGATATAAACCATTGATATGATTATTTAATCTATTATTATGAATACAAAATTTAATCTTAAATATTGATATAAAATTGAACTTTGAAATGCAATTGTAGATAAACATTCATTTAAAATTAAAATATTCCATGAGGTTTAAGATCCATAGTGGTTTCATCCTTGCTTTCATAATCTTAAAAAAAAAAACTATCATATTTATTATTATCTAATTCTATCTTGTTTGCAACTTTAAAATATTTTTTATTCACTATAATTTTTTCTTACTATCAATTAATCTGAAATTCAATTTAATTTAAAATAAAAAACAAAAGTAATAACATAATCAAGTAATAAAATTTAAATTATCTTTTGATCTTTTTGAGGCATTGTGTCAAATATCTTTAATATAATGTACTTTTTGTGCAAAACTTGATTTAGGCACTGCCTCAAACGCCTCGAGGTGTATGCCTCAGATGAAAAATGTGTAAATCTCAATGGTAACATGAAGTTTAAGCCTTCAGGCTTTTTTACACGTTAGTTCAAGGCATGCCTCAAAGCATATGCCTTGAACGCTTTTTAAAACAATGCTTAATAGTAAGGTTATGTAGAAGAGTCCCCCTTGATTTTTTGATCCAACAGAAATTAAAAAGCACATGTCATGTGACTATTCTACTTTGTTAAGAAACAACTATTTTGTGCAGAAATAACCAGGGTCATTCAAAATTGAAGTCAGAAGCATGTTAACAATGTGTTAATAATGGAGAATTATGTTTTTGTAAATTATCGTGCACATGCTATTTATATATGCACAGATTGAATTTTTATTAGAGGTTATTTCCCTTTTTTTCCTTATACTTCATATTTCCTCCCACTCTTTTGGAAATGTGCTATGTGGTAGAGCACAACTTCTTCCTTCCTAGGCTTACTACAGCAAATGATGTTAGAGTATGATCAACTTATTCATTGGTCGAAATACAGGCTTAGGAGATTTCACAGGAGCTTTGCTCAGCATGCTAATTGTGAACTTTTTGTACATAGTGGTCATCCTTAGTAGAGCAATAGGTGTTTGCCCTCTAGCGGACAAATTCTATAGGAAAAGAGTAACAAGCCTTGAGAAAACTACAATCTCATCAGGCAAGAGCTTTTCACGTAAGAGAAGCATTGAGATGGCCTATAACCAAATTGATGGTAGTTTTCAGCTCCACCCACATCCGTGGAAGTTACATGATTACAAAATGAATTAAGACTTTCCTCCAGAGGTACCTTGTAAATTTAGGATTTTCCTGATTTGCTTTAGGAAATTTAGAAAATTTTCCATTTGATGGAAATCATGGAGGATCCATTGGCAAAGTTGGTGACTCACTAGGGTGGACAATTGATGTAGCACATGCTTCTATACAAGCCAATCACTCCATGAATGTCTAAGTGACCATAGACCAATTATAAAGAGTCAAGCTAGGGTTTTGAAGTTTTCTTATGCCCATTTCTATTTATGAACTAATTTCTTATAAAGTTTAGAGTTATTTTATTAGGTTTTTTTATCTTCTTTTGGATAAGGCTAGGTTTATATTTTGAATGCTAGTTGGAATTGGATAAGACTAAATTTGCATTCAAAATGTTGGCTTTATCCTTATGTCTTTATTTCTTTAAATATAGTTTCATCTTGTATAATTGACTTATTATTTATTGACGTTGAATGAAATTAGGTTGAATGAAATTTGATTATTTGTGAGGCCAATTGAGTGCTCCTAATTTAACTACACAGATCACTCCAAGTTGTATTCACAGAGCTCTTTCCTCCCTTTTTCCCCCTCCATTATAAACCTATTTGCTAGGATGAGCTCAAGTGCATTGGACTAAGGATGTGAAAATCTCTAAAGCAGACTTGGATCAGAAGGAATTTTATCAGTAACACAAAAGGTTCACCTTTGGCTGCTGCAATTCTTATAAGTAGACTGAATTTCTTAGGCATTTTGATTTGACATGTTCAAGATGATATTGTCTGAAAACCATTTTGGCAGCTTAACAAATTGATTGACATTCATTTACTTGGCAGGAAAGCTTTTCTAGTTTGCTGCTCAAAGTGTTCTCTTGTTGGTTTTTGTGAACTTTTTTCTGTACTTCTTAAAAGTTCTTTGAGGGAGTGTAGCTAAAGAATTGTGTTGCAGTCATTTAATCTATTACACATTTTTATTAACTAAATTGAATCGTTCTATAAAGAGATGAGTTAGAAGCCATAAAGAAGATGTGGCAAAGAAATTGTCATCTCAACCAAACCTGAATCCATGCACAACACGTCTTCAATTCTACTAATCTGAATACTACAATCAGTTTTCAAACTGGGTGATGTTTGGTTTTTCCCTATAGTAGTGATGCTAGAAGTTTTAAAATGGAAGCACTTCCAATGATTTCTCATGCAATGTCATCATCATGGTAGAACTGCCAAAATAAAAAAATATATATATTATCTCTTAGTATTGGTGATCTAGCCCCATTTACCAATTTTCCTCATCGTTTTCTTCATTCAATGGGATATCTTGAGATAATTCACATTTCTACTTTGAAATTGCCATGGCAAGGAAGCATGTATATAGTTGTATTTGATGTAAGGGAATGCAACAGAAGATCTTACGGTATAGGATTTTTAATGTATATCTATCGTGAGATGCTAGAAATCATGCATCATGCATGAAAAAATTGATGGTTGTTGGTTGCCAGCCCTTAATCATTTTATTAAGGATTCATTTGAAAATTCAAAAGAAATCAGTTTTGTCGAAATTTCAGTAGACTTCTACTAGAAATAATGACTAGAAATACAAAATCAAATAAGCTAACGAAATGATTCGAAGGCCACTCATTTGTTGAAAAAGATAGATTCTATCAAATTTGATTGAGATGAAAGCAACAAATGAACTTTCAATATTGCTTGTGGAACCTTATGTTGTGGTGAGAGATATGCGCGAAACTGCTGAAGTAATGTTCGAGAGATCCGGATGAAACCCTTGAACAGAAGCTCACAAAAGAAATCACAAAAAAAATATAAAAACTCCAAGATTTAATGTGGAAAAACCTAAAAAGGGAGAAAATTACGGAGCAACACCACACCAAAAAATTCACTATAAAGAAATGAGGAGAAATGTACAGATTACACTACACTCAAACTTATCTATAACTTTGAAACTCAAGAATGCTCATCTCTTCTCTCTAACACCTGTGAAAATTGCAAAATTCAAAGCATTCAACATAGACACATTCTCGCAACAAAAATGAAATTTAAACATTGAACTGCTGAAATTCGATTATAGGCGCATAGGCGCCACCCCTGGGTGCTTGGTTTTTGGGCATTCTAGTTTGGGGAATGATCCAGGAGTGGTTGCGCCCCTTTTGGGTGCCGTAATTTCAAAGGCTCTGTCTCAAAAGTATGGTTCTAGGCTCTTAGGCACCCCCACTAGCACTGGGGGGCCACTCCAGGCACTGCTGTAAGGCTCTAGGCACCATTCCAAGTGTTGGGTTTCCTCCAAACTCTATAATCTGTCTCCATATATAATAATCTCTCACTTGGAGACTTATTACAACCAATCCTGCACCTTCAAATTTGTATCATCTTTGTAATAGTGTGGTTCAACTTCAGTCTCAACCTACTTGAATTATAACTGAAGTCAAACATTGCTTCATTTTCTCAATTATAACAACATTAGTCAACATATATAAAAAATTTTGACTTGTATGTATATTCTCCAAAGATAATTGATCATTTTCTAGGAGCGAACAAATGAAGTGATATCTTAGCTGAATGTTCTTTTTCCTGACATGAATTGCTGCTTCTTAGATAGAAGATGAAACTTTCCCTTTCCTTGCTCCTTACTTAGTTTTGCCATAAAGCCCTGCAACCAAATCATTTTCTTGTTAGCCTCAGTGATAATAATATAGTCAGCTTCTATAATCGACTGTGCAATAACTTTCTATAATCTGGAAATCAAACTCACTGTTGTGATTCCCAAAGTAAAATGTAATCTGTTGTATTTCTTCTATCATTATTATCTCATGCTAGATCAAAATCTATATATCACGGTAGATCAATTCATGTACTTCCAAAGCAAAGTGTTTTGTTGTTTGTTTCTCTCAAGTATCTGAGAATTCACTTCACTGCAATGATGTTTACCTAGATTACTCATGTCCCGACTGACCACTCTCACTGCATGTTCAATATCTGACCCTATACATATCATCATATACATCAAGCTTCCAACTGCTAAAGTGTACTAAGTTCTTCTATTGTGTGCTTCTTCTGCTTCAGACTTAGGTTATTGTTCTTTAGATAGCTTAAAGTGACTACCTAAGGGGTGCAATTTGCCCCACTTATGTTGAATTTATGTAGGACATTCTCAACACATTCTACCTGAGCTAACTTCAATGTACATTTACACGTGTTCTTGCTGATTCTCATACCAAAGATTTTATGGATTGGTCCTAATTTCTTTTTTTCAAACTCTTTTGATAATTATTCTTTCAAGACCCTTGTCTTCTCCATATCTGCTCATGCAATCATGCATATACAAACAAAATAAGCACAATATAATTATTAAAATTTTTGATGAAGCAATAATGTCTTCTCTTCATGAAATTTGATATCCCAATGGTTGCACCATTTATAGTTCTCTTCTAAGTCACCATATATAAAGATTTTCTTTACATCCATCTTCCATGAGATGTAGATCCACCTCTGCTACTAAGCTCAACAGCTCTGATAATTATCATCTTCATTATAAGAGGAAATATTGCAGTGTAGTCTAATCTTTATTTTGCTAAAATCCATTCACAACAAGCCTCACCTTATAATAATTGCTACCTTATGAATCTTCTTTCAACCTGTAAATCCACATTTTATGC
Source organism: Phalaenopsis equestris (assembly GCF_001263595.1). NCBI lineage: Eukaryota > Viridiplantae > Streptophyta > Magnoliopsida > Asparagales > Orchidaceae > Phalaenopsis > Phalaenopsis equestris. The sequence continues at coordinate 625,965 of NW_018164563.1, read as the reverse complement.
AATGCCTTTTTTGCTTTATTGTAATTCTGTCAAATCCCATTTCTGATTTTATATTAGTGAGTCCATCTTGTTATCCATGGCAAACTCCCACTCCTTTATGCCTTCAACTTGAGTAGCATCATCATAGCACTCTGGTTCATCACTATCAATTAGCAATAGATAGTACAAAGTAGGAGAAATATTCTATATTGGTTGTGTGATTTTGTTGGACCTTTTAACTTCCGTAGCAGGTGTCTGAGAAACTTTTTGTGCTTTCTCAGATTGAACACCTTTCATTTATCCATGTTCCTGATCACCATTATTTTCTATTTCAATATATTTGGAGGAAGCTTTAGGAGTAACTGTTGGCCTGAGTTTTGTTTCTTTTTTTGTATATCTCCATTTAATTGAAAGTGATAGCCCTGCCCCCAATGAATTTATGATTATGATTGTCTCAAAATTTATACCTAAAATTTATCTGAGCTATACTCAATAAAGGTACTCTTGACATATTTTGAATTAAGCGCACTCTTGAATTCAACATCAGCATGACATGATGAACAACCAAATACTTTCGGGTTAACTGGATTTATCTTTTTGTCACTCCAAACTTCTTTAGGTTAAATTGATATTTTTATGAGAATTGTAAAGATTGAAGGTCATTCATTCTAAGTGAAAATTTAGGTATCCAACATTAATCACTGATTTTGAATTTTAAGATGAAAGATTGAAAGATAAAAAATATAACGAAATATTATCGTACTTAAAAGATATAAAATTATTTTTATGAGTGAACTTCAAGATCTTAAGATTTGGATGTTCATGAAGAAACTAATATTTTTAAACAAGTTGTAGAAGATGTGCTTAGAGATTTAAAAAGGAAAAAAAAATTATGAATTAAAATAGTTGATATTGGAATAATAATGTGTAAGAAAAAATAAAAAATAAGAAATTTTTTTATAAAATTTAGTTTAAATGTAAAAGCTTGGAGAACTGAGAAAAATATATGGTGACCCATAGGAAGACTAAGAGAATTATTTGTGATGCTAATAATTCTTTTTTTGATGATCTTTAAGATAAATTAGATACTAAAATGGTGAAAAATATATATGTATAAACTAGCCAAACAAATAAATAAGAAAAATAAGTATTTAGTTTAGGTGTATTAAAGATGAAAATCCAAAAGTATTTTTTTTAGATGAGGATATTCAACATATGTTGGTGAGATTTTTTGATAAAATTTTCAATGAAGATATTGAAAATATAATTGATCTTACTGATATTATAGAATAAATAATAACAAATTTTTTTATTTCCACCGTCGCATTAATAAAACAGAAGTTGAGGAGACTTTAAAGAAAATGAAGTGTGGAAAGTAGTAGAACCTGATGGTATTTTAATAGAAATGTGAAAATATGTATGAGATTTGAGAATTTCTTGACTTGCTAAACTTTTAAATATTAATTTAAAAATTAAAAGATATCTGATGAGTGGATAAAGAGTTTGTTGGTCTGTTGGTTCCTATTTTTAAGAATAAAGGGGATGCACAATTGTTGGTTCCTATTTTTAAGAATGAAGGGGATGCACAATAGTGTCCAAATTGTTGATGAATTAAACTAATGTGTCATAAATTAAAGTTATGGGAGAGAGTAATTGAATATATGTTATGATGTGTGCGAAAATTTCTTAAAATTAGTTTGGATTTATGCTGGGCAAGTCTGCTATAGTTTTGATGGAAAAGTACAGAGATAATAAGGAGGATCTCCAAATGATTTTTGTTGATTTAGAAGAAACTTATGATAAAGTTCCAAGAGAAGTATTTTGGAGAATTTCAGAAAAGAAAAGTGCTGATTGATATTGCTTATATTCAAGTCATTAAAGTTATGATATTGGAGTTGTTACTTGTATTCAAACACAAGGAGGATTGACGAAGTATTTTCCCATTTCAGTTGGATTGCATCAAGGATCATCTTTAGGCCCATATCTTTTTGCTTTAGTTATGTATGCTCTAATTAGACATTTATAGGAGGATGAACCTTGCTGTATGCTTTTCGATGACATCTTTCTTGTGGATAGGACTAGAGAGAGTTTAGGAAAAACTTGAATTATGGAGTTCAACTTTAGAGTCTAAAGGATTTTGCTCAAGTAAATCTAAAATTTAATATATGGATTTTAATTTTAACAATATTAGATCTAGTGGCGGGATTGAATGATGCGTGATCAAGTCATTAAAAGGAGTGAATATTTTAAATATCTCATGTTTATCGTTCAAATTGATGGTGATATAGATGAGGATGTTATTAGTAGAATTCATATTGGATGGTTGAGTGGAGAAATGCATTGGATCTATTGTATGATAGAAAAATACTACTCAGACTTGAAGGAAAATTTTATAAGATTGTAGTGAGACCTATAATGTTTAATGGCGTAGAATTTTGGCTTGTAAAATAGAACTATACATTTAAGTGTTGTTGAGATGAGAATACTTGGGTGGATGAGTGGTTTTACACTAAGAGACAATGTGAAAGCAATATATCCATGAAAGGGTTGGAGTAGCTCTAGTGACAGACAAGATTAGAGAGTCGCCTTAGATTGTTTGGTCACATTAAGCATCGACTATCTGATGGCCCTGTTAGGAGGGTAAATGTTTAAGATTTGACTAGTGCTAAGAAAGGTGGAGTCTTGGGCCTTTTGTATAAAATATTTTTATAATTTATTAGAATTAAATGAAAATATGACACTCAATACGAGACAATGGAGAAGGATTTATATAGCCAAGCTCACTTGGTGGGATAAAGGCTTCTTGTTGTTACTATTGTTGTTGTTCTTTTTGTTTCATCATGACTTGTCTTTATAAAGTCCAATGATATAACTTCCCTAGGGGATGAGGTCAAGCTAAAACACCTCTTTCGAATATTTTTAGTTTTTAGCTTTGTTTTTTTGGAGTCAGTGGTGCTTGTAATATCATAACTTCCACCCCATTTTCCCTAAATATTTTAGCTTTCACGTTGTTACTCGAGTTTTATAACCCATCTAACCGATTTATGCTAAAATATGTTATTTTGAATATCTATATTTTATTTATCCATATATCATTTTAGCTCATTCTTTTATCCCGCTACTACTACATTTAAATCAGAAATTTTCAGAACTTACCACCAGCATGGTAAGCCTAAGAAATTTAACCTTGCTCTTTATTAAAGATTTCAATGGATCTAGTACCATCCAAAGGGCAATTTGCACTCCTTTATGCCATGCATTTGTCAGGTTATTATCTTAAAAAATTTATGGATCTATCAGAAGTAAGGTTATGTGAATAATATATTTCAATACTATCATTTAATTGGCTGAAAAAGGACAAAACAGCTGACATAGAATTACAAGAGGTTGTTATGTCTTCCATGACTGCTATAATCGAAATTGTGCTTTATGTGATGGATGGATTAATATGCTGTACCATGAAAAAATAATGTCCTGAAACCCTAACTTTGGTAGTTATAGTAGGAAGACTTTCCTGAATGCTTGAATGATTTTAAGACAAAAGATCAATCTTTTATATATTATCGAATGTTTTTAAATGCTCATTTCTGACCTTTTTCATTTATTCTTGCCTTTTAAACTTAGATGGCTATAGTTTGATTCTTTTTTCATTGAGTGAATGCTTTCAACCATTCCCTGTCCATTTCACATGAATGAAAATATTTTTTATATTTCACTTTGTGCTGATTTTTCTGCTCAAATTCTTTGGGGCTTTCTTATTATGGCCATTACGTGCGTTTTACTAGATGCTTACTGTAATAATAATGTCATTCAGGTTGATAAAATATTCGGGCCAGGAAATCAGTATGTTACAGCCGCGAAAATGATTCTCCAAGTATGTTGCATCTTTTTCTAAGTCTTATCTTAGCATGAGCACTAATAGCATTCTCCATTATTGTGCATGGTTATGTGATCGTGTATAGGCTTATATCTACTCTGTTATCTTTTTATTTTTATTTTTCTAATGATGGCTCTATTTCTTTCTTTGAACTGTTTGATGAATGCTTAATCGCATGAACCAACTACAGAGCCCAATTTGCTCTGTTATCTTTTTTCTTCTCTTTCTACTCTGAATTTTAATATTTTCTACTCTGTCGATAACTAGAAAATCTATTTTTTTTTCTAAATAGATGTGTTTATTCTATTTAGAAAGATGATTGTATTTTAGAATGTTTTTTGCTTTATTACAAGTTCTCAGGTATGAGATGTCTATCTACTAAAAAAATTGACAATTTTTCTTGAGTCATCCTTTAAGACTCGGTCGATATCAAGTTTGCATATGGCCAACACACAACTCAATTAAGCTTGAAGAAAATTAAACATGTCATATTTAAAATGGTCAACACAAATGTTCAAAATATAAAATTGAAAATGAATCATAAACCTAGAGTATGTACGCTTAGTTCATACTTTCTAATAAATAACACAAAAATACAGAGAAAACTCGTTTCATAAATTACATTTGATACAATATACTTAAAAAGAGTGAATCAAAATTGATGTAAATTCTTCTTAGATTCTCTCTTTTTCCTGGTTCTTTCTTCTTCTTTTGTCCTTTTGGAAGTCTCCAAATGTCTCTCTACGCTCCTCACTCACTCCCACACTCCTAAGTATTCCACTCTCTTCACCACACAAGTCACTCTTTCACTCTTACTAACAGCCTATCAACAAAGGACCCTACTAGAATAACTCCATTAATTCCTTAGGTAATTCACTTAATCAGCTCTGAAATTTCTTCGGTTGTTGCACCACGACACTAGCCTTGCAGCACCGAGGCATTGCCCACTTTGTTTTTCTAATTTATGTTTATAGGTTTTAATGCTGTGACACTATTGTTTTTAGCAAATTTTTACTCGTAGCGCTAAAATGCTTCCAAAATATGGCGTCAGAGTGCCGTGCTTTATATCTTGAATATTATTTTCTTTTATCTTTTGGCGTTGTAGTGTTGCATGTGGTGCGGAGGCACTGTTCTCGGGTTTCTAAATAATTTCTTCTAGTTTCCGACATCATAACGTTGCATAAAACAACACCAAGACATCAAGCTTTCTTTTTTTGCACCTGTTTTTTTTGCCATGAATGATGTCGCATCGCCGCTAGACAAAGTCGAGGCACAGTCTTGACTTTATTTATTTTTCTTTATTTTTTCTCCTTTGAGAAATTCTTGCAACAATCATTACATTTATTGATAATAAACCACAAAATAATAGTATTTTCACTTAAATTCACATTTATTTCTTAATTATATAGTTCACTCAACTCATTTTACAATATCTCTCGTTTAATTTCATTTTAAACTTTTTTCGCATGTTTCCACTTTCTTATGAGTTTGGTTCTTTAGTTTTTTAATTCCTCTAGAAATACTTGAGAGCTGACACAAGAAAATCTAGGACAAATAGAGAGGAGAGGGAGAGAGGGAGAACACTATAGGAATTAAAAATGAAATAGAATAAATGAATAGACCCTAATCCTAAAGTATTTGCATAAATTGAAATTTACATAAATGACCTTTTATAAACAATTAATGATCCAATTATAATAATCTTAAAAATCCTATACAGAATCAAATAAACTCATTAGATGATGCAATTTGAAACACACGCCTTAGTTTCATAAAGTTAAGATTCAAAACCAATGTCTCAATCACTTGAGGAATAGATTTTGAAAGATCAAGGAAACACACATACTTTGAATCTTTTTCCTAGTTCCTTAGACAAAACAAGTTCCGAGATATATGTTTTGAAAGATTTTTTGAACAATGATAGTGATGTTTGTATTTCATCTAGATATCAAAATCCTTTTTACATATTTTGGTTGCTTACTTCTATCGATGATTTTATCTTTGTTGGTTATACATGGTGATAAAATAAATACTCAAAAACATCCATCTTATGGCTAAAACCGTTTGACATCCAAATTCTTCATTCTAAAAGGGCATGGAGTATTTAAACCATATTATAGAAAATTATTATCCATTGATGTTCTTGCCCTAAAAATTCCCAACAAAATGGTATATTGAATGAGAAAATAGACATCTCGTTGAGATTCCAAGATCTATTATGTTCACTAACAATACCCCTAAATTTTATTGTAGTCTTACCATCCTCTTTGTCCGTTATTTGATGAGTAACTACCCACTAATTTTTGCAATTCAAATCACTGATCATTTGTTTTTTTGGATCAATTGCTTTCCAAATACTTGTACTATTTTAAATATATCTATTAAATTATTTGGGCGCATTTTCATTCTCCATAATTGTGGATAATCTTTATTGCAAATCTTCTAATTGGATTCTTCTAGGTTATGAGATCAATCGAAAGAGCTATGAATGTTGTTTACCATTAGAAGGAAAATATTTGTGCTTATGGATACCATTACTAAAAATAAATCATGTTGAATTTGTGACTAGAGCAACATAATTTTTTTGATAGAAGACGGTGTATTTAAACCCAATTACAATCACCACAATAAAGGAAAGAAATAAAACTAAATAGAAAATACATAATGAAGGAATAAAGACAAATAACAAGTAATAATAAGTAATAATGACTCTCGATTGTCGTTATAAATCTAATACTCCCCTTCAAGTTGAAGCATAGATGTCAATAATGTTCAACTTGGATTTAAAGTTATCGAACAAAGGATGAAGAAGATTCTTGGTGAGGATATCTGCTAGTTGACCAATAGAGGACACAAAAAGAACAAAAAATTTTCCTGGACTCAATCTTTTCTTTAATAGAGTGTGTCAATCTCCACATGTTTGGTACGATCATGCTGGATTGGATTGTGAGCAATACTGATGACGGTCTTTTTATTACAGAATATCTGTAGCGGGACGGGGGTTGACATACGAAGTTCACGAAACATGATGCATAACCAGGGAGCTTCATAGATCCCCAAAGACATGGAACGAAATTTAGCTTCAGCACTGCTCCGGGCAACCACAAACTATTTTTTGCTTTTCCAGTGACATGGTTTTCCAATACAATTGAGCAGTAACCCGAGGTGGAACGTTGATCATGAACCGACCCGACCTAATCAGTTTCTGTGTAAACAACAATAGACCGAGAGGTGTGGAGAGAAAAACAAACCTGAACACCTGAACCCGATATACTTTTTTAATGGTGGAGAATCCAGTGGACAACTTGGAGATAATGCTCATATGGGCTTATGCATAAATTGATTCACTATATCAACTACGTTGCATATGTCAAGGCAAATATAGGCTAGGTAGATGTGTTTCCCGACAAGACGCTAGTAATGAGTATTGTTGACAGACACATCATTGGTAATATCAGATAATTTTTTATTGGGATCTATAGAATAGTCATAGGTTTGCACAGAAGGTTGGTCTCTATCAAGAGACCAATCACACATTTGCGCTTGCGACATACAAATTCCCCAAGATGACCGAACCACTTCTATGCCTAAGTAACGGAGAGATCACAATTCCTTCATTTTAAAGGGCGTAGCAAGAATGTCTTTTAAGGATTTCATTGCTGGAAGATCGTTACCTATAAGAACAATATCGTTAACACAGATAGTAAGGATAGCTACCTGACCATTAGAGAAATGCGAAAAAAGAGAGTGTTATCTAATTGAGCTCGAGTAAAATCATGGCCCACGACCACCTTTGTGAACTTGTCGAACCAGATCCTTTGAGGCTGTTTTAGCCCATAGAGGGACTTTCGCAGCCTGCATACTTTTCATATGGAGGCAGGAGAGTCAGAGCCAAGAGGGAGAGACATTTACACCTCTTTTGTAAGTTCTCCATTTAAGAAAACATTCTTGACATCTAGCTGGAATAAAGACCAACCCAGATTCACCGCAAGGGACAATAAGACCCGAATAATGTTTAACTTAGCCACCGGAGCAAATGTATCCTCATAGTCAACTCCGTAGCTTTATGAGTACCCTTTGACCACCAATTGTACCTTGTTGTGTTCAAAAAATCTATTTGAGTTGAACTTGGTGTTGAAAATTCATCGACACCCTACAACTTTCTTACGCTGAGGAAGATCAAAGACGTCCCACATATGGTTTCACCGGAGGGCATTCATCTCCTCCATTACTGTTGTTTTCCAGTCTGGATCAACAAGAGCAACCTTAATCGTAGTTGGGATCTGATGGTTCGTCATGGCAGTTGCAAATACTATTTAGGTCGGTGATAAACTATGGAAAGAGACATTTTGCCATAAAATAGAAGGAGCATGTCTAATTGCGTACCTTATTTCCTTATTTGGAGGAGGGTTTGTGTTGGGGATGTCGCCCAGAGTGGAGTCAAGGCCTTGTAAGGAGGTAACAAACTCCAGAGTAGGAGCATCAGGACGGGTGCACCGAGTGTAGACACTGATAGTGGCAGGAGATGGTGCACTCAACGGAACAGAGGACTCCTAAGTGGTTGGAACAATAGGGGGAACATCCACAGGAGTAGGATAAGGGACAATGTCTAAGAACTCAAGCTCCCCCTCACTTGAGGCCGAGCTAGGAAAATAGAGAACACTTTCAAAGAAGGAGACATCAACACTCACATAGATTTTTTTTGTGGCAAGATCAAGGCACCGATTCCCCTTTTGAGTGGTGCAGTCCTTAGGAAGATATTTTATGGATCTGGGATCAAGTTTTCTGTATAGGGGAAATGTTCCGAATAAAGGCTGTGCACCTTAAAATCTTGGAATCTAATGTGGAGAGGACATGATTGACAGGGAAGCATGATATCAGGACAATTAAGAGGATTCAAAACTTGTGAATGTTAGAGGGTGCTCTATTTATGAGATAGGTGTCATTCCAAAACCGTCTTGGGATATTGGATTGAAACATAATGGAGTAAACAACGTTGAGGAGGTGACTATTTTTTCTCTCGACTACCTCATTTTATTGTGTCCGTACACGAGCTATGGTGGAGGATTCCCTTACCAAGAATTTTACTCAAAATAGAGTTGAAAAAGTCACGACCATTGTTAGTCTGAATTGGAGTTTTGAATTGAGTTAAGATAAGTGTGTAAAAGTTTGGACGGTGAGCAACCACTGATTTTCTTTTAAAATATAGACCCACGTCATTCAATGTGGTAATCAATTAAAGTTAGGAACCATTGTCTATTGGTGTAGTTGGGCATGCGAGTTGATCATCATATGCCACTGTGAATGAGAGAGAAATGAGCGGAAAGTGTATAAGTGTGAGGTGAAAAGTGAACCCGATGATGCTTGGCTAACTGATATGTCTCACAATTGAAATTAGAAAAATTTTTATTAGAAAATATTACAAAATAAAATTTTTGTAAGTATTGGAAATTATGATGACCCAAACGACAATGTAACAACATAATGAGACATTCAATGACGCGAGATAAACTACAACTCGTGAATGGAGTGTCCCCACTCTTCGTGCTTTTCTTTTGGGAGTAGTAGAGTCCAGCTAACCTCTCAGTAGTTTCAATCATTCTCCTTGAACGATGATCCTGAAAAATACAACCATCAGTAGAGAAATTAATAACGCAATCAATATCATTCGTCATTTTATTGACAGATGACAAGTTACATTGCAATAGAGGAACATATAAAACAAACCAAAAAGTTAGACTGGTCTTGAGTACAACCAACCCTTTACAAGCAATGAAACTACATGAGAGTTATCGACAATTCTGACAATATCATTCTCAGAGCACGGATAGTAAGTTGAGAAAGTTTGCATGCACCCAGTCATGTGATCCATGACACCTGACTCAATAATTCACGGACTAGAAGAGGAAAAAGATGTGAGAGCCATAGGATTAGTACCTTGTCTGTTGTGGGAGGTCAACGGGCTCGCAGTGAATTGATTTGTTGCAAGTAGCTTGATCAATTGCTCCATCTTATTTTTCAGAGATTTGGAGGATTTCGGGTTGTTCCGGGTAGGAGTCAGTTGAACCGTAGTAAACTCAGATTTTGCTGTGAGACCCTTGATAGCAGAGGATTTGGCCAAATTTTTATATGTTGGTTTATCGTAAAGTTTCTAACACTCGTCCTGAGTGTCGTTGGGTTTGTGACAGTAATCACAAGTAGGGTGCCCGACCTGAGGTAACATGGACAAGGGTTGAGCATGACAAGTCTCTGACAGATAATTCGGTTGAAGACAGATGATCTGGCTGAAGGAGTATAAGTGTCGAGCATGACGAGTCTTCGGCTTTTTTCCCGGTGTATCTCAGTGAAAGCAGCTCGAGCGGGGGGAAGAGGTTCTCGACCAAGAATACAACCTCGAACTTCTTCAAGATTTTTGTTAAGGCCAGCCAGGAGTTGGAACATGTGATTTTTTTCAACAATCTTCTAGAAGAGAAATGTCGGCTGGAGAATCCCAAGTGTAGTCGTAGTACAAGTTGCATTCTATCCATAATGCAACAAGATCATTATAATACTGTGTCACGGTTCTTGACCGCTGTTTTGCCTCTTAGATTTTCTTAAACACCTCATAGAGTTGACTAGAGGTTTTTTACATCCGAGTAGTTATCACGAATGTCATCTAGAGGACACTAGCTGAAGGGAGGAACATATATGAACGACCAATTGACATTTCCATGGAGTTGATCACCAGGGAGTTTTCCGCCTCCCAAGATCTATAAGCCGGGTCAGTCTTTGGAGGTTGATGGATCATACCTACGAGGTAACCGAATTTTTCTCGTCCTTTGATGAACAAAGACACGGCTTGGGATAGTTTATGATTCGTGATCAAGAAGTTCATGTTGGATTCTGATCTTTCGGTCTGTAGAGGGATTGAGGTAGGTGACGATCCTTTGGTGGATTCATGCACACCGTCAGTAGGAGGTTTGATGGTGGAGGAATCCGTCATACTTCCAATAGAGTTGGATTGCTGAGACATAGGAAAGGCTGGCAAGAGGGATGTCCAGTGGCCGAAAAAAGAAACTTTTGGAATCAGCAGTAGGGTAGATCATGCAGGCAGGAGAAACAACCAACAAATAGCTGTGCAGGGAGGCCTCATGATAGAAAAAAAAGAAATCCAACAGGAAGTCCTGTAGGGAGGTCGGCTAGAGGTGTTATTGGGCTTAGCGAGAGATAGGTTTTGTCGGCAGGAAGGATTTACAGGAAGAACATGGGATTGACTAGAAGGATTATTGGCAGGAAGGATCTGTGGCTGGAAGGTGGCTGCCCACAGGCTACAGAAAAAAAACCTGCAGGTGGCCAACGACTAAGGTGGAACATCTAGGGTTAGAGTCATGTCTTTGATACCATATTGAATTTGTGACTAGAGCAACATAATTTTATTGATAGAAGAAGGGTTATTTAAACCCAATTACAGTTGCCACAATAAATGAAAGGAAGAAAACAAAATAAAACAAAATAAAACAAGATAGAAAATACATAATGAAGGAATAAAGACTAATAATAAGTAATAATGGGTAATAATGGCTAGGAATTGCCATTATAAATCTAGTAAACATTTCTATAGAAATTCTCCTAGGGGGAAATAGAAGAGGAAGAAATTTAAAAACTTATTTTCTCTGAAATCCTTTAATCCATAAATACCATTGGGTATCTTATTTTTCTTAACCCCAACAATAGACAACATTGTGATTATTGGGTCTCCTTAATTTGCCTAAACTGAGTGCCCAATACTTGATCCTTCATCATTTCTCTAAAGTTTGTGTTTACACTCAACGTAAGATTCTATAAAGGGTTGAAACTCTTCTTACTCCCGATGCTTGTTACGAATTATACAGTCAGAAAATTCATAAACTCTTCTTTCATGTGATATTATTTAATAACTGCTCATTGCTATAAGAAAAGATGCTTGTGCCTGTACCTAACATTCTATAGCAAATAGGGTGAAATATGACTATCTGCCCTCCTTAATAAATACTCTATTTTTCTATTTCATAGAAATTAAAATCCCATAGACTATTAGAAGAAGCTTTTAATCGACCAAAATGGTGAGAGGCCACGGAAGATGAAATGAAAGCTGTTGAAAAAAAATTAGAACATGGGAGGTCCCTTATAAACTCAAGAATTTCATTCAATTGGATGTAAATGAGTCTTTATTGTCAAGTATTAGTTTTATGAATCCATTTAGAGGTACAAAACATGTTTGGTAGCAAAATGGTTCATCCAAATTTATAGGATTAACCACTTTGAAACTTTTGTTGTTGCTGCTGAACTTAATAATACTATTCAAGTCATTCTCTCAATGCTGGTTAGCATTGATTGGTCACCGAGTGAACACTAAGATTAGATATTCCTTCAAGGATTAATGACTTATGTAAATTGAAAAAATCTATTTATGAGCTCAAACAATGATCTAGAGCTTGGTTTGAATGGTTTTCCAAAACTACGCCAGCAAGGCTTTAAATCGACTTCATCAGTTCATGTTTTGTTCTGCAAACATAAGATTGGTAGTGTCTACCATATTACTTATCTATGTTGATGATAGCATTTTTATATGGGATTTGATTAGGAGATCAGTATCTTAAACAAGAAAACATGATCGGGGGTTCGAAATTAAAGGCATCGTGCATCTCAGGGACTTCAAAATGAAAATCACTAGAAACAACTATGACATTACGATTTCTCAATGAAAATATGTAAATCTCTTTTTTTTCTTTTTGGATTGGAAGCAAACCTGTTTACATTTCAATGGATAAAATACAAAATCAGGTGATTTTAGCACTAGTTCTCCAATTGATGAGAGCGGATACCAAATATTGGTTTGGTTGAGAAACTCAATTATTTAGCTTATGCTAGACCTCACATTAGTTTTGCCATTAGAATGGTACGTCAATTCATGCATGCACCAAGACCAAATGAATGTTGTCATAAGAATACTTGATTACGTAAAAGAGAACCCAACAAAGGGCTTATTCTATATTTTAGAATTTTAAAATCCTATATTGATGCAGATTGAGTGGGTGGCACTATAGTTGGTAGATCTACATCAGGGCACTGCACTTATGTGTGGCATGATTTGTTACATAGAGAAATAAAAAACAAAAAGTGGTGGCAACGAGTAGTACAAAGCTGAAATCAAATCTTGGCTAGTTGGAGGAGAAATGAATTAATATGATTTGAGCTATCCCTAATAGTGCTACAGTAGTCAACACATCTATAATATTATAATGTGACATTAATGTTATCAGCATGATGTACAAATCTTTTCTATTGTGATAGGGCCAGACATGGTGATTTAGGTTAACATTTTATTAAATAAAAAATTCAAAATGGAGTTTTATTTACTTGTACTTTTTGTCCAATTTGATTATTGACTTACTAGCAAAAGGATACCCTATTTGAGAAAAACATTATTGACAAGCTTGACTTGTATGATGTTCACAAACTAATTTGAGGGAGAGTGTTGAATGTCATTGTGCCTTTACAAGAGGAAAAAGCTTGATGTAATTTATCTTCTACCATAGAGTATCCCCTTGATTGATACAACACTTAAATTGCAAGATGGGCTTGTAGTTTTCCTGTTGGGAGCTCTCTATTGATTACACTTAATGCTTTTAGTAGTTTTTTAAGCTAGTTGTAATATTTAAATTTATTTTAACGTTTGAGAGAGTTGTTGCACTATGAGAGACCACACAAGTTTTTTAAAATTTCTCACTTATGATCGAATACGACATCAATGTATAGTATATCATTTCGAGAGATGAAAATAGTATCCTATGATGGATCAAATCCTGAAATTATCATTTCACTATTCTATGGGGCTATGAACTTGAATTTTTTCTCGTCCTAAAAGAATATTATTTATTTTAATTTTGGGATTTGATATTTCTAAAAAGGCAAGCTGTTTTGATTAATTATTTGATTGAAAATGACAACTTTCGATTAAAATATTGAATATTCATTTCTGCATGTCACAAAGATTCTAAATCTTTAATTGGAATATGAAAAGGAATGACTCAAATTTGGAATTGTTCTTAGCGGAAGTCAATGGACGAGGAATAGGAAGCACCAGATACTCGGTGACCCAGTGCTTCCTCTATTTTATCCTATAGTTGGGTTTTATGTTTTAGGGATTGAGGAGGTATTTCACGTTTGATTGAATAATTTTTAGAAATTTACGACTTAAATTCGCCTGAACGAGTCATTGTAAAGCTTAAGAGAAATTAGTTATGTGACAAAAACAACAAGATAACCTCATTAACATAAACTAAAGCGAGTCTTACCAGTAAGGTAGAGATTCAAACCTAATTTAAAATAGTGAGACTTGAGGAATTAACTCCCACTAGGGAGTAAAATCTAGCCCTCTTAGACTTACAACCATCATGTAATAAGCTGCCAGCTAACACCTAAGTTTTAAAACAATGATGCCGGTCACATGTACATTAAAAGTGGTAAACTGTTTTTATTAGAATTGATGACTTACGAATCGATTATAAGATCGAGTGGCCCACGTAGAGATATGCTCCTCACTCATTTAAATATTGTCATTTTAAATCTTAAAATTTTATTATTAATGTAAGATTATGTCGACTCGATTGAGCCAACTGAAGATGGACTTGATTAATCGGAAGCGATCGATCGGTGAAAGTTTTATTAATTACATTTTTAATCAGTGAGACTATAGCAGTGAAGTGGAAGCTATATAATTCTTATATGATGCATGTTAGAAGAGTTTTAAGGCAAAGTAATGTAAAAAAACCATATTCACCTAATAAGGGCAGTGATACTCATAGGTCAGATCCTCCATTTCCATGTAATGGGTGAAGGCCCAATGAGACAAAGGGAAAAATACAAAATGATGCTTTCATCTGCGTATGGTTCCTCTAGTCTTTATGTTTCTACTTGAATTTTATTTAGGTTGTTTAATAATTAAATGCATGTTAATGCAACACTCGGGGTGTGAATGTAGTTTTTCATTAGATTATGAGTTTATTATTTTTGTTTATGGTTGAGTTAATTTTTAAAAAAATTAATTAAAGTTGGTGGTTGGGTAAAAAATCTCTTAGCCTAAAAGCCAAATAAATCAAAGATTGACACAAAATCATTGAAATAAAACTATGAAAGACATGCAATTTTCTATTGCCCACATCAGTAAATAAAACACATGCAAGTGCAAAAGAATAACACAAAAATAAATAAAACACATGCAGTGTGGCGGAGTACCGTGGTACACCCCAGAAGAAAAATAAAAAGGTTGGGCTGTCAAGCATCTGCACTCGCACAGTCCGGCCTAGACCCAAGACAAACTCGTTGGTTGACTAGGCTTTCTCGATAACTTTAGTTAATTTTCTGGTAATCTATTGTTCTTTCTTTGATCCTTGAGTCGAGGTTCATCTTTGCTCTGTCGTGAAGTTGAGGTCTATCCCAGCTTCGTCATGTAAGTCCCATTTCTGACTATCCAGACAGCCATAGCTAATAAACAATAGACAAACTACTCTAACTTTGCTATAGATTTGATTGCATTAAAGTGAAATCAAAGGCTATGTAGAAAAGCGCTATTACTGTAACATGTAAAGAACATAACACAAAGCAAACTAGGCAAACCATATTGACTTAGCGTCCTCACGATCCTTTATCTCGCTAAATGGGGTCAGTTACATGAATCCTTTTTTTCCATTGTGTCCTATTGAGTGTCATATTTTAATTTAATTCTAATAAATTTAGAACATTTTTAATAAATATGCCCAAGTCTTTTTAGGTCTACCTTTGCATTTCTTAGCATAAATTGAATCTAAAACATCTACTCTCCTAACTGGATCATTAGATGATCGACGTTTAATGTGATTAGAACATTTAAGATGACTCTCCTGTATCTTGTCTAACATTGGATCTACACCAACTCTTTTACAGATGTATTCATTTCACATTGTTTCTAAGTGTCCAGCCACTCATCCACCTAAGCATTTTCATCTCAGAAAATAATGTTAGTCTAATAAACGCCGTTTTAGCATCCAGCCTACGCAAACAAGAACAACCCTAAGTCTCCATCTAAAATGACAAAATCACATTCATCAAACTCATTCAATCCAAGCATGCAGCACACAAAAAAAAGCGCACACAATCTACCATCGGCCTAACCTAATATAGGTTAGTTGACTAGCAAAATGTCTAAAGAAGTATTGTATGTGAGATAGTTGTGCTTTCTTTATGCTTGAGCTGTTGTTTAAGTTTGGGGTTCAATTTATTACCATTGGGTGGTTTAAGTAAGTTGTTTTAAGTATTGTGCAAGTATTTAAATTCCGAATTTTAATTTATGTTCACTTTAATCTAATGTTACAAAAGTTGTGAAAAGCGAGAATCGTCTATCCAACGGTTTCGCTAATCACTTCTCCTTGGTTTTAGGACGAAGGGGCACTTTATTCGGAGGGACAAGGTACACCACCCTGGACAATTAATATGATTTAATTAGCTCTTTTACTTTTGATTTGACATTTGAGTTTGAGTTGGGTTTATGTTGAATTTATGTTCATTTTTGCTTTGGATATGTCTAAATTCATTATTAGATAAATTTGGGCTTAAATTTGACTTTAAGTTAACTCAGTTTAGTTTTAATTTTTTGTTTAAGTTTATTATATCTTTCTTAGTTTATATTTATTCTGATTATATTGAATTAAAGTTTATTATGATTTAGTTTGATTAGTTCTTTGATTTAACTTAGTTTAATTTATGTCTTAGTTGAGTTAATCAATATTTAATTAATTTAACTTGATTTAATTTAAGTTAATGTTTAACTTTAATTAAGCTAATTGATTTGATAAAGATTTAATTGATTACCTTAATTTTGTTCGAGTTAAATGTTTAATTTTAGTTAAATTAGTTAATTCAATAAAGATTTAATTGAGTAACTTATCTTAGTTTGATTTAAGTTAAACATATAAGTTCAAGTTTGATTAAAATATATGCTTATAAATGTGATAACTGACATGCACAATAATGGATGCACATGCAAGCAAGCAATGAATACACGTCATGTAGTGATGTACAGATGTTATATAAAATTTCTACAAATACAAGGCATGAAAACTGATATAATAAGATTATTTAATATAATGCTAGAAAGCATAAGAAGTCTTATTGAAATCAAATGGCATGAGGGTTGGACTTCCAAATGGGATTGAGCTCATAATCAAAGAAATACTTGATTCTTTCCTTTGTATACAAGAAATCATAGGATGATAATATTGTGAAATTTTATATGATTCTTGTGAATGTCAGAATTAGCAAATCAAGCATGATTAGATTACTATATTTTTCATATTTGGATGTCACATAACACAACCCACATATTCTAGTATTTTTGTTGTGGCAATCTGAAAGTTATGTCAACAATAAAGTTATGTAATAATATGTGTATGAAATAAACCTGATTTGCTTAAAACTTCCTAAAAGAATCATAGCTTCAATGCTTGATCAAACAAGTAGTAAATGTGAATTTGATATTTTGCATTGGCACAAATCATTCCAACATGCTATGCATATTCATATCCCTTAATTAAAATGCGAATGATCTGTAAGATTCTAACAAACTTATGCATAGAAATTTTCAAAGGAGCAAAATAGGTTAATTTTACACATTCGCAATGTGATTAGTTTGGCCGTTTTGTGCAAGAAAGAAAAGGAGTTTTTGGTTGTGCTTCTCTTGCGGCCTGGCTCACGTGAATGAAAGAAGGAGATGGGGAGTCCTCATTCTCTGGTTGCTAGGTGCTCCTTGTGCGACTCCAAGAAAGGGGACATGGGAGTTAAAACCGAGAGAGCCCGACCTAGGGCTTGCAGTTTTGTGCAAATAGGAGCCAGTGGGTTTTCATGAAAGTGGAACATGTTGAAGCTTCTTGCTTTCGGTTGGAGAGTCACAAAGGAGAGAAGGATTTAAGGCTTGGGATTTTGTTTTTCTTTTACACCCACACCACCCAATTATTTTATATTTACATAGATACCACTTACATTCTTTTCATGCATAGAAGAGGTGGCATGTTGGTAAAAAAAGAGGGGGGGGGGTTAAAAAAAGGGGGGGGGGGGGGGGGGGTTTATTTACATTGGAATTGGGTGGTATTTATGTAAATTTTCTCTTTTTTATTTTATTTCTTTGTTGATTAGGTTTCAATTAGTTTAATTTAGTTTAGGTATGATTTAATTGCAGCTTAGGATTAGATTTAAATTTCATTTAACTTAGAATAATTTAAGTTGAGGAGTAGCTTAATTTTTTGTTTAACTTAGTTTGAGTTAATGTTAAGTTTTAAATAAATTTAGATTTTAAGCTTAGCTTAGATTAGACTTTAAATTTTATAATTAGGTTATGGGGTTGGATTAATTTAAATGTATATTTTGTTTAATTCAATTTTAGTTGGTGTTTTTAGTTTTAAGTTGATTTTAATTTATGTTTTATTTCCATTTTAATGTTTATATTAGATTGTTAGGTTATAAATTATGTTTAATTTTAAATTTAGTTTGTTTAAGTTTAGGTTTTAATTTCATTAAGTTTAAGTTATGTTTTGTTTAAATTAAATTTAAATTTTTGTTAACTTCAAGTTGATTTTAAATTTTAAATTCTAGTTAAGATAAATTTAGGTTAAAATTTAACTTCAATTTTAATTTATATTTTAATTTAGATCTTAGTTTAAGTTATAAGATTTTAAATTACTTTTTTGTTTTGATATAAATACTTTAGTGATTTATCATCATCATCATCATTGTTGTTATCCTCTAGATTATTGTGGCCTCAACACACCCTCAAATAGAGTCCGATTTGGACACGAACGGGTTTATTTGAAAAGTTTTGATGATTCAAATGTGATTCATTTTGCGAAAAAATGCTTCGAAAGAACTTTTTTACATGGGAGAATGTTACATGCAAAAAGAAAAAAAAAAAAAAACTCTTGCCGCTCGAATTCACATAAAAATGGGGTCAAATTGCTATCAAACTCGTCACATGCTTCTCCAGCATGATGAGGAATGTGATGCAACATACAAAATAGAATTCGAAGTACTATGATGAGTCTCTTTTGACTACATTTTTTATGTTAAGTTGAATTTAGTTGAAAACTAGATTTTAGTTCTGGTTTAATTGAATTAGAATTAAGTTTAATTTTAGTTTTAATTTGAGCCAAGCCCAAGACCTTGCAAGCCACCCAAGCCCTTATATCAGGCCAAGATCAACCACCTAAGGACACTGAACGAGCCCAAGCCTAGATAGAAGAATGGTGAGGAGTCTTGACAAAAAATGAGGTTAATAGTTTATTTTTTCTTATTTTTCACCTTGTGCCTCACACAATCCATAAAGTATTACACTATTTCATCTCTCTTTGCTTTTACATACTTTTTTCCAACATAATTTGACCCATCTACTAAGTTTTTGAGTATTATATCAAAAAATATTTTATGTTCAAAGATCTAGGCCGTCCCAAATATTTTGTGGGAATTATGTTCACTTACAACAAAAGTGTTTTCTTCTTTTATGAAAATATGCTGTAAATCTGCCGATACTCCCAATGACTATAAAATGTTGCTAATCTCGTCGACATTGAAATGTTGTTCATGAAGAAATTTCCGAGGATAGTTTTATTTCTTAATGTCACCATGCTAGGTTTCTCTTTTGCTATGGGAGAATCATCAATTGGCAAATGCAAACTCTCAAATAAAAATATTCGAAAGCTGTTGAGAAAAGGATCACCATACACCAAGAATGGCACTTCAATGGAGGATACTAGTATTCTGAATTTGTTGATGACTGAAAATCTAAACTTGCTTGTCTCATATTTATTGCAGGTTATTTGGTGCCTAAAAGAGTAAGAAATAAACAATGGTTATTAGATCAAGCTTTACATAGTCATGATATACTTTACATGTGATATGATCTGGGGGAAGACCTTCTTGGGTGAATTTGGGTTCTCAATTTCATGGCCCATGCTCATAAACTATGACTGCCATCCTGCCTTTTATATTACCAGTAATGTTGTATTTCATGAAAGATAAATATGATCCGTGATGTGGTTCCGCTACAAAATTTCATTTTTCGTGTTTCCATCATAGAACATCCTGCAAATACACTTTGATTTTGAGATTCTCCATTTTTTTCCTGTCATGCAGAACAGCGAAGCAATGGTTTCCATCGACATGCCTGCCGGCCCATCGGAAGTTCTGGTCATCGCTGACAAATATGCCAACCCAGTTCATGTTGCTGCAGACCTCCTGTCTCAGGTATCTTCCACTAATCTTTTTCCATGAACTTGCTTCTACCTGCTAACCATGCTGATCTGCTTGTCTTTTTCAGGCAGAACATGGGCCTGATAGTCAGGTAGTTCTTGTCATTGCCGGAGATGGTGTGGATGTTGGTGCCATTGAATCCGAAATCAGTAAACAATGTGCAGGCCTTCCCAGAGGACAATTTGCTTCAAAAGCACTCGATCATAGCTTTATTGTTTTCGCTCGTGATATGGTCGAGGTAACTCAACTTGCTCGTTATAAAGCTCGAGCCAAGCTTCACCCAATTTCGTTGCCCGACTTCTAACAGTTCTCTTCTCTAGGCAATCTCCTTCTCGAACATGTATGCTCCTGAGCACCTGATCATAAATGTTAAAAATGCAGAAAAGTGGGAAAGTTTGATCGAGAATGCCGGTAAACTGATCCATCTCTACAAATATATTCATTCAAAGGAAAACTTATAGTTGTAGGAAAATTGATCATGTATGGAATCACTGATAAAGGAACGAATATTACGTGCGGCATCCGTATGTGCGGATCGATAGTATTGAGTTGGTGTTCAAGTGGATCCGCATCTAATCCGCACATATCATGTCCGCACCTAATCTCTTTACCTGATAAAGAGAGTATGATGATCTTAAATGTTGTCTCAGGTTCTGTATTTTTGGGGCAATGGAGCCCGGAGAGCATCGGCGACTACGCTAGCGGGACGAATCATGTCCTCCCAACTTATGGGTATGCAAAGATGTACAGTGGAGTGTCATTGGACTCTTTCCTTAAATACATCACTGTCCAGTCACTTACAGAGGAAGGATTGAGGAGTTTGGGGCCTTATGTGTCTAAGATGGCAGATGTTGAAGGACTTGAGGCACATAAGAGAGCTGTCACCCTCAGGCTTCAGAGCATGGAAGTTCCACTTTTGTTGTAGCCTTCAACATTCAGAAGTAATCAAAACAGAACAAGCAAATATTAATTACTATGTTTCTTCTAAATTGTCAACTGATGGTCAGATAATTACATAATGAAGCATGGAGTATAGTGTGTGGTAAACTTGTAAAATGTGGATTCTAAAAGATATATTTAAAATGAAATTTAAATATAATAATTGGTTATATCCAATCTTTCTAAATATGATTTAATTCATCATAATGAATTTGAGCTCTTTGTCACGGACAAATAGTCCCACATCGGCTATGTGTAGAGTTAAAAAACAGTATTTAAGTCTTGGGCTGCCCACCTCACTTAAGGGCTCTTTTGGGAGGTGACAAGTGGTATCAGAGCAGATTACTGCCTACCATGTGTGTGAACTCTCCATGGTCTAGTGGGACCCTTTGTGGAGTCGATCCGTGATGAGGGCGTCACGTGATTGAGTGGAGAAGAATGTCACAAGAATGTCAAGAATGTCACGGACAAATAGTCCCATATCGGCTAGGTGTAGGGCCAAAAAATAGTATTTAAGTCCTGGGCTGTCCACCTCTTTTAAGGGCTTATTTGGGAGGTGACATCTTGCTCTGTTTTCTCAACTCCGCCTCTTTCCTCTAGCCTTGATCTAAAATTTCTCTTAAAATTTTCACTAGATGGCTATTGTAAATTCTAGAATAATTTAGCCAATAAAAAGGGATAATTACATACAATCTGGCTGAAATATTGATATTTACAAACTCAAGTTATTTTTCTGAACTATTAAATTGATATACTTATGCGTTATGATTAAACTATTGAAAATTTGATAAAAATGAAATATATATATATATATGTATATTTGCCGTTCGCCGTTACCTGTTGGCAAAGCAGCCTCTCTGAAGATCGCAAGTCCTCTCAGGTTCGAGTTTAAATTCTCTGGTCAGTTTGTCGGTAGTGAGGGTGATCCTCGAATAGTTAGACACATGAGGGTGGTTGGGGGATGAGAAATGTTTTATTGGCTTAATTTGGCTGGTGAGGCCGGCTGAATTTAATATTTCCAAACCAGATTCAATTCATGTTTTTATTGCACGTCCATTTCAAAAGCCAAGCAACAAGTGGCAACTTGGAAGAATCATTATAACCTATTCCCAAAAAATTCTCATGAACGTGGACATAATTCGTCATATTTGCAACTTGCTCCCAAAATAGGTTAAATTTGCAAATGGTGTCCTTATTTCTATAATATATATACATATCTATATTCCACAAACATTTATTTTAGATTATATTTTAGATGACTTTGTGAATAAGTTAAATTCAATTTGTAGAAGTGTTAAGTTAAATTATATGATAATATTTGCACAATATTGCATGTCTGAAAATGATAGAGTGGAGGATTAATGTCTTAACGAAGCTCGAACGCATGATATAAACAATTAGCGACAATAGTTGAGCTATAAAATTAAGTCTTTAATAGTGATCGATGACAATCATCGAGAGGCATTGGCTTCATGCTTTCTTTATGATTGTGAACTAAATTTTTAGCTTTCTCTTCATTTTTCCTCCAAAAATTGGATTGTATTTAGAGAGTTTTGATAAGGGCTTTTTGATAAATTTAGCGAATATCCAAAAATACCCTATGGGACGGTCTGTGATGATCATACATCATTATTTCAATATTTAAGTGCATTGGTGACCTCAATTTTGAATGATTTTAGGTTTATTAAAATACTATCATCAGGACATTTGATGTGACCATAAACATGCAAATTCTAGATATCATTTCTCTTCAATTAATACTTTGACGCTTTTAATTATACTTCAAGTGCATGATTTGAGCCCATTTGGACTCGAATTAAGTTGAATTTAAGGTTGTTCAAATTTGTGTTTTTTAAATGTTCAATATGACTATAAATTTCTTGAAATAAGAGCTCTAAAAATAAACTTAAATCTTAAAATTATTTCATCTAAAATATATTGAGATTCATACTTGATCCATTAAATTTCTTAGTGATATATCAGTGCCCTCATATTTTTAGATGCAGAAGCTTTGTATATTTGAAAATATATTTTTTAAAAACTTAAGACAAAATTATAGCATCAAAGAAATTATAAGGTGCAATAGCTCTCTAAACATAAACTTTGGCTTCTCCTTTAGTTGGTCAATACTACTAAATCTTTTGAATCTTAATTTCAGTCATTCATGAGGTTGACATGTTAATTAGCACAAGAATTATCGACATAGTAAATTCTTTAACTTAGCTAGAATTTAGCTAATGGTGGCATCATTAGTTCTAAAAGTATCAAAATCAAGTTTGGAACATTGAAAAAAGGTGGAATATGCTTATTAAGGCTTAGGGTAAGCTGGGCAACCATTACCACTGTTGGTGGTGTGGTCACATGCATACAAACAAGTGCTCACACACAGGCGAGCATGTTCATGAGTGCTTTTGTAGGTGTGTAGCTCCACACATAGAATCATGCTCATGTTGATGCATTGCTACACTTGTAGGTGGACTCCTGCCCACATGTACAACCACAAAAGCAAGACCACCCACATGAGGCCTCAAAGTGGCTTTCGCAAGCACATATATGTGCTTGTGCAAGCAATGGCATGCGTAAGGTGGAGCGCGTGCAAGCGCAGTTGTGTGCGTGAAAATTGCTACAATAAATTCCAATTTTAAAATAAAAAATATAAAAAATATTTTATGTTTCAAACTAGCTATAAATTGCTAAAAAATTAGCATAATTGTTGTAGAAAATTTAAATTTTTGAAAAAAAAATTGTAAAAATTATGTAACTCCTACGTCTCATTTTCGTGTATAAATACCCTCTATATGAACACATTAATAAACATTATTTGTATAAAAAATGTTATGATTTGAACATATCTATACCTTTGAAGGCTTTTTAGTCGTATGAGATTTTTGATATACATGTATTTTTAGAGGCTCATAATCTTTGAGATTTCGAAAGTATATGCACTTATTGAGACTTGTCACATTTTGAAATATTTTAGTATAATATACCTTTTGAGGCTTATAACTTTTAGAGAATTTTGATATACTTGTAAAATTTAAAATCTTCTAAGATTTATGCGTGTCGTGCCCTTTGAAGGTTATTTCTTTTTGAGATTTTGTGAATACCTATATCTTTTGAGGCCTTTAATCTTCTGAGAATTTTGAGTTGAGATCTTATCAATCACTTACTTTCATCGAGTCTTTCTAGTGATGATCATATCTACTATTAGCTTCTTATCGAGACTTCTTCATTGCATGTAATAGAGACTCAATCTGTCACTTTCCATTATGAGATTGTTCCAATGAAAACTTTGCCTACTAGCTTTCTCATCAATGCTTCCTTTTGGGCTTACTTGAATGCATTGTTTTAGTGACATGATCTTCTGGCATAAAAGGGCAAATAATCTCCTCAAGAGATAAAATAAGTTACAGACTCCTTATTAAATAATTTGATTTTTTTTTTTGATGACTACTAATCTTCTATACGCTTCTTGTAAGTAATGATCTAGTTGGTCCTGGCTTATCAAATATTCAATTTTCTTATGTGGCTACATATTTTTATTGAGTGCCCTATTTAAATATGGAAGTGATAATATTGGAGTTGATCTCCATCATTTAGATTTTTTAGTGGCCATGGTCACTTGAATTGTTCAAAATCTTAAATCTCCATCAAAACATTAATTCTTGATGTATTTAATTTAATATAATTATTTAGCTTATGTTGATTTTGGCGAGAATGATTACTTTAAAATTTATGTGCTAAATTATAAGTATCTATCATTTAAAGTCTTAAGTTGATACAATTTTAGAAAAATATGTTGTATAATATGCAACACATAAATCCATGAATCCCAAAAGAATCACAGCTAGGGCGCAGTCGCGAAAGGTAAACAGATACGCGTGCCACGGGCTTCGACCCTTGACCGACATCTAATAGAATAGGATACGCGCATAATCTCAAAGAAGAATCACAGCTAGGGAGCAGGATGTCGCGGGGGTAATATCGCGAAAGGTAAACAGATACACGTGCCACGGGCTTCGACCCTCGACCTACATCTAATAGAATAGGATACGCGCATAATCTCAAACACATGTCAATCGCACGAAACAAAGATCCCAAGTGTGTTTTGAAAACGCATGAGCAGCAAATAAGCTGCCCCAAACGGACCCTTAGTCCCTAAATTTTAGAGTCTACTTGAAGTCTCCATCATTTAGTCTAAAAGGCTTTGCCAAACTTCAGTTAACTTAGGTGCTAAACTAGAAGTAGCCGTGATCACTTCAAAATTGATAGAATGTTAGAAAAATATGCTGTATAATTTGACAACTATTTTATAGAATATTAAAGAGATTTGTTCAAACTTTAACAACTTTGAATCCCTAAGCTTTGATAAGTCTTGTTCTACAGTAGAGAGTGGATCCTTTTTAGTTGTCCGGCATTCTTTCAACCCATTATGATTAATAACATCCATCTAACAAAATCTTGGCAACATTTTTCACATGCAATAACAGCTGCGTTGTGAGTAAAAAGGTTGTATCTATACCAAAACTACTTCTCTAAAGCTACATCTGCTTAATACTTCCTGATGAGCTTTTAGAGAAAAAAATAACACTAATCTCAAGCACAAATTAGCTTCATCGTCTCTCCCTGTTCTACCATGCAATTAGTTATTTTGCATGGATATAAAGATCTCTCTTTCTCTCCATAATAGGCAAGAACAAACTACTATCATGGTTTAGAAAATCGGATCAGACATTGAAGTGGTAAAAAAAGGAGGTACAAGATTTAAAGATTGAACCAAGACTAGGGATTGTACAAGGTGACCTCTAACGAAAAAAGATAAATTGAATTCAATATGGAAGAGAAAACACAACCAATAAAATATTAAAAAAGATGATAGACTACTTAAGTCATGCAAAAGACTTAAATGTTCAATATGATTTTTAATAAAAATATGACATAAGATAAAAAAATTACTCTAATCTATTGTTCGATTCAACTGCAGGTTCATTAGCCGGTTTGACCGTCGATTTTTTTCGATTCGATGTGGAGCCGTTTTTCAGCAAAATCACCAGCCAATTCACAGTCGAACCAATTGAACTGACCAACTTGATCTGATTTTAAATGGCTCACAACAATTATTCAAGAAAAGAAAAATCTCTCTATATATCTTATACTTGGGCTTCATGGTGAAGCTCTTTCAAATATTGCCGGTAGAATGGGACTCGCCATTTCTGTTCTGTATAGTTCTTGAGATCCGAAGACGTCGAAAATAAATTTCTTCCAGAAAGTGAAAACGGTCTCAAATGCAGCCTCAATCAAACGAACACGAAACTAAGCTCACAATGAATCCGGCGTCATCTCCGGCGATCTGACACAACCCCCCGGCAACAAGAACCTAAACCTCTCCGCATTCTCGATCAAAACTGGCGGCAGATTAATGGCCGACTGCGATTTCGGTATCGGTCCCATCTTACTTATAAGCTCCTTGAAACTATACTCCTCCGGCAACATATCAAACAAATCCCCACCTTCGCAAATAATCCTCTGTATCCTCTCTTCATCCAAAAAGCTCTCCTTCCTCACTCTGTCCGAATGACTGTACGCCTTCATCTTAAAAACCAAATCTTTAATCCTTCTGAAGCAGAAACTGCAATGCCATCCCGCATCCGCTAAAATAACGTCGCTTTGCCTGGAGTGGCGGTAAAAAGTCTCACCTTTTCGGTAAAGGTTGGCCGTCGCGCGCCAGCTGCTGAAATCGACGGGGAACTCGAAGGAGTACATGTAGTGGCGGAGCTGTAAGTGGAGAATGGGGGGGAAGCCATCGCACCAACGGAGGAGATCGATGGTGTGAGGGCAGGGGATTTCGTCGGCGTCAGACATCGATGAGGAGATCGTCGTCGGAGATACCGGAGAGGGAGATGAGGGAGTTCATGGCGCCGCGTTGGAGGGATTCGAGGTGGAAGGGGGGGAGGGGGGGGAGGGAGGAAGGGGGGGGACAGGG
>NW_018164563.1:597230-598652 GCF_001263595.1 Phalaenopsis equestris | reverse complement strand
GTGGGGGATGTGGGTGAAGGGGGGAGGGGGGGTGTCCCAGAGGGGCCGGAGGAGGGAGGGGATGAGATGGAGGTGGAGGAAGATGAGGGTGGTGGTGGAGAGGAGGAGGAGGAGGAGGTGGAGTTTTTGGGGCATGGATAATTCAAAAAAATGAGGATGCTTTGGCCATAAAGGCCGACACCTGTGGCCTCGAAGCGATAATATCAAAGGCGTCAGAAGATTTTTTTTCTTACAGAGAAAATTGAGAAGATTGCACGTGAAAGTCAACGTAATTTTGATGCTAATTTTTTATAAAAAAAATAAATGGAAATTGTGAAGAAGAAGTTTTAAAATTTGGGAGGAAGAGTGTAATAATGGAAGAGTTTGGTGGCTGGTACGCTGATCAATAAAATTTTACCGCGTGAAAAATGTGAGACCCGTTTGTCCACGTAATTTAAAAAAAAAAAATTCACTGAGGCCGACCCGGCCTGATGTAAGAGCCCGCGTCTATTCGAGTACCGCACAGTTTAGAATGTCGAGGAAGATGATTCGAAAATACTCTTCGGTGGTTTTTCTTCTACGTTTTCGCCGCTCGCTCTGCCAGGGTTTCACATTGCCCTCGTTCGCTAGCTTGGAAGCCGTGAGACGATGTCGTTTGATGATCCGGAGTATGCGCAGGCCGAAGAGAGCTCAAGAACAGTATCAGAAGAGGCTGAGAAGACAAAGGTTGAGCAGCCAATGAAGTCAAAGAAGCAGAGGAAGAAGAAGGAGGCGAAGAGGATGAAGGAGGGCATTGAAGAGGAAAACTTGTCCTGGTAATTGTCATCGTTTTATTCTCAAGTTATTTTTAGGTTATTAGTTTGATTATTATTGGGTTATTCTTGAGTTACTCCGAAACGTAGTACTTATTAGCAGCTATTCCATGTTATTCATGTGTTATTTTTAAATTATTCGTAGGTTATTTATAAGTTAGGCGTATCTTATTCGCTGGTTAAACCTGGGTTATTTTTAGGTTATTTTTAGGTTATTTTTCAGATTATTTGTAGGTTATTTTTTAGATTATTTGTAGGTTATTTTTCAGGTTATTCGTATGTTATTATTGAGTTATTTTTAAGTTAACTCGTGGGTTATTTTTAGTTTATTCTCAGGTTACTCCTGGGTTATTTTTAGTGTATTGTTTTGTTAATTTTGAAGTAATGCATAGGTTATTTTTAAGTTATTTGCAGGTTTATGCACAGGTTATTCATAGGTTATTCCTAGGGTATTTTTAGGTTATGTCAGGTTATTCGTAGGTTATTTGTACGTTATTTTTAGTATATTATTTTGTTAATTCTGACGTAATGCGTAGGTTTTTTTTTTAGTTATGAGTAGGTTATTGTTAGGTTATTCCTGGCTGATTTTGAGGATATGTTTAAGTTATTTTTAGGTTATTCCTAGGTTATT
>NW_018164563.1:591070-593032 GCF_001263595.1 Phalaenopsis equestris | reverse complement strand
AGAATCTTGGGAGGAGGTACAGTCAGGCACAATTGTTCCATATGAAGGTGCCCTCCCTTCTTCAGCCGTAGAGTTCCCCGACAGAGAACTACTACCATCACACATGCAACAGGTGATCGATAGCTGTTTAAGAATGTACAGAGAAAGGTATGTACACAACAAAATATTTTTTCTGTCAATTATTTATTAAATATAATAAATATTGTTCAATCAATTTGCAGGGATGACTTAATAATTGCTCAGGGTCACATTCATATTAGTCGAATTGACCTGGAAGCATTTTGAGATAATAAAGAAATCGACGTGGATCATGTAGATTTGTTTGCCATTGTATTAGAAAACCGTCGGCGTCAGTCTCCTGATTCTTTTAGACCCTATTTGTACGTCTCTCCGGCGCATTGGGTAAGTAATAAAATTCTCATTAAGTTTGTATATGCAATAGGTTCATGCTCTTTTTAAACTTATTTATTATGTATATGCAGGGGTATAGAGACTATCCTCTACGAGATATTGTTGCCCACGTCACAGTGGAAGCTGTAGCTCAGGCAGATGCAATTTTAATTCCAATTGTTAATAATAGGCATTGGACTCTACTCGTTGGGAACCAGAAGGACCGTAAGTGGAGATTCTATGACTCATTGCCTAATAAAATACATTTGGGAGTCACACATGACGTGGTAAAATTCTAAGCCTCATCTAACTAACAACCGTTACATTCATATTTATTATTTCACTATTTTAACAACCATTTGTATTACCAGATAAGACATCTTCATAAGGACGCCGAGAATGCTTTCCACAGTGACCCGAGTAAATGGGATGTTAGCACGGCTAGAGGAATTCCCACACAAACTAATAACGTCGACTACGATATATTTTTTTGTAAATATATGGAGACAATTGTACAGAAAGACAAGATTAATTGGAAAGATTTTCAAGACTAGCAGGCTGAGATGCCTCGATTTAGGGCAGAGCTAGTATATGAAATCTGCAGATACAGATTATTTGGAGAATAAATGTATTATTTGTTTGATATATTGTTATTTTGTGCAGGTTTGTCTTACAGGACTAAGCTGTTTGATATATTGTTATTTTGTGCAGATTATTTGGAGAATAAATATATTATCTGTTTGAGATTATTGTTGATGTATTGTTATCTTGTTAGGTTATTATCGATGTATTCTCAGGTTATTCCTGGGGTATTGTTAGGTTATTTTTGGGGTATTTTGAGGTTATTCTTGGGGTATTCATTGGGTATTCTCAGGTTATTCTCGGGGTATTACCAGGTTATTCTCGGGGTATTCTCAAGTTATTCTCGGGGTATTCTTAGGTTAATCACCGGATATTCTCAAGTTATTCTCGGGGTATTAACAGGTTATTCTTGGGGTATTCTCAGGTTATTCTCAGGGTATTCTCAGGTTATTCTCGGGGTATTCTTAGGTTACTCTCGGGGTATTCTAGGGTTATTCTCAGGGTACTCTTAGGCTACTCTCAGGATATCGTGAGATTATCCTTGGGGTATTCTAAGGTTATTCTCGGGGTATTCTTAGGCTACTCCCGAGGCATTGTTACTATTCTTAGGTTATTCTCCGGGTATTCTTAGGTTATTGTCGGGGTATTCTTAGGTTATTCACCGGGTATTCTCAGGTTATTCTTGGGGTATTAACAGGTTATTCTCGTGGTATTCTCAGGCTATTCTCAGGGTATTCTTAGGTTATTCTCCGAGTATTCTCAGGTTATTCTCGGGGTATTTCTCAGGTTATTCTCGGGGTTTTCTCAGATTATTCTCGGGGTATTTTCAGGTTATTGTCGGGGTATTCTTAGGTTATTCTCTGGGTATTCTCAGGTTATTCTCGGGGTATTCTTAGGTTATTCACCGGGTATTCTCAGGTTATTCTCAGGGTATTAACAGATTATTCTCGGGGTATTATTCTCAGGGTATTCTTAGGTTATTCTCCGGGT
>NW_018164563.1:557433-590970 GCF_001263595.1 Phalaenopsis equestris | reverse complement strand
CTGACTAGGCAACCCATAGGACGCATGACACAATCTGACTAATTAGACCTACCAAGGCACGATCCCCGTTCTGAGACATTAACCCACTACAACCCAGTTATGTCACATCAACCGATATGACCTGGTTCCTACACGTTAGCACGCCAAGACCTAGTTCGACACAACAAAGACCCACATCAACCCAAACTCAACCCATGACAAAAATGGCATATAAATGTGAAAGGTGGGACTCCAATGCTGGGAAATAGGATGGAGAAAAAACAACACAGCCTACCGCTCTATTATTATTATTATTATTATTATTATTATTATTATTATTATTATTATTATTATTATTATTATTATTATTATTACGCCGCGTACTCAAATCAGTTGGTCGGACATCTGCTTGTCAGTTGTAAGTCCCCTCTGGTATGGGATTCAATTCCCCTCGAGTGTAGGGTGTGATACTTGAACTCTTAGGCGCATTAGGGATGGTCAGAGCTTGTGTAATAGCCACCGGTCATTCCTTTATAATACACACACACACACATATACATACAAATATAAGAAAATATAAAAAGTGTTCTAAATTTTGGTTTTATTGAATATGAAGTTAGTTACCCGAAAATTGGTGAGCAATTGAACTAATCTGCTCGACAAGACAGACCAAATGATATCAAAATTGAATCAATCCGAGTCAAATCTATCCCAACTCAAGCTTTTAAATTAATTTTAGAAGTTTTCATTGCATAATTGGAAGTACAAATAGAATCAAATATGATAAACTTATAGTTAAATTGAACGTCTCAACGAATTGAATCCAACAAGCCTAAGATCGTTGATTGTGACATCATTAAGACACTCAAATATTCATCGAATGTTGTTAGATATGGAGAATCTATCTGAGTCGTTCGATGGAGTGATTCAACTTCCTTTCCTATTTGCAGAGAGGCATCACGTAGTCTCTATAAATAGAGTCATGCCTCCTCTTACGAGTGGACCTAGACCTTTAGCCAGAAGAAGACTGGAGTTTGGAGAAGGAGCAAAAGCCCAACTTCGTTTATACTCTAAAGATCCGACAAATACCCCCAACTCCTGCAACCGCTGATCATTGTCGACAAGCACCTGCTAGCCATCGTTGACCATCGACAGCCGCCATCTTCTCATTATAGCGAAGCTCAGTGCATAGTCAAAACTTGTGTAGCGGAGCAAGGAGGCACAGTGCGAAGTAAAAAACCGACACAACAGAGTAACAAAGCATCATACGAAGCAGTTCATCATCTCAAAAGTTGTGCAAATCTCGAAGACAGTCTACCAAACTCCAACAACTATTCCCCGTTGTGACCACTCCCTACCATGGGGCGACGAGCTATTCCATACATGACCTTTGTAACTCGAGAACTATGCAATTATCTCTCACATATGGGACAAGGGCCTATACTTGTAATTACTAATTCATTGTACCCTATGATTTTTTCTCTTCTCGAGTATTCCTAGTAAAATTTATGATGTTTTTAACCTTAATTTTATTACCTAAGCGTGTATTGAATTCTCGTGCACTGCTAAGCCAACAATTCATTATTCTATCATTACAAATTCTCAAGCACTAATCAATAAATACATATGCTTGCCATCTAAAAAATATTCTGATTCTTTAAATGACAATACAAATAAAAACATGCCAAAATTTATCCATCCATAAATCCTGACAACATTTTTGGACTATTACATTGTCAAATAACCATTTTCCTTTTTTCTCCTTATAAACAAATCCATTGGTCAAAAGTAGCATTCATGGGAGCTTTCAAAGCATTAAATAAGATATTTTGAACAGCTTCCCTTTTGACCATTACCTCATTGTTGACTGACAAATCATACCGAAAGCACTCTCCAAACCAAAATTTCCCCCATCATTTACTACTCCCCCAACCTCATCCCCTCAAAGATAATTTAAAGCAGCAATTTTTACTACAAACAGAAGAAATATTACAGCCATGAATCAAGAAGAGGAAGAAGAAGAAGAAGAAGAAGAAGAAGGGAGAAAGGAGGAGAAAACACTAATTAGAATCAAACTTATAGTGCTTGTCGACAGCAACAGAGACATCCCAAGTGCAACTCAATCCCTTGGGAAAGAACACCAGATCTCCAGATCCAAACTCCACATACTCTGATGATCCTTTGATGTATGCCTTCACTTTCCCCTTCAGAAGATAACACGTCTCCTTTGCATCATACTTGACCGGGAATTTTCCAGGAGGACAACCCCATCTGTCCACCCACCAAAAACAACTATATCTCTGAAACAGAGCAAGAGAAAGAATGTGAGGAGAAGAAGAGACAGAGCAAGCTTACTTCGGCCATGATTTGATGCCGAGCTCAGCCAAGCGCGACTCCGGCGGCTTTCTCTCAACGCAGATGGAGAGGTTTGAGGAGTCGATGGCCATGTCTTCTTCTTTGCTGGAGCTTGAAGCCATGGCGGATGAAGACGAGGAGGAGGAAGCAAGGAAGAAGACTTGGGCTATTTAGAGGAATCTCTTATCTGCTTTTTTTGTGCAGATACTCTGAAGAGTTATATGGTTTTTATATGATTTGGAAGGGGAGAATATATGCAGAGGAGACGTCAATGGGAGTGATTATTACTTCTGTTAAAAATGTGTATTAATTAGTTTTTGTTTAGGCCTAATAATCACACGTGTCATGAAAAATACAAAAATTGTGTTTGACTGAGAGACTTTGATTTGTGTTTCTCATATGTTGATACTGATCAGGGAAGGCCTTTAAATTTGGATCGTTGCGTCGAGAAATTTTCGACGAAATATAATTATTTAATAGCGTCACTGGTTCGGACGGTGTAGCCGGCGCTGACTTGCAATTTGCGCTGCAAACATAGACTCAAATACAACACAGACCCAAAATTTCTAATCCCGCGTCAATGAGTCTCAGTTGTGTTTCTATTGTGATGAATTTGTCTGATTTCTATGTAAAAATTGAAGTTTAAGTGTTAGATATGTACTTCATAAGAATTGTGTGGTTTGTATGAACAAATTGAATTTTATGTATTAGATATGCAATGCATAAGAATTGTGTGGAATGTATGAACAAATTGAAGTTCATGAGTTATATATGTAATACATACGAATTGTGTGATTTGTATGCAAAAATTAAAATTTTGGTGTTTGGTTTATGCGTAAAAATTGAAGTTTATGTATTCGATATGTGATATATATGAATTGTTTGGTTTGTATGTCATAAATAGAGGTTTAAACATTTCATATGTAATAGATAAGAATTTAGTAAAAGAAATTGACTCACTGATAAGTTCTTGAATGGTGTAGATGAATTTGTGCAAGTGGCATAACAATATAGGATTCACCTTTCAGAAAGTAAATTTCAATGCCCATGTGCGATGTACAAAAATCAAGCGTACCTAGCACGCAATGAAGTCAAGTTGAATCTTTATCAAAAGAGACTTCAGCCCAATTATTGGTATTTCACTATGCATGGTGAGTATGAACCAGAAATTCAGTATGATCATGTTGTTGTTACATCAAATTATGCCCTCTCCAACTTAATATGATCCTAACACATATGAAGAAATGATTTTTGATGCCAACAGAGCTCATTGTGTTGGGAGTGTACTTGAGGATGATCAATCACTAAACTGTGAAGTGCAAAAATTACATAATTTAATGAATGTTGTACAACAACTTTTGTGGAAATGTTGCACAATGCATTCAGAGTTATCAGTAGCGTTGAAAATATTGAGCACTAAATCTGATTATAACATACCCGAAGAATGCTTTAATCAATTAGCAACATTGCTAAAGGAGAATTTAGTTCTATATGACCTTTACAAAATAAAAAATTTAGTATCAAAGTTAGAGTTACCATTTCAGGAGATAGATTATTATGTTAATAGTTGATGATATAATGTAAGGCTAATGTAGTGGAGATAAAAGATAAATTTTTTGGTGCTAAGAGATTCAAACCAAGGGGGCAATAAGTACTAATTAGAAAAATATTTCATGCAAATGTCTCTTCTACTTACTACTCATACCCTAATTTTAAAGACTATTTGCTTATATGCTTACAATTGCTCACATGATATGACATAATACAAGATCTGTTGATATTAATTCTTTAAGTTATCTCTCAGATGAGTAAGCCTGTAAACATTTTGATCGTACTTATCTTGACTTTGCAGCTAAACCACACAATATTATGCTTGGCTTATGTGTGGATGGGTTCACATCATACAGTCACCTCACAGTTCTCTATTCATCTTGATGAGTGATTGTTATGTCTTATAACTTGCCCCCCGATATGTATATAACCACGTTATTTTTATTTCTGACATTGATCATACCATATTCATATTATGCAAAAAGAAAAAAAATGATGTCTACTTAAAACATTTAATAAATTAGCTTCAAATATTGTGAGAAGTTGGTGTTCTAACTTATGATATTTCTACAAAATATATTTTCTACCTTAAATCTATCATTATGTGGATGATTACTGCTTATCTGGCTTATAGGATTATATCTGGTTAGAGCACTAGCACAAAAATAGTTTATCCTTATTTTATTGATTTGTTCAAACCATTCATCTTAAAACATGAAAGAAAAAACTTCTATGTTGATTTCCTTAGAGATTTTTAGCCCATTCATATAGAATTTAGATGTCTTCTTCAAAAATATAGGTCGTTAGGGACTCCCCGAAGCTCGATGTAAGTTTTTTGTTGGGAGTCTTTCCAGCTTTGTAGTTGAACTCCCTTCCCTTCCTTTACAGTGGCATCCTAACCACTTCAGTTGGTATAAGTCACACATCTTAGAGCTCCATGTGATAATCATAGGATAGAGTTTCTTTCATTTGACCTCAACGTCTCCACGGACGACACAATTCACTGATTGTTGGTCAGGAATCTTCGGACGTGTTAGGTCCACTACCTTCACTATCAGGTAGACTTAAGGTCCTAGTAGCTTGGGATGACGGGTCGGTGGTAGCATAATACAACTATATCTACCTTCTAGGGATTACTCCCCCCTCCTTTGACTACCTCTGTTGAGCCCTGTCGTTCCTTTTTCCTTCGTTGATATCATCTTGAAGGCTTAATTATCGATAATTGGCGCTCTTTTTGGATACGACGATTTGTCCTCTACTCTTATGACCTAGATGTGCTTTTACATATCGGGATTCCTCGTCATGATGATTTGATTGTTTAATAGGCTTCGTATAACGATGATTATGTTACCCATGTGAGACTCACTCTCCGTCCCTTGGCTTAACGGAAGCTTTGAAAGCATCAGAGTATTCCCCTGCGAAATAACTATTCTTTGATAGCCATGTGCTAGTTATTACTTTAAATATAAGCAAAACTCCTTGGATCAAGAGCATTCTTTGGCAACCCCAAAGATATAATTAACTAAGTGGGATGCATCCTCTTAGGAGCACTTTAGACCACATAAAAGGTAAACACTCATGAATCACTGGTTATTGGTAGCTTTCATAGTCATTCTTTCACGGATATTTGGCACAAGCTATTTAGGTCAAATTTTGTTTATACGCATATGCTTGACTTATCCTAGCGACTTTTGCAGCACAGGAGTTCTCCATGTTCTCTCTTGTTTGTCCGTCTTTGTCGTATGTCTTGTTTTTCAGTTTTCTCTCTTCCCCGATCATTCGCATGATCCTAAAAAGATACTTATTCAAAAAGGAGAAGTATACGACGATGGGAAAACTATCTACTCCTTCAAAAATAAAAATAGAAATGAATGAAAACATAGACTTTAATGTTTGTACATGGTCCATCATCCTTGAAAAGTTTCTTTATGAAAAATACTTAAATGGCTATCATAATTTAACCTCAATAATGAATCTCATTTTGGCCCTATTTGGATAGCTTTTTTCTCTCTAAAAGTGCATCTATTTGCTAGCTTTTTTTAGCATGTTTTTTTTTTTTTAATTAGTCCAGTGTGTGTTATTTTTTTCTTATAGCATCCATGTCTTATCTTTTTTTGGCTCGAGTATTGGTGGAATTTAAAGTAATTGAGAACTTTGATAAGAAATTTTGGATAATAATAATAATAATAAACTGACACAATGTCATCTTTGAGTGGAACATATTTTTATATAAATGACATTATTTTCTTGGCCATAGGGATTCTCTAAGGTAGATTGATCCTAATGGCTTTTCTTTTGATGATGAGGCATCTTCATCTTCTATTGGAAAAATCTCTCTTTGATTCAAGAGGCATTAAACATAGAGATTCTTATTGATTCACCCCTATAAATCCTCTATTTATACATTCTAACATTGAAGAGTCTATCATTCATTAGACAACTAATTTTTTTTCTATTTATTATAAATTACTCTTGATGATGGATATAATAATTTAAATCAATCATTCTATAGTTCATATCACACTTGCTAGTATGGATCCATACTTAAATAATATATATTCCTCTTAAAAGTTTCATATATATTCAAATAATATATGCTCAAATAATTTATGATTACTTTAACAATACTCAACACACTCATAAAAATATTTTAAATATTGTTAAAAATAAATTTATTCATTTTTTTAAAACATAAAAAATACACTAAATAAAATTTATTTTTAAAAAATAAAAGGCAAAAATTAAAAAATAAAAAATGTTCCCAAGGAGGCCCTAATTAGTATGATATCAATTATTGTTCAATGTTATCTTGTGTTTATATTAATTTGAACAAGTTGTTATGCTAACTAAATTATAATTACATGTGAATCTAATCTTCTCTTACCCACACCCTAAGCATTATTTTATAAATAGATTTGCAATAAGGACGCAACATGCAAGCCATGCAAAATACAATTTTTTTTGTCTTTTTTAAGACTTATTATTACTATTATTTTATTATTAGGAAGAGTTTCATGCAACAACTCAATTTTTATGTATTTACATGTCTACCGCCAAAACTTCAACTTTTAAGTATATATGCGGCCTTATCTATGCATGAAAAAGAGTATTTTACACTTTTAAAACTTGAGATATAATAGTGTATTCTATATGATATGAAAGATTTTGAGGGTATAAAGGTAAAAGTAAAATGTAGATATTAGACGTATAAATATACATAAGAGTAGCTTGGTATGTATGTAAAAGCCCCTTATTTCTATTATTATTTGGGAAATTTACATGTATATCACGCAATTCTTATGAATTTATATATCAAACACCCAAAGTTTGATGTTTGCGTCTGTATACTACAAAATAGTCATTATTGTTCGAAAAGGCGCTAATATGCTTGAGAAGAACTGCAAGTCAGAGAAGATGCTAGGGACCCTAACAACCCGGGTTTTTAAAAGGTGATATTAGGCTAGGTCTGGACTCTTTATGAACGCAACACTCCATTCATACAAAGTCCGAACCTAATATTTCCCTCCTTTTTAGACCCAATTTTCGAGTATCAAATATCCAATACCATCTGACAAGTAACAAATGTCAAGTACCAGTTTCTGCTAAGGACGTATCCCCTATCTATGTCATTTTAGTGAAAACTTATTTAATATATTCTCTTTGTAACCTGACAGAAGAACGGAATATGGCAAGCTCTATAAATAAAGATAATATACTATTCATAAAAGGATTCAACGACACTTATAATAACTCGGTGTCATAAATTATGTATGAAAATGTGTATCTCACTATTAAGAAGATACTGATAGTAATATTTTTGAAGTGTTGTAACAGATTTCATTGATATGTTTGAGAATATATATGAATGTTTAGATGTTAGATATATAAATATATAAGAAGTATGCGGTATGCATGTAAATGCCCCTCATTATTATTGTTTTACCCAAGGCAAACTAATGAGCTATAGTATTTAAGGGGTTGTTT
Source organism: Phalaenopsis equestris (assembly GCF_001263595.1). Lineage (NCBI taxonomy): Eukaryota > Viridiplantae > Streptophyta > Magnoliopsida > Asparagales > Orchidaceae > Phalaenopsis > Phalaenopsis equestris. The sequence goes on along the minus strand of NW_018164563.1, from coordinate 583,101 downwards.
TGTTTTGTATTTATACCACTTATTTCTTATATATTTACGTATTTAACCCTTATCATGCATGGGATGATGCGAGGGCGTATGTCACTTTTGACAAGTTAAAATAATGATATCTTTTATATGAAATGAAAGATTTGGGTGGTACAAATATCAAAAATAAAGTCTCGATGTTAGATGTGTAAATACATAAAAATTGATTGGTATGTATGTAAATTTCTTATCACATCCTCATTGCCTTGCCTTGGAATCCCTCTACCTATCGCCATCGCCGTTTTCCCTCGTTTAAAATATGCTTATAAGTCCTGCAGATTCAACATAATGACGAAAGTGATTGCTTAAAATATGTCAGACATTGATGGCTCTTTGGTTTATAGAACCTAACAACAATTATATTTTGATTAATAAGGCTTATTTTCAATGCAAAACTTGTTTAAAATATGTTTATGAGAGGGAAATTTGACTTTATATATATGCCCCCATGATGGTGGAAATTAGTGAAATATGCAAATTGTTTGTTTTCTTGAGGAAGTATGCTTTGAAGATTCCTTAGGAAACAATGCAAAAACAACCTCGCTTTTTATATAATTGCATATGATGGAACTATTAACTGAATAGTTCTTGTTATGCTAAACCATATAGAAATCATACGACTATGATTTTGGGTCATAAGCTTTATAATTGCTATAAAATTGATGGTAATGTTTTTGAGATATACACGAACACATGCATGTTGCATGAGTGTACCTTTGGAATGGTTCATTAAGGTCACTCCATCTACCTTATTTCTTTAATCTTACAAATATGAGTTTTAGAGATTTATTTTTAAGGATTATAAATTTCATATTTTATTCTGATGTGGTTACACATAAAGTTATCAAAATTTCATATTGCGCATTAAAATATATTAACTTTATCACTACAGGAAACGTGTTGATTAGTGTCAGAATTTGTGCCAAATTATATTCTGTTGATTTTGGGTGTGTTTGAGGCAGCTTGTGTTTATCCAGATAAGTAGCTTATCCTGAAACGCAGCCCGTGGGGTTCAACCCGCAGCCTGCGTTTTCGAATAAGCTGACGAAACGTGTTTTCCAAATGATGAGGCGCCACCCGCACTTATGAGCTGCCCCAAATGTACCCTTTATCTCTTTTTTTTAATTTTGTCGACTATTTTGTAATCTTTATATAGTTTTGGTTTCTCTGTTTCTTGTTTGGGATTAGTTTGCTTCTTGTAATTCTTTTAATTGATATGGTTGAGATGGTCGGGGTTGGCAGTTTGTAGGATGATTTTCTTTTACCATTTGCTTTTCTTGTTTTGTTGTTACATTGTTGTTTTGGTTGGGTTTTCGGTTTGGATTAGGAATGCTTTGTGTGCTCTATCAATTGTCTGATCTTTGACTTGTTTTATTTTGTTTTGCTTTGATTGTTTTTTTCATTTTTTTGGTTTGGTACTTTTGATAATTTATCAAAAAATTCAGATACTTTATTTGATCTTTATCTTATTTGGCTTTGCTAGGTATTAGATATGTGTGGGATGCATGCAAATGCTCCTAAATGAAATATCATTTGTGAGGAAAAATCTTCTTTATTATATGATATTTTTTCTTCCACTAAGAAAATAAATCACAACTCAATAATTCTTAGATATTCATTTTATGTGTTGGAATACATGAGATAAGTGAAACATCCTTTTTTTTTTATCTTTTTTTTTTTTTTGCAGAAATAAATAAATAAATTTTGTTATTCAATGAGTATTTACATACATTACATAAATCTTATGTATTTACTTATCTAAGACTTAGCTAAACTTTCATGTTTAGGTGCATATCACTCAAATCTGTATTTTATTCCGATGTAGTTACACATAAAGTTATCAAAGTTTCATATTGCGCATTAAAATATATTAACTCTATCACTACAGGAAACGTGTTGATTAGTGTCAGAATTTGTTATTCTGTTGATTTTGGGTGTGTTTGAGGCAACTTCTGTTTAACCAGATAAGCAGCTTATCTTGAAACGCAGCCCGCGGGGTTCAACCCGAGGCCTGCGTTTTCGAATAAGCTGACGAAACGTGTTTTCCAAATGATGAGACGCAGCCCGCACTTATAAGCTGCCCCAAACGTACCCTTTATCTCATTTTTAATTTTGTGGACTATTTTGTAGTCTTTATATAGTTTTGGTTTCTTTGTTTCTGGTTTGGGATTAGTTTGCTTCTTGTAATTCTTTTACTTGATATGGTTGAGATGGTCGGGGTTGGCAGTTTGTAGGATGATTTTCTTTTACCATTTGCTTTTCTTGTTTTGTTGTTACATTGTTGTTTTGGTTGGGTTTTCGGTTTGGATTAGGACTGCTTTGTGTGCTCTATCAATTGTCTGATCTTTGACTTGTTTTATTTTGTTTTGCTTTGATTGTTTTTTTCATTTTTTTGGTTTGGTACTTTTGATAATTTATCAAAAAATTCAGATACTTTATTTGATCTTTACCTTATTTGGCTTTGCTATTAGGTCTATTAATATAAAAGATAAAATTCAGGTATTAGATATGTAAATACAAAGGAATTGGGTGGGATGCATGCAAATGCTTGCTCCTAAATAAAATATCATTTGTGAGGAAAAATCTTCTTTATTATATGATATTTTTTCTTCCACTAAGAAAATAAATCACAACTCAATAATTCTTAGATATTCATTTTATGTGTTGGAATACATGAGATAAGTGAAACATCCTTTTTTTTTTATCTTTTTTTTTTTTTTGCAGAAATAAATAAATAAATTTTGTTATTCAATGAGTATTTACATACATTACATAAATCTTATGTATTTACTTATCTAAGACCTAAACTTTCATGTTTAGGTGCATATCACTCAAATCTTTAATATAACTTAAGAAGCACTTTTACTTTCTAAAAATGAAATACAAATTTTCATGCAAAAGTTTATAATGTCAAAGTATTGTAAATCTAAATATAAAAAGTTTAAGTGCTAGATGTGTAAATATATAATTGTTGTATGATATGTATGCAAATTTCCCTAATTATTAATGATTATACTTATGACTAAGGGTCTGTTTCGGGAGCTACAGCTTATTAAAAAGCGGTTGTGAAGCTGTTGAATAATAATTTGATGTTTAAAGAGCTGCGGTGGCTATTACTAATTAAAAAAAAAAAAAAAGTTAAAATGCAGCTAGTAAGTTATCACCGTGGTGAAAAAATGCAGATTTCAGCGGCGGTTTTTTAGGAAAGCTGCCAAAACGTAGCTATGAGATAAGTGAAACATTTTTTTTTTTTTTTTTTTTGCAGAAATAAATAAATAAATTGTAGGAAGTATATTCTTCAAGTTCTTTGCAGGTGTGATGCCTACTTTTAGGGGAAAATCCACTAGCATGGGAGTCAGACTTGGTTCTTTCTTCTCTTTAATATAACTTAAGAAGCACTTTTACTTTCTAAAAATGAAATACAAATTTTCATGCAAAAGTTTATAATACCAAAGTATTGTAAATCTAAATATAAAAAGTTTAGGAGCTAGATGTGTAAATATATAAGAGTTGTATGATATGTATGCAAATTTCCCTAATTATTAATGATTATACTTATAACTAAGGGTCTGTTTCGGGAGCTACAGCTTATTAAAAAGCGGTTGTGAAGCTGTTGAATAATAATTTGATGTTTAAAGAGCTGCGGTGACTATTACTAATTTTTTTAAAAAAAAAAAAAAGTTAAAACGCAGCTAGTAAGTTGTCACCGCACCTAGCCAAGAGTGATGGAAAAATGCAGATTTCAGCGGCGGTTTTTTGGGAAAGCTGCCAAAACGTAGCTCACCCAAATAGACAAAACTGTGGTGCGGTGCCGCACCGCCGCCCCAAAGGGACCCTAAATTACTATCAAATTAGTGTATTAAATAGAAATAGCAGCGCTAGCTAATGACTGTCATCAAAGAGATTAGAGTAAACTGATCTCCAGAAGATACATAATTACCGTGGAACTATTATGAACAGGACCTTAATGCAACATAATTTGCACAAAATTCCTCCTCAAAGCCTTCAATATCTTCACTCATAAGGAAATATATATACAAATCTATCAACCCCTACACCAGTTGGATTATCAGATAAACTATAGCTTCAGCAGCCCTTTTACTTGTTCATCAAAATACAACAACAACAACAAAGCCTTAATCCCACTACGTGGGGTCGGCTACATGAATCCTTTTTTCTCCATTGTGTCCTATTTAGTGTCATATTTTCATTTAGTTCTAGTAAATTAAGATCATTTTTTATACAATAAGCCCAAGTCTTCCTAGGTCTACCTCTGCCTTTCTTAACACAAGTCGAATCTAAAACATCTAGTCTCCTAATCGGATAGTCAACGACGACTTTCTCTAATTTTGTCCGTCAAAGGAGCTACACCAACCTTATCACGGATATATTCATTTCGCATTTTGTCTCTAAGTGTAAACCCACTCATCCACCTAATCATTCTCATCTCAGCAACACTTAACTTATTATTATGCTTCTCTTTTAAAGGCCAACATTCAGCGCCATAAAGCATTGCAGGTCTCACCGCCATCTTATAAAATTTTCCTTTCAGTCTAAGTGGTACTTTTCTATCACACAAAAAGCACGAAGCATTCCTCCACTTCAACCAACCAACTTGAATTCTAGTATTAACATCCTCATCTATATCACCATCACTTTGAACAACGAAACCAAGATATCTAAATCGTTCACACCTTTTAATAATTTGATCACCCAAAGTCACACTTATGTCACTAGAGCTACTACTACTAAAATTACATTCCATGTATTCAGTTTTAGTTCTACTTGTTTTGACTCCAATGTAAACCTCCATAGTTCAAGTTTTTCCTGGGCTTTTTCTCTCGTTTTATCCACGAGAAGGATATCATCAGCAAAAAGTATACACCAAGGTACATCCTCCTGTAGATGTCCAGTAAGACCATCCATAACTAAAGCAAAAAGATATGGGCTTAAAGCCGATCCCTAATGTAATCCAACAGAAATAGGAAAATATTTGGTCAATCCTCATTCAGTTTGAACATCAAAATATTAATGCATTATACATATTCACATAAATCAAGAAAGAAATATTAAAAAAATTAAGAAAAGATAAATTAAAATATTAAAAAAATCAGGAGACAAACAATTCCAATAACAAATAAAATCAAAATTTTCAAATCATGAAGCAGTTAAAAGAAACTAAAATGAAAACAGCATAAAAAACATCATAAATTTCATAGAACCAACCATTAAAAAAAAAATTAATAGTGAACAAGAAAAACACGAATATGAACAACTCGCGCAACATACAACGAAAAAATACAGATTGAAGGCGACAAAATTCAAAGAAATGAAAAATACCATAGCGACCGACCGAAACAAACAGCTCAATCAGCTTCAGTTGAAGTCCTTCAGCCTTTTCTTCAACATGTCCATGGACTTCTTCCTAGCATTCGGCTTAGTGTTTCTGCTTGACAAACTTCCGAAAATTCTATCAGGAGAATCCTTAAATTTATCACATATACTGGCCACCTTTTTATAGTCCAGAGAACCATAATTCTTCTGTCTTATTACAGGATTCATAAAGTTCTCAGCTTGATTACTTAAAAGAAGGTTAACCAGTTGTCTAGATTCCAACAAACAATCCTTTAAGCTCCGGTTTTGGTTCAAATCGCACAACCCCGTGCTCTCATATCTTTCTTCTGCAAACACTTCAAGTGCCTTCAAGTCATTATCGATCCCCATAACAGCACTAACTGTAAATCTCTTAACATTATCATTTAAAAAAGCTGCAACAATGGAGTCAGAGATATGTTCCAATGAAGAAATACCAAGTTTGTAAAGGGCTTCCAACGGTAAAATCTGCTGGGCTGTAGATATCAAGGTGTCAAGATAGATTATAATCTCATTCGTATAATCACTCACATTCTGCGGAGGATCATCAGCAATCCAGTCAAAATTATTCATGAGAAAATAGAATTCATCCAACTTCGAGTTCACCTCGTTCAGCAGCGCGTTATAAGCCGCGTTCTGTGAGGCCTTCAACACGGCCTTCGCAGCGAAACCAGCATGAGGCCGATCGAAAAGACGAACCGGCATGCCGCAGCGCTGTGCAACCTGCCGAAGGAAGAGATCACAAGCTCGCTCCAGAACAGAAATGTTAGCAGCAATTTGCATCGCCTGCGACGCGCCTAACGAGCCGCCATGAATAATGTTGAGGAGTGTTTCGTTGAGGACGTCGATCAGAAGCTTGTCCACATACTTTTTCACGACATCGTAGAAGTTCATATGGGCTCCGAACGATAAGTAACTCACTGAGTCGTTGATGAAGGAGCGAATTATACGGCAAACATCGGGAACGGAGGAGGAGAAGGAGGCCACATATGGAAAGGCAGGTGTTATATCTGAAGTTTGAAGATTGAATGCGGCAACATTCATTTTGTATTCGTATTCCTTCCGAATCACCATTTGTTCATAAGAGTCGTTAGCAAGGATGTTGGTAAGTTGTTTCCGGCATTCATCGAGGAGGAGTTCATGATACTTGTCTCTGGTGCTATTGAGAACCTCAAGCAATGGCGTCAAACGGTAACCATAATGCTTTAGGGTTGAACATAACAATGTAACGAAGTCCTTGATGAGAAGAAGATGGCTTGCAGTATCCATGCGGGCAAACTGGTACTCTAGAATTGATGTTATAGTTGCCAGAGCTGTGTCCCAAATAGTTTCCACCTGAGTATCAGACAGCAAATCTCCTGCGGTGCGAAGAACACGGTCCTCCACAATGAAAAAACCGGCAATCTGAGTGAAAAAAGGTTGGTGGGATTCGAGAAATGGCTGAGAAGTTGAGATCTCTAAGTCCAATTTGAGCTGCATTAATCTGTTCTTGTAATAGTATTCGTGGAACCTCTCCTCGATACCGAGACAAGTGTGTATATGGTGTGCGCGGTATACGGGAGTAAGATCAAACTCGAGAACTGAGTCTTCATCGAGCTGTTCAATGTCTAATGAGTACACACACTCCACAAGACCGGAACGGCTCTGCTCTTCAGCTTCCCGCTGTCGAGCACGCATTTCCTCATCTCTTTGGCGGGTAGAGGCAGCTTGCGCAATGGCTAATTGCCCAATATTCTTCGAAATGCTTCTTATTTGCACAAGCCACTCATTAAATTCACTGCAAACTTTCTTTTCAATTTGTGTTTTTATTGCTGGAATTTGCTTCTCAATCACCTTTCGAAGCGACTTTATGGGAACATTTGAGAGATAATCATTCTCAATCATGTCCAGAGTTTTTAAAGCTGGGACAAACTTGTTATCTGATATATGTTTATTGCACTTATGGCATAAATTTGAAATTTGAATGCAAATCTTCAGCTTTCTAAGGGCCTCGGTGACATTTTTTTTGATAGAGTAAAGTTCAAGGAGGTCCTCAAGCTTTAGAAGAAGAGAACTTGCAACGTCTTGAAGACTGAGGTTTTCATTTGCTAACATGCTTTTGAGCTCATCAGCATCCACCAACACACCACGAAGCTCGTCGACTGCGAGTATGAAGTCCTCATAGTGGAGTTTGCAAAGCTCTTCTATTTCGACTTCCTTCTTCTTAACGATGCTCCGAAGCTGGTGCAAGAGCGCCTCTGGTTTGCCAACTTCAAAGGCATGCCTAACAATTGGGCCTAAATCTTCTCCATTTCCAATCAAAGTTGAGAGGCCTGAGTCGATCCCCCCACTTACTTCCCCACTTTCTGCTGCTGCCCTCCTTTTGGGTTGGACACTCATTTCTGCCAATTAGTGGCACTTATTTTAGAAAGAAATCTAATAAAATCTATCAGAAGATTAAAAGTTTAACAATATTTGGATTTGGGAGAAAAGCATCAAAATAGTTCTCCTACTCTTTGCAAATGGGTAATTTTAATCCCAAAATCTATAAAAGTATCAATTTAGTCTCTAGACTATTTTATCATGGGAAATAGTCCCAATCTGATGACTAATTTGATATTCTTTATAAACTTTGTGACTAAAATGACTCAATGTAAACAGTCAGGGGATTATTTTGGCACCTTTTTCTATTTTAATCTCAGAGTCACCTATCAATCATAAATAACAAAGAATCATCATAAATGAGATTGTGATTAGATACCAATTTATTCATGAGTAGCATCAGAACTTTATTTGCGAGAACAGGTCAGGCTTAAATGAGAAAGAAGACGGATAAGCTCTAAGAATGTAGAGTAAATTGATGTTGAAATGCAAGTTGATGTAACCAAATTTAATCCCGGGCTAATCCACACTAAACCTGCATTTATAGGTATAGGTCAAGTGCAATGCTATAGGGATTATTATATTTGAATAATACAAATAAATTTATGTAGCAAAACTTAGCAATGCTTATTTTAAAATTCTTATTGAGTGCTAGTTGTTCAAATACTTGAGTGGCCCTTGAATGTCCAAAGTTGAGGGTCAGATCCTCAAGGAAGAACTCCCTTTGCCGAACTCTCTAGCAAGTTCCATGGCAAATTGGAGATTTTTCACTATCTTTTTATATCTTCTCATGCAATAGAGTAATGGAGAGAATTAAAAAATACATTGAGTTTAAATCTTCTTATGCATATTAATACTCGATAGATTTTAAATCTCTAAAGGTTATGGTACTCGCTCTTCAAGTCTGTGTTGAATCTAAAAATATAAAAATTGTAGAGCAAATTACTGAACTTCAATTTTTTAAAAACTGAGAAATTTATATATGTGGAAATTTTTGAAAATTTGCTAGTTGCCTTAGTACTCCATCAAATAAACCATCAGGAATGTTTGTTGAGAAGTAAATAATCTAAAGGATGAAGTTGCTTTATTAAGTTTGAGGCATCTCCTCCAATAAGCCAGTTCATTGAGGTGCCAAAGTGTAATTGTATTACTTAATTCACTGGGAACTATATCTCTCAAGTCAATCTTGATTTCAAAGTTCTATTATGAGAAGCTACATCTTCATTATGTTAAAATTTTTGGAGCATCCCAGCATCATCAAATGGTTCATCCTCCTGCAAGTTAGATGAGATTTTTTCCTTCAAAAAAAAATTTTTTTATGAGATATTTATCTTTCATTTTATGTATTTTCTTTTACATTCTACCGGAGGCTTTTTGGAATAATAAAAGGTCACTATGTTTGTAAAACATATGCAGCACTTAATTATTTTATGCCCATCTTTTTTGGTAAGTTGGCTTCTTTTTCAAAGTTGGCAATTAATTTTTAAATGAATCTTGTGATGTGAGTGATTTGACTGAGTTGACATGATATGCATCGCTCTAAGTTTTTAGAGTATTTTCCTGTCATTTCAAATCACACATAATCGATTATAAATATCTCTGAATTGATCTTCCGAGTTGATTTCTGTTCAACCTCCATTTTGATGTTAATTTGGCGTTTTGATTGAAGGGATTAAACTAATTTACTTGAAACTTCATATAGAAGTTCTTTTTGGTTAAATCTTTTTTTGTTTATAAAACAATGGTCATGGAATTTGATTTTATTTTCTCTAAATTATGCTCTAAATTATGATCAAGCACTACATAAACTATTAGGTATTAATTTTTTTTCTGGATCTTGAGATGTTAAATGATTAGAAGTGTTAAATGATTAAGACAATAAATAATGTCATTTAACGCTAACAGTGTGCTTATCAAAATTTCAAATGACTTTGATGAACAGCTTCCAAAAAATTTACTAAAACTACTCACTGAAGCATTGAATACATAAACCTGAGTGTCAGTTTAGTTGTTTTCATTATTATGACGATTTATCTTTCAATCCAATAATTTTTCATATTTAGTGATATTTTTAGCTAAAATTTTTTAATATTTTTTCATGTTTAAAATAATGTGCTACCTGATCGTGTGATTAAGTTCACTAAAGATCTAATGACAAGTATTTTTGAGTTCCAAGCATTTCACATGGCTAATATTAGCTCTAATAACTCGCGATTCAATTACAAGAATTATTAGACAAGGAATTGTCAAACCAAAAATTTCATCTTGGGTAACTGCTTGTGAAAAAAAAGGACGAAAGGATGAAATAACGCCTTAATTAATTAAATTTAAATAAGATGACCTTGAAGAATAAATATCCACTGATAAAGATGATTTGTTTGATAAGTTACATAGTTCATCCATGTATTTTAACATTAACATTTAGTTTGTGCACTGTCAGTTGAAGATCAAAAATGATGATGTGCCTGAGACAATTATTTAATTATGATATGACATTATGAGGTTTTGGTAATGTCATTTGGATTGATTAATGTTAATTTAGCTTTCATGGATATGATAAAAAGAGTCTTCAAACTTATTTAAAATATTTTGAAATTGTATTCATTGATGATATTTTAATCTAATAAAGAGTGAAGATAAATATGTTCAACATCTCAGAGAAACTTTGAAAATTTTTTAGGAGAATAAGCTTTATGTGAAATGCTCCACAGAGAAGTTTTGCATAATATCAATGAAACTAATATTTTAATAATGGGTAATAATAGATCAGTCGAAACCAAGCAGCACAAAGAACATTATTGTTTTTTTTTTAAATCTAGTTGTCTATTGATAGAGATTTGTTAAAGATTTTTCTAGTATTTATGTGTATTTTCCTAAACTAATTGAGAATTCCACCAAATTTAGGTCGTCTATTGCTTGTGAGCAAAGATACATGAAGTTCAACTTCATGAAAAATTTAACCTAAACAGCTTGGATGGTCATTTAAGAGCTACAAAGTATTCAATTGCATGAAATCTCAATCATTATTATTCCCAATGAAGATTAAAGGTTTACTTCTAAATTATGAAAGAAAGCACTAGAGGCTTCATATATAAGATAGAGTTAGAGCATTGCATTTCATTATCAGGCAAACTACCAATCAGGGCATACTATTCAGATAATGAAGATTTGATGAGAGCAAATATTCTTGATTTCAAATGTAATTGATAAAATTACATTTTGCTAGTGGAGCTTGCATATAATAATAATTTTCAAGCTACTATCGGCATGTCATCATACAAACTTTTATGAAAGAAATTGTAGGTCTCTTTTATATTTGTTTTAATTAGCAAGAAAAGACTCTTAATATCTCAATTAGTTGATCAAGCTACTAAGAAGATCCATTAGATTCGGTTATGATAACATTCAACTTAAGAGCATTAGAGAGATAGTTTAACCCTAAGCATAAAAAATAAAAAAAAAAATCAAATTTGAGGTTGTGGATCATGTCTTTTCAAGATTTCACCTAAGCATAGAGTTATATGATTTAGCAAAAGTGGAAAGCTTCGACCCTATTAAATTAGTACTTTAAGGTGTTCAAGAGAGTTGGCAGTGTTCTTTACCATCAAAACTTGGATGAGTGCACACTATTTTTCACGTATTTTTACCACAACGCTATATGCATGATGATTCTCAAAAGTTTTAATTTTAGTCTCTATTCAGTCAAAAAAATATCTGAACTATGATGTATCAAAGCATATTTTGAATTGTGAAGTTTGACAGATTTTTCGTTGTTCTATTCACTTAGAGTACTCCTGAAAATAATGTTGTGAGAAGCAACACAAAAAGCAAAAGAAGAGATGATTGGAAAATACCCCAACTATTCTAAAATTAAAATATAAATTTAAGGACCAAATTCTTTCGAGAGATAATATTTAATAGACCGAATCTGGTCTATCATCAACCCCTCATTTTACCCGATTTGTCTGAACCATAAATCAATAAACTCAAATGAAAATTTTGTGAGCACCGATCTATGCTCTATCATCTAACATTCGATAATGTGTCTGCCATCACTTTAACTACGGATTTAAAGAGAGCAAACTCTAATTCATCACACTCCTCACCCAGCCCTATCTTAACAGTCGTCAAGCCTCCTTTGACAGAGATATCCAAGTCGCAAGCCCTCACCACGATTTATTTTTCCCAAGTCGCAAGCCCTCACCACGATCTATGTTTTCCCAAGTCGCAAGCCCCCATCCTCCTCTCCACCCCAAGTCGCAAGCCCTCACCACGATCTATTTTCCCAAGTCGCAAGCCCCCATCCTCCTCTCCACAATCAACCAAACACTAACAGCAAGGAGGTCTCGCCATTGCCTTATTCTTTGATCAGAAGTCAGCACAATGTAAGTCGTTTTCTTGTCCTCCTTCTAATCCAATGTCCCTTCTCCTCCGACTCTAATTCTCATTTTCACTCTTCCTCCATATCGCCTCATCCCTCTTTGTTATATTTCAAATACACTATAGTTCCATCCCTCCCCATGATTTGATAAAGGCCGTTTAATTACTTAAATTTATAGTAGATTAACTGGAGTTATTATTTGTTGGTTACGTTAGATTAATTCTGTTTAAATTCTATTTAAATCACTTTAGAGAGATCATAGTTTGGATTATAAGATAGATTATATTTCTGTAATAACTAATTTGAGATCTAGGATCGCTAAATCCCATGAAATCGTGGAAACTCGCGATCCGGCACCTCGGTGTTGTGGAATCAGGGGAGTGCACGATCGTGGGAATGCATAACCGACTAATTTTGTGCCTTTATAAAATTCAGAGATATATTTCCATTTTATAGCTTATTTCCTATTTGTTTACTTCCAATTAGGGTTTCTTTCTAATAGGAGACTATTTATATGTTTGATCTTTTTGTTTTAAGGGTCCTAGATTTGTTTGCTTAGAGATTCTATCATTGATTTCTACCTTAATGCCTAGGAACATATCGTGGATCCTCTTCATCGCACATACTTCGTTGTTTCTCCATTTGACCATTCTGTTTAGCCCGGACAGCTACCGAACCAATCTAATTTGCTGCCCAATAGCAAATTTCACCCCCTATCATCTTCCAAATCTCATCGACCTTACAAATTCTCGTTCCCTTACTATTCCCCAATCACATCCTCACTAGATCTACTTCCTAAATAACTTCTGGGAGCCCCAAAATGGTATCATCTAGTATCAGAGCCCAATAAACCCAAAATATTTAGGGATTTATCATTCCTACACTACCAAAAAATCCATAACCTAAATCTTCAACCAATTTAAAGCCCTAACCATTCCTGTCATAATTTTTAGTCCTAATCCTAAACTTTAAAATCCAACCTTCCTATCTCCACTAAATATCTAACTCGATACGAACACCAAAATCCTAAAAACTACACCAATCTTTGACTCACAAAAAAAATTTCTTACATCACCCACCTAACCCTAACCTTAAACCTCATTTCCTTTTCCGTCAAAACTTTTATCGGAAGAATGAAACATCATGCTACCAAGGAGGAACCCTCAACGCATTGTTCAGGAGATCATAATGGAGCATATGCAGTGAAAAACTCTTCAATTGCAACAAAGACTTGCCATCATTGAGAGAAGACAACCTAGACAAATCACGCATAGCCACAACGCTCACTCATCAAATCAAGTGGAGGAAGTAAAACCGTTCCACCAAAAAGCTTCCAATGATGAAGAATCAATACACCAACGATTTGACATTGAATCTTAGAGAATAAATTAGAATTTTGAGAGAAATTTGGTTTACTCAATTTGGCCAATTGTATGGGACTAAACGAGTTCTATGTGTGCCTACAAATAGTAGAATGGGCCTTTTAAGTACAATGACGTTTCACATGACAGAAGAATAAAGTTAGCCGCCATTAAGTTAAGGAACGATGCTTCCTTATGATGAGATATTTGAAGTGATTACACCAGCGTGAAAGGGAAAGTAAAAAAAAATTATCTAATCTAAGATGAAAAGGGAGATTCAGCGCAAGTGCATACCAACACATTACAGATAGGATATGTTTTTGAGACTTTATCACTTGGAGCAGCAATATCTCTCAATAGAAGAGTACATCGCTAAGTTTGAGCAGCTTATATGCTAATGAAGCTCGAGGAGAATAACATAGCTCGATATATAGGGGGATTAAAATAACAATTGGTAATTTGGTACAGTTACAACTTTATTGGATATTACATGATGTCAAAACCTTAGCCTTGAGTTGGAGAAACAACACATCATTATTTAGTCCACACTATCCTTCAACAGGGCTCATCAAATTGAGCACCAAGCGTACTCAACTGGAGCACCCAAGCCAACCCAAACCAAGGGGAAACTAATCAAAAGCAGAGAAAGAATGGAGACCGTCAGCATTCTAAAATCCATCCCAACCAGAAAATACTTCAAGTGTCATGATTTTGGTCACATTGTGTCAAATTGCCCAAATAGGAGCATGATCTCTTTCACTAAGCACAGGGCAATTGAAAGAATGAACAGTGACAAGTGAAAGAATGAAGACGTCAAAGAAGAGTATTGGCTTGTAGCAGATGAGAGAGAGATGCTAGTGATTCAAGCTGAGCTTATGAGAGAGACTCTAATAAGACTAACATTGGTTGTCTTATAAGGTAGTGACTCCGAGGAAAGGGACGGCCCCTATTGAGATGCGGATATCCTGAAGAAAAATATATCTTCTGCGTGGTTGTCACTGAGGTGGTCTAGTATGTCATATATTTCATTCCAGAGTCAGCTCCTTCAGATAGATTTGTTTATCGGATGTGTCCAATCGAGCACGAAGAGTTGGATAAAAAGGTTACAGATATAATTGCTCAAGACTTCATGAGAATAATTGTCTATGTACAGTTCCAACTCTAGTAGCATAATGGCTATTTATTCTATCAAGACAGACTTTGAAAGGACGTGCATGCTTCAAAGTTATATTTGGTGGATGTGAGCATAGGCTTTGTAGTGAGGCTCCCCCAATTACAACAATGCAATGATTTTGATGTGTTGATAAATCGATTTTAGAAGGTTGTAGAGACGAAAGCTCTCCAAGTAGAGGAGAATAACACAAGAGTTCCCGATCTAGAAATTTTCCAATCTGAAATCACAGAATCCTGTGGAATCATGGAATACCACGACACTGTGATGTCGAAGAATTTGCATAATGTAGTCATTGCAGGAGTGTTGAACCAACTAATTTTATTTTTCTATCAAATTTAGAGATATATTTTACCTTTTATAGCCTATTTCTTATTTCTTTATTTCTAATTAAGGTTTCTTTCGAGCATGAGAGTATTTATGTGTTCGGTTTTTCAGTTTTGAGAGACATTTGGCTTTGGTTGTATGTTTTAGAGATTCTATCTCTAATTTCAATCTTAATGAGTGATGTATCATTTTCTTTTTGAAAATGGTGTGTTTGTAACTTACCTATGAAAAATTTAGGGATCCTCCAAGCTACCCATTCTTTATAATTTCATCATTCGACTCTTGTTTTAAGTCTGGATAGTCGCTAAACCGTTTGAATCTCCTGCCCAACACATTTCACCCCCCCCATCCTCTTCCAAATCTCATTGACCTTGCATATCATCGTTCCCTCGCTGTTCTCCAATCACCACTCCACTAGATCTACTTCTTAAACAACTTTTAGGAACCCTAAAATGGTATCACTTAGCTTGAATAAGATATACATATATTAGTAAAATAATTAGTCTTAATGCATTTAATTACGTACTTATAATTGGTTAAGATTCACTTCATGTAGTACCATTGCTTAGTGAAATTTAGTAGATCTCAATTGAATTTGGAATTTTATATAACTCGTTTAGAGATAAGTAGCTCTTATTTATCAAAGGATAAATTTATCCTTCATTGTTATAAAAAATATTTTTATTACTTTGTAATGAGCTTCTCAATATTTGAAAGTTACCAAACCAACTTTATTTTCAATTATTTGTTATACAAATTCCCATAAATACTCTTTATATTCATATTGCAATATCAGATAACATAGATAACTTTGTTTTGATAAATTACTACACAAATTCCTGAATATTAAAATGATTTATGTAATAGCAATATCTACTACTTTCAAGAAATTGATTCTATTGAATTTTTTTAAATTATATTTATGCAAATCATGTCTTGTTATAAAACTTGCAATTGTCATACTGATTATATAATATCTGCTTAAATTTTGTTAATGAAATAGATAGAAATTGTATAATTTTGTGCAGAAAGATATATGTCAGTATAAAATCTTTTTAATAATGACTAGCAGGGTGTCAACTTGCTCTAAAAATAAATATTGAAAATTCTTAAGATCGGTGTTTACATTTCCTAATTTAAAAATATTAAAAGAAATCAATTTTATATATATATATATATAATATTCTTAAGATTGGTGTTTACATTTCCTAATTTAAAAATATTAAAATAAATCAATTATATATATATATATATATAGATATGTGTGTGTTGAGAAATCATACAAAAGCTTATTCAAGTGTATTTGATACAATAGCACATAGATGTTGATATGCAAGTATATTTATCGATATGTTTATTGTATAGATGATCATAAGCATGATAGTATTGTAGATTATTTGAATCGTATGACACTTTTTCATTGTTAAAATAATATTTTAAATATTGTTCATGTTAAATGCTCTAATACATTGTTGTTTATATTTTAATAAATAATAGTAGCTTGAGATGTTTGAATCATCAAACTCACTCGTTACAAACATTTTCATTATAAGTTCTATTAGTGTGCTTATTGGGTTATAACAACATGAGAAAATTCTTCAATAATATCATTTTTTGGGTTATAACAATATGAGAAAATTCTTCAATAATATCTATTAGTGTGCTTATTGCGTTAAAAAATAAATTTATCTAGTTTTCTTCTATTCGGTTTAATTAAATTTGTTTTTTTACTTTTTTACTTTTTTATTTTTTATTATTTTTATTTATTTTAACTTTAATTAAAGCCTTTAATTGTTTAATTAAATTTGTTTTTTTTTTACTTTTTTATTTTTTATTATTTTTTATTTATTTTAACTTTAATTAAAGCCTTTAATGATAGATTAAAAAAGTGAAATATTACAACCTTCTATTATTTAATCTTATTCTCATCATTTATAATTAGGTGTAAGTACAAAATAAGTTTTAATCAAATTTGTCTCTTAAAACTTCTTTCCAAATTTAAGTTCAATATTTTCATCTTGTTTAATATTGCTAAGTGTCCAGGCTTTTGGACCACGGGTATGACATGAAAAGCTTGACCATGAGAATCTTGATTAAATTTTCATTATAAAATAAAAGCTAATATTACTTGAGTTGATCAAAATGTATCAAAGTATCTCAAACTCATCCTTTGACTCTCTATGTATACAGTGATTGGGAGCTATCAGGAGCCTCGTTTATGAGATCCCTATTACAATATTGCTATAGGAACCGAACCGAGCGCTTGCATCAATTCACACGAACAGCAAAAAGCCAAACTAAGCAACCCATTTTCAATTCCTTTCTAATATTTAGCGAGCTTTCTTCTTTCCTTTCATTTATTTCTAGTTATTTCCTATATATGTGTAACATTAGGGTTTAGATTAGAGTTTTTTGTCGTGACTTTGTTTAGGACAGTCATCGGCGTCCGTTTGCTCCATTCAAGGTTGTATCCAAGAGTTTGAGTGGTGCTCAGGTTGTATCCCTCTCTCGACGTGGTGATTATCTTCCTGATCCCCGCATCTGCCCCTGACAGCCGTCTTCTGCAGTCGCCTCCACTGCCGCCTTCTAGAATTTGCATTCCTCGATGTCGCAACCATTCCAGCCACCCCTACCACTCTCCGTCAATGCCTACTTGTCCAACCCTCCCCTTTGTCATTCCCTGTCACCCCCGAGTTTTTCAATTGTCCTTACCACCCTCTGTCACTGCCTAGTTGCTATCTCAAACATTTCTAGCTTTGTCCTCATTGTTCCAGCTGCTCAAATCCATCCCCCTGTTGTCTTGTTATTGTTCTTGCCCCCAATATGTCTTACCGCAACTCATTCACCTTCTAAAAACTTTACACGCTGAATCTGACACCATCTAACAACCCAACCTACCCATTACACCCCACCTCATTGAACTCCACCACTTGAGATACACTTAAGTTGTGTTTTCTATCTATATTGTTGCATTTCCCCTTCAATGTGCGAGTTGTAACCGCCAAATTGGCTTTATAGTAATAATATTTGGTTTTCCTATTATTGTTTGGGTTAAATCCAATATCATTTGGTATTAGAATTTGTTAAATTTTAGTCTTATCCTAGGGTTTCTAGCATCCCTGATATCTCCCCCAAAATTTTTTTCTTTCCCACCCCCATATCGTTATTACACACTTCCTTCCACCTATCCACTCATAAACCTTAATCACACCACCAAAGAGAAAACTATCAAACATCTGAATGGGAGGAAATGCCATGATATTGTTTATGAGAAGTCCGCAAAAGGGATGTCAAGGAACCTTCTATGGAGAATGAGAGGCGGGAAATCCTCCAATTGCAATAGAGATTTGTTGTTTTCGAGAGGAAACAATCTGAAAGAGTCACCAATAGTCACAACGGTGACTTGCTCGATCGAAGAAATGGAATCTCTTTCACCATACAGATATCAAGGATGAAAACTTCTGCCCCGAAGACTTGATTTGAATATCTAAGAAATCAAAATTTTGAATTAAAGGTGAATTTGTCACATTTTGATGGCCACTTAGACTTCGACGAGTTCATCGAGTGGCTTCTGACTGTGGAGCTTTTCTTTGAGCTTCAAAATGTCCCATCAAACGTAATGGTGAAACTAACAGCTAACAAGTTAAAGAAAACCGACGAGTTGATCGAGTGGCTTATGACTGTGGAGCGTTTCTTTGAGCTTCAAAATGTCCCATCAAACATAATGGTGAAACTAACAGCTAACAAGTTAAAGAAAAGTGTTTTATTTTAGTAGAAAAATTTGAAGCTTATACGTTAGCGTGAGAGAAAAGGCAAGATCACTACCTAGTCAAAGATGACATGAGAGATGTAATGTGTCAATGTCAATACATATCAGCTCACTACAGAACAAATGCTCAAACTCCAACTTCAAAAGTGGAGAGACCGCATCACTGATCGATCATCACATCTTACAAACAAGGTTTAACCTTAGGGTCTTGCAACTAGAGTACACTGTTGACCACATTTTTGTGAGAACTTTTCTTCTCATCCTCAGAGCCTAGGATCTAGCTCTAGGAGTTCTTATTGATCGTTTTAGAAAATTAGAATTGAGACCCACCTTTTTAGAAATTCTAGCCACTATTTATTTTCCTTTGATGTCTAGCATTTTTGGCATAAGACCATCGACTTATGAACGAGCGGTTATGGGCTATTTTGTGAAGACTCAAGGGAAAGTTCCTAATAGGACTTCAAGCCTTAGGAAAACATTGTCACGAATTTTTCGTCACATACACACACAAAATGCACAAAATTCACAAAATTACACGAAATAGGACTTCAATTAAGCTCAAAGGACGGGTGAAAATATGAACTTCTCCGGATGACCTCCGACGATAAATTGGACTGCGTAAACGCGTCCGGGACACCAATTTTAGGAAAAGACACTCATATTGCCATATTTTCGATACGAGAAAATTGGCACGCAGATCGATGAATTCGTCAAGATGACCTCCGAAGGCAAAACGGGCCGCGCCAGCACGTCTGGAATGTCGAAAATACCTAGAAAGGACATTCATATTCGATATGTCACGGCGCACGAATAAAACAAACTAATTTTTATTTTTCAAGATATTAAATATTTTATTTTATAAAAATATCTTTAAATTATAATAAAGTTTATAACCTAAATCTCATTTACACTTCTACACTCGCTTAAACCCGATTAAACCCTCCATTCGCTCAATCTTCCGCTCGGCTCGTCTCTCTCGCGTTCGTGCCCTAGATCCACGATCTGCGCGGCTCTCCTTGCCATTCTCGCTCGCGACTATCTTCTCGAGTCTTCCTCTGTTGATTCGCATATGCGGCTCGTCTCCTCGAGCTCCACTCGACCGAGCAGCCCTCCAACTGCGAAGTTCCACCTGGTCGACGTTCCTCCTACTCGAGGTTATACTCGCTCCCTCTTTATTGTGACTCTTCTTTTCCTCTTTTCGATTGGTTGGTTAGGGTGGAAAACAGGTGACTTCTTTTCGTTTCTCTGGTTTTTTGGCTTACGGTGTGATTAGGGGAGTCTTTTGCATCTTCTTCTGGTTGTCTGGCTACTTGAGTAAAAAAAAAGAGAGAAATGGAGAGTTCTTGAGGGAGGAAAGCTTGAATTTTTTTCTGTTGTTATAAAAAATTCTCTCTGTTTTATTGTTCAAAGACATCCGCGGGGTGTCATTTTCTGAGGCTTTTAGGAAGGAAAGTGTTGTTGGAATCCTCTTTAAGCTAGAACTTTCGAGTGCTTGTGACGTGGAGCATTTGTAGTGGAAAGCATTTGTAGTGGCCGTTTCTTGGAATCTTTAGGAGGAATATTTTGCTTGAAGTGGTCTTTTCTTGAACCATTCTTATAACTTTATTTCAAATCTGCTGAAAATAAGTATTCATCTTCCTCTCCTCTATTTTGTTGCCTTGCTCGAAACATGTTATTGGAAATGTTAAAATAGGAAAAATGCTCCATGAATATTTGCTTAAGATGTTGAGGAATGAAGCATATATATCAGTTTCCCTTACTATTTCATTGTTTGAAACATGTGGAAGCATTGGTAAAACATTTTAAAAATGCATTTTTATTCCTTACAAATGTCTATGACAAGCATATATGGGTTATCTTTACTGTCCTTACTTGAAGCACTTGAAAGCATGGCTAAGGTGATCTTGGAATGCATTTCTCTATTAAATTTCATTGCTTGAAATGTTTGGAAGTATGAAATACATGTTGGAAATTATTTTATGTGATGAAACATGTATTTTGTGGCTCATTTCATGTTCTTATTGCTCCCACTTATGCTGAAATACATGTTGGAAATTGTTTTATGTGATGAAACATGTATTTGGGGGCTCATTTCATGTTCTTATTGCTCCCCTTTTGCTGAAATATATGTTGAAAATTGTTTTACGTGATGAAATATGTATTTGGGGACTCATTTCATGTTCTTATTGCTCCCCTTTTGTTGAAATATATATTGTAAATTGTTTTATGTAATGAAACATGTATTTGGGGGCTCATTTCATGTTCTTATTGCTCCCCTTTTTGTTCAAATATATATTGAAAATTGTTTTATGAGATAAAACATGTATTTGGGGGCTCATTTCATGTTTCTATTGCTCCCCTTCTACTACAATACATGTTGAAAATTGTTTTATAAGGTAAAAACATATGTTTGGGGCTCATTTCATGCTTCCTATTTTGCCCCATGTATTGGATTTGATTTGTCCTTTTTCTTGGTCTCGGTTGTGGCTTTATGAAATCTGATTTTTATGACCCTGTTTTAGCCCATTTGGTGGGCTTGGTTTGAGCTCTTTTTGAAATCAAGTTTATGCTGGAAATATTTTCTGGTTTTCCCCCTGTGCTGGGCTCGGTTTCCCTCTTTCTTTGGCTCGGTCTAGGTTTCTTTTTAGTGACTTATGTTGGCTGAAATCTCTGTTGGCTAAAATCCCTTGTTGTTTTGGAACATTCCTTGGGCTTGACTTGCCCATGTGCTGGACTCGGTTTGCCCTTTTCCTGGATTCGGTTTGGGCTCTGTTTTCTCTCTGTTTGGGCTCTGTTTTCGATGATTTATATTGTCTGAAATCTCTTATTGTTTTGAACTTTTTCTGGGTTTGGTTTGCCCTTGTCTTGGGCTGGAGTTGCCCCTTTTCCTGACTCTGCCCGTAAGCTTGTTTGAGGGCTAATTTAATGATTGTTTGGGAGCTTTTAAACTGCTAGGTTTGCTATAGCAAAATTGTAAGAAGTTCTTGTTGGCTATATGAAGTTCAGAATTGTTGTTTGGAGCAGTTTGGAAGCTTAATAGTGTCATTAATTGTTGTAGTTAGCTTTTGGGTGTTGTAATTATTGTTTGCACTCAGGTAGTTGGTGATTAGGCCCATATAGATGATGTTTGGTGGCTATTTGATGGTTGGTTTTGTGGTGATTTTGTTCCTTTTGTGAGCCTTGCCCGTAAGCTTTAACTTATGATTTCTTGGTGGAATGGATTGAGCTAGTGGTTGTTTCTCTCTATTACCTTGGACAATTCTATGGATAATTTCATATTTAGGAGAAAAAAAAATGATAAAAAAGAGCTTTTGCTTAAAAGTTGAATTAAATGGAATTGATATTGGTATAGCTTTTGAAAATTTAGAAATTCATTCCCTATGAATTATTCTCTTTTGCTTTGTGACATATGAAAAGTTTTTTTTGAAACTTTGTTTCAAGAAATTATAAACTTAATATAAATTGAATTCATGAGGGGTTTGGAAATGCGCAAGATTGACATTTGGAAAGGATATCCTTCTCTGGATTGATCCGACCATTTCTTTTTAACGAATTTAATGTTTTAGACCGATATATTCATGATTTCGTTTTAAGCTTTATTGATTCAACTTTATTTTAAAAATGGATCGGTCTCCTTTTCATTTATTTTTTTTTTAACGGTCAGTTAAAAATGGGAATTTCCGATTTAATTATATTCAGAAATGAGTCATAATCTTAAAAAAAATATGAAGTAAAGAGAAATGGAGAGAGAATTAAAAATAGAATTTGGATTCTCGAGATGATGAAACCTAAAGAGGGATAGAATAGCGAACCATCTACCATTCCTTTTGCATATGAAAAATGAAACTGTAAATTGGAAGAATATTTAGGGGTTGGAAGAAAGTGAGAGTTTAGGTAACAATTAGAGACATGGATTTGAAAGATTTGAAAGATTAGTAGACCCGCACTTAGGCCCCTTAAGTTTTGAATAAACTTAAATTCAATTGTTCTAATTAGGTTTGAAGCATGCTTTACAACCCTTTTGCCAAAACTATAGGTTTACCCCTTAGGTTTTAGGAGTCTGATGGTGAGCTAAGCTTAATCTAAAGATGTTTGGGGGTTAGTTGAAATGACACTTAATTGAAGTTAGACACTTTAAGACACTTCAAGTAAACTAAAGTATAGGCTTCCTAAATCTTAAGAGCACACCTTGAGAGAGTTCATCCTCCTAATTTTCAAATGATCCGAAGAAGACAGACATCTGACCCCAGTTCATGAGATATCTAGGTAGGACACTAGGCATGATGGTGCACTAGATTGCGATTCATGACTGATTTAATTAGATCAAATAATGAAATTCTTACCTTAACTTGACCAAAACTGAAACCCAACGCTCCGGGATTTGATTATGCCTTACACTCAAATCCTTGTGGCAATTGGGGACATTCCAATATCACATATAAATTTCCTATTTTTGGTCCTTTATATGTGATATTGTATTTTATTTTATTTGTTTGTCTTTTTCCTACGATTTACATGTTTCTGCTAAGTCTTTTTCAGGTTATACTTTCCTCTTTTACACAGCGCATAATAGTTAAACTTAAAGAAGTAATGAACCTACCAGGTGTACAGATTTAATTTATATTACAGCATTTTATCTCACAGCATGTTATATTGTTTTCATAGTCTGTTATGTTATTTTCCCAACATGTTATACTACTCTTTATAGCAAGACATGGATTTGAAAGATTAGTAGACCTGCACTTAGGCCCCTTAAGTTTTGAATAAACTTAAATTCAATTGTTCTAATTAGGTTTGAAGCATGTTTTACAACCCTTTTGCCAAAACTATAAGTTTACCCCTTAGGTTTTAGGAGTCTGATGGTGAGCTAAGCTTAATCTAAAGATGTTTGGGGGTTAGTTGAAATGACACTTAATTGAAGTTAGACACTTTAAGACACTTCTAGTAAACTAAAGTGTAGGCTTCCTAAATCTTAGGAGCACACCTTGAGAGAGTTCATCCTCCTAATTTTCAAATGATCATAAAAGACCAAACATCTCCAGACATCTTACCCCAGTTCATGAGATAACTAGGACACTATGCATGATGGTGCACTAGATTGTGATTCATGACTGATTTAATTAGATTAAATAATGAAATTCTTACCTTAACTTGACCAAAACTGAAACCCAACGCTCAGGGATTTGATTCTGCCTTACACTCAAATCCTTGTGGCAATTTGGGACATTCCAATATCACATATAAATTTCCTATTTTTGGTCATTTATATGTGATATTGTATTTTATTTTATTTGTTTGTCTTTTTCCTACGATTTACATGTTTCTGGTAAGTCTTTTTCAGGTTATACTTTCCTCTTTTACACAGCGCATAATAGGTAAACTTAAAGAAGCAATGAACCTACCAGGTGTACAGGTTTAATTTATATTACAGCATTTTATCTCACAGCATGTTATATTATTTTCATAGTCTGTTATGTTATTTTCTCAGCATGTTATATTATTCTTTATAGCACGTTATACTCAACTTTCAGCATGTTATATTGTCTTTCCTCTTCATTGTACAGTACATTGTTACTTTTCTCTCACACTGCATGTTTTATTGTTTAATTTTTGTATTATGTCTTAGTATAGAATAAACTAGTGGTTAGGTGCATTTTCAAAACTAAAACTAAACCAGGAGGTGCTGCTACGAAGAGTTTAGAGCGAATATCGTGGGCAGTAAGATGAGGAACAACTTCAAGGTGGATCTGCAGCAGCAAAACACATTCACATCACCTATCACCTTCTTTAGTTTAAATAACAACTCATAGGATCGCTCTTTAGGCTTTTTGTACAACTCTGTTGTACAATTATAAGTCCTAACGTTTTAGGATTTTGAGGTTATCGTGCGGTACGGTGTAAATCCTCCTATCTTTTTAGGCTATTTGCACAGTCTGATATTGTGTAAACATAAGTCCTAAACTCTAAATAATTTGCAGGATTGAAATATCAAAATTAAATTATTTCAAAAAAATAAAGTCAAACAATAGGATAGTTGGAAGTTCACCGGGATTTTCCCCGGATTTGTGATATCCCCTACTTTTCTTCCTTTCGGATTTCTTAAATAATTGTTCCTATTTTAAGTCATTCTCATTTGATTTTCCCATGTTCAATCTTGAAAACCTAAACTTTGAAATCTTGAAGGCAAGATCACCTGATCTTAATCGAGAGTTTTCTTAAATGACTCTCAGTCATTTGAGATGCAATTAATTATAGGGGTTTGCCTCTATAGGGAATCTGAAACTCAGATAAAATAAACCATATCTAATCCTCGTATTAGGTAGGGGAACTTGTTGGCCTTTTTTTTTTATAAAATATTTCGCAGATCAAAACGGATGTCACAAATTCTTTAGTCTAGGTGATTGAATCCTCATTACAAGTGATATATTTATTCTTCGGGATAAGTGTATTACTTGTAGTATTGTATTCAATCATCTAAATTATTTAAAATATGAGACTCGTTTGGTCTCACCTATTTTAAAATTAAAATGTTACTTTTAAAAATCAAAAATATTACATTCATATTTAAATTATTTTCAAAATCACAAAATGATCACTTTTTCAAATCACGAAGTTAAAAAACGGCCGACATACACCAAGGGGAACAACCAAGTCAACCCTGCCTGAGAAGATATTGATTCAGAGTAGAGAACATGTGGAGTGAAACAATATTCATAAATCTATCCCAGCCAGAAAGTATTTCAAGTGTCCCAGATTTGGGCATATTAAATTAGATCGCACAACCACGGGAATGATCTACTTCACTGAGTAGGATGTTATTAAAGAGATGGGCGATAACACAAGATACACTGAAAAAGCACACAAACGAGGAGTATTAGCTTTCAAGTGATGAGGGAAA
>NW_018164563.1:545965-557423 GCF_001263595.1 Phalaenopsis equestris | reverse complement strand
GGGAAAGAGGCACGTAGTTCCAGCCAAGCCCATGAGAGAGACTCCAACCGAATTAATCATGCTTGTCCTAGAAAGTCTTGAGCTCGACGAATCAACACCAAAGGCATGTTAATCTCAGATAAGAGAAACTCAAACTTGTAAGATATATAGACACCCTCCTGAGTTCCCTCTACTGAAGGAGGACAACATGTCAAAGGTGAGGCACTTTTATGACACTTATAGAAGATTATATAGAGTTATTTGGGTATTAGATTCAATTCAACAGTGCACCCACTAATAAATCGTCATACATGAGATATGAAACACAACTTTAGAAATTATCTTAAGAGCTTGGTAGAGAAGAAATTTCTACAATAGGATCTAGGTCCTACCAAAGAAAAAGATGTCCCTCCTGAGTGAATATACTTTAATGTGATCCAACCAACCTTAGATTTCATCCTAGAGTTGATTCTTTCTAACATACTTGTTTATCAGATGCATCTAGTCAAGAACGAGCAGTGGGAGAAGCAGATTATAGATTTACTTGCTTGAGATTTGACTTGTGGAATATATTGAGATATGAAGCTCCAACTTAAGTAGTGCCAAAGGTGGATGAATATGTATTCTATCAGAATGCACTTAGGAATGATAATGCTTGCATGATTGACTTACCTAGAGCTTGCAAGATTATTGCTACCTTTAATGGGGCTGACTTAACTAATATGAAGAAAGATAAGCTTCGAAATATGAGGTTGAAGCTCACCAACCCCGGAAGACTAATGCGGTAGTTACCAAAAGCCTCGTTTTTGCGATCCCTACTACAGTACTACTACAAGAGCCGAATCGAACACGTGCGCCGGTTCACGAGAACAACATAAAGCTAAGTAGAGCGGCCCTTTGACAATTTCTTTCTAATTTTTAATGAGTTTCTTCCTTTCCTTTCATTCATTTCTTATTGTTTCCTAATATGTGTTGTATTAGGGTTTAAATTAGAGTTTTTTGGCATGAGTTTTTTTAAGACAGCCACCGTCATCCGTGTAGTCCCTTCTAGGACAATATCAGAGAGTTTAGATGGTGTTCCCACTGTATCTCTCTCCCAAGATGATGGTTATCTTCCTGATCCCCTTCCACATTTTCCCCACCTCACTCCTAGACGCCCTCCATTTCTGCAGCCGCCTCCAAACAGCTCTCATTGTTGATTTTCTGCAGTCTCCTCTACTGCCACGTTCCAGAATTCGCCTCCCTCGCTGCCGCAGCCGTTCCAGACACCACTATGACTCTCCATCGCAACCTACCTGCCATCCAGGCCTTCCCCTCACCGTTTTCAATCATCCCTAGCTTTTCCAACCACCCTTACCACACTTTCGCTTCCACCACCAACATCATCAACAAGAACAAAGGGAAAATCAAATGAAAACTCTTTACATGCTTCATTAAATTCAAGATTTTGCTTGGTTAAAATATAAGCGCAACTCTTACCAGAATTCGAAGAATGCGTCACATTTTGATATGTACAACCATGGTCTTTTCCAATTTTTTTTTTAAAAATCTCAAAAGAAAAATCACGCAACCAGGTTATCAAGAAAATGAAATGGATCGGCTAAACTTCACAGAGACGGATTCAATGAGGTGTGCTAACAAAACAAAACAAAAACAAAAAAAAAAAAAACTAACCAGAAGCAAACAAGAATAAGATGAAGAAACCTTGAAGACCGAATCAAACAAGCGCGTGCTGTCTGAACTGTTTCTGGCCGATCTAGCAGTCAAGAGAGACGGTGTGTGCTTGATTTCCCACAGAGAAGGCTTGATACAGAAGCCTTCGCCGGCGGTTTTGATCGGTTCAAAGCGGGATCGCAGTTCTGCAGACGCCGAAAATCGCGGGAAGCAATTCGAGATGGAGGCGGAAGCTGTTGTTCGCCGGAGATCGGGCTGCGGCCGCCGGCACCGGGAGTAGCTCTCCGCAGCAGAGCGAAATCGCGGAGGTTTGGAGCCGGACAGGCGTTGTGGGAATCAAGAAATCGATTTTCATCTGAGGCGAAATTTTTTTAAAGAAAACTGCTGCTTCAACTTTTAGGAAACAATGTTTAAAAAAACAAAAAGCAGCTTTGTCGCATTCTGCGGGGCGCTGCAAAAAGCAGTTTTGTAGTTAGCGATGTTAATTTATCTGAAAGAGTATGAGAAAATATTTTTGTATTTAAAATATAAGCAGATGTATATATTTTAGGTTATTTGGAGAATACAGTTAGGTTATATTTAAGTTTAAAAAAAATTATAAGAGGTATTTGTACTTAAAATATAAGCAGAGTTGCATACATTTTAAGTTATTTGGATAATACAGTTATGTTATATTTAAGTTTAAAAAAAATTATAAGAGGTATAACTTATTGTATAATCTAGTTGTACCCTCCGAATAGCCTAAAATGTTCGTAACTCTACGTGCATTTTTCGCACACAAATATTTCTCAAAAATATTATGGCGGTTAATCGTCTGTACATCGGAATGGAATATTTTTTTTTAAAAGATTATAAATAATTCTAAATTGGATTTATGAGCCACTTAGTATCCTATTTTTTTCAAATTGATTTTCATTTGTAGAAGCAAAAATTTTAATTATTTTGAGATTTGCTCGAAATATCTATTATTTATAAAAATTATATATATAATACTGAATAAAATTTAATATAATGAGTCATAAAACTATTTTGATTTGAAACGGATCCAAATAACCCAGCTCATTTCAATTTTGAATTAGATCGAGCTCGATACAATTTCAAGCAGAGTTGGCTTGAAATCGAATACTACGAGTCACAAGTCGATTCTGAGCCACACTCAATCTATTTGAGCTAATTTTCAGCCGACCAAAGCCCAACATGAGTCGGATCGTTAACAACCCTACTTATAACAAGAATTATACGATTAATATTTAATCAAATACTTACATTCATATCAAGTCAATTATTATGTATTTACATATCTATCCTAAACTTCAATTTTACATATTAGCCATCATAAAATAATGATAATTTTTATGTGAAGTGAAACACTTTGGTGGTATAAATGTAAAAAAGTAAAATTTAAGTGTTAGATATTTTAATACATACAAATGGGTGGAATGCATAAATCTTATGCATTTATATACTTAAAACCCAAATTCTAATGTTTATATATATAGTATTTAGGGGTCTTAAAGCTTATGATATTTTTTTTATGTGATGTTAAAAATTTAAATGCTATATATATAAATATGTGAGAATTGAATTGAATTGTATATGTATTGGAAGTAGAATCATATTTTTCTATGATGATAAAGATTAAAATCTCATTTAATTTTCATTAATGTTTTGTTGAAATATAATATTGAAAAATCTAATATTTATTTTTCTAATGATTTGTGCATTTAACACAGAGACTCTAAACTTGCCAATTCAAATTTATAACCACAACTTGTGTTTTCAATGATGTTGTTGTAGTTGTTTTTAGGCCGTGTTTGGTTGCATTTTAGATTTATGTCAAATAGGATTTATCAAATTTGAGAAATTCAAAGTAATCAAATTTGGTCTGTGACTGAAGAGATCACGAGCGATGATGGAATAATTCTGCCTCACAAATGGATATACTAAATCCGGATTTACGTCATAAAAGTGATGGAATTGCTGGCAACATCTTTTGATGTTAGGAGTGTTGGGTGCCCGCTTGAATTACTAGGGAGTATGATGCACGCATGCACAACCTCCCAGAGCTCAAGACATTCGATTTTGATCCTCCGGCATGCGGTCAAAAGTGCTTTGTTGGGGTATGGCTTTCACTAAAGCGAAGGCCAGTCGGCATTACTTATGTCGGACGGCTTCGATCGGACCGACGAATTTCGCTCAGCGCGGTACAAACAAATCGGGTCGTGTACTCGTTGGCAAAACATCGTTCGTATGACCCCAGTTTGCAAAGTCGATAGCGTGAATGAGTCCAGAACGTTCCTTTTAGTTAGGGTGAGCTTTCTCGGGTTCGAATGTAGCGTAAGACCACTCGAACATGAGGCTTGGTCCAACTAGTGCCGGCGTGAACATGCCTAAATTTGGCGTGGGCCGCGTGGCCATGCTAGGTCTTCTCATATTTGTTGACCGCTCCCTGAGGCCAGTGTAGCCACGCTAACCAGAGCGAGCGGGTGGTGTAATTATGCGACAGGAGTGGTCGCACCACTAGCCTGTTCACAATGCCTATAAGGTAGTATTATCATGTTGTAACCATGACGTAGCCACGTCGCGGTCCTATTTTTCTGACGAGACATCATCTGACTTCTAGAAATTGTCGCAAAGCGGTCGTAGGTCATTTTTTGTACCTTTGGTCACCTGGGATGTTCCCAATGGGGTAAGAGGTCATTTATTCCCCATTAACCATGGGATAAACCTCTTTTGCTAGGGATAACCAAGGGAGCCAGTCATTTAGTGGAGGGAGATCATTTTGGAAATTTTCTTGGAGAGGAGGAGATCCTAAAATCAATGTGTTGATGGAGGAGAGTTATTGGAGAAAAGTTTGAGGATTTAGTAAGTTATCGTTCCATTATTCTTCTTCTTCTTCTCATTCTCCATCATTTTCTCCACCTCTTTTGCATCTTCTTCTTTTTCGGCCGCCATTTCACTGAAAAAAATAACATAGAGAAGAGAAGCTTTCTTGCTCAGAGCATTGCCGGAATCTTCTTCTTGAAGGGAGTTTCATCCTTTTTGGGAGAAGAACATTCGTTGAAGTTCATGACGTCATTGGAATCTCCTCACAAGGAGAGCTTTATCGTTCTCTGAAGAAGTGCCTATACCAAAGCTTGAAAACTTTTTCAGTCTCTCCTACCATTTGGAGAGCTTATTTTCGGACAATGTCGAATGCCGAACAATCACCGCGACGGTATAATCCTCTCTACTTTCATATTTTCCTTTCCTAGACCCCTTTGGTCGGGAAGTGCAGAGCATTAAGGATTATGTTTTGTTGTGCTTAGAGAAAGCCTTTAGGCTACGAAGCCATTTGAGGACATCCCTCTAAGACTTTTGAGTGTTCCCCTTAAGCCCTAGCACCAAAATCCTACAAAAGAGGAGGTTTTGTGGGACCTCTTCGTTTGTTTCAGAGGTTTCACTTGGATGGACAAGTGAGATCGAAGGATCAAGCGGATGGTGGCACCCCTTTGGTTTCGCTCAATCGCGAAGAGTTGCCCTCAAGAGTCAACTTTTCACTCCATTTTGAGTGAATGAACATCAACTTCGCATTGCTTCACGTAATACAACATTGACAACGCTTGTCATCAATTCAACTCTAGAACCTACACGAGGTTGTCAAGACGAGTTTGAGGTGACGTTGAGTGTCTTTGGGTTGTATTGTATGTGCATGACCATCTATTGATATTTCTACATTTTTGTTTTCTTGTCCACGTGATCACTTTAGTTCGATCGGTCATACTAGTGATCGACTGATTACCTTGGGTCAAATCTATCGCCCCGACCCGATCAACCGATCTTTTGAGTTTGATCGCCTGCACTGGTTCGATCACCCACTTGGGGTCTGATTGGTCGTCCCGGCTCAATCAACCTATTTCCCATACTCGATCGGTCGCCCCGATTCGATCGCATGATTTTTGGGTTTGATCGATCATACTTGTTCGATCACCTAGTTTGGGTCTGAACGGTTGTCCCAGCTCGATCAACCTATTTTCAGGGCTCGATCGACCGCCCCGACCCGATCACCCAATCTCTTGGGTTTGATCAATAGCACTGGTTTGATCGCCCACTTTAGGTCTGATCAACTACCATGGCTCAATCGACCTATTTTCTGGGTCTGATTGGCCACCCAGGCTTGATCGCCCGATTTTTTGAGTTTGATAGACCACACTGGTTCAATCAGTCACTTTGGGTCCAATCTGATCATTTCGGCTCAATCGACTACTTTCCGCGTTCAATTGTCCACGCCAACCCGATCGCCCAATCCTTTAGGTTTAATCAACCACATTGGTTCGATCATCTACTTTAGACTTGATCAACAGTCCTAGCTCGATCAACCTATTTTTTCGGGTTGGATCGGCCATCCCAACCTAACTGTGCAATATTTGGGATTCGATCAACAGCCCCACATCGATCACCCATTTTTGGCAGATAGACAGTCCCGGGCCGACTACCCATATGTTGGGTCTGATCCATCATCTCATATCGATCGACTCACAACTTTTGTTTGACTGATCTACATGACCCGGTTGACCGATTTTGCATACTTGGATGCATTTCTTTCATGATTGAATTTTCCTTTTGCATGTTCATGAAAATCTTTTGGCTTTATGTACGTTATATATTCCATGATTATATGTCCTTTACTCAAGTGTCGCAGTTGGGAGCTGCACGAGTAGTGTGTCACATAGGGTGTGGTAAGCCGCAAGGATCAATGCCAGGAGCTACACTAGATGGACAATCACTATAATCTATAAATGAGGGGATCATTTTTTTAAGAATGAACTACTGAATCTATTAAAAAAAAACAAAAACCCACTGTTATAGTGCACTTGCTTCTAATTCTATTTTTTTTTTCTATTCCTCTCATCCGTCCAAGTTCCAATGCTATATCCCTTAGGCACGACTCTTAGGATATTTTGAGATTTAACTCTTTTATATTAATATTTTTTTAATGGAGCCGGATCAAGAGTCAAGCTCAACTCACAAGAACCAAACAAACTCACTAACCAGCGGCTGAATTACGCGGCAGGCCCAAGAAGGCAATGGGCCTTGTTCCCTTAACTGTAATTAGAGATGCATCTGCCGGCTTTTTCGACTTTTTGTACCATGCCCGTTAATATATTTAAGAATCCAAACCCTAGACGCTGCAATCATTCATTCCGCCTCTTTTGTCACAGATCGCTGCAGAGGATTGGCGGCGGTGAAAGATGCCGGCGGGGCACGGTCTTCGTTCGCGAACTCGCGATCTTTTTGCGAGGCCCTTCAGGAAGAAGGGCTATATTCCTCTGACAACGTATCTTCGAACCTACAAGATCGGAGACTACGTTGATGTCAAGGTTAATGCCGCCATACACAAAGGGATGCCTCATAAGTTCTACCATGGAAGGACTGGGAAAGTGTGGAACGTAACCAAGAGGGCTATTGGAGTCGAAATCAACAAACAGGTGATCGCCTTCTTTGTATACCTATGATTGATCTGCTTCCAGGGTTTTTTTAGATTTAAATAATGTTTAATGTGTCTCAATCTTCTAGATCTTATATTTTTCATATTATTTGTCGTTATCTTTCTGAACATAGCTCCGTGGTTACGCTGCTTTGCTTTGTTTTCGATTTTGCTGCATGCTTGCTCGATGGGATTAGTTCCTTATGTTAGTTTTTCCACAGATGAATGAATTATTATGCGTGAACGAATTACCTGCAAATTATTTTTGTATTATTTTGTTTAAAATTTCAGAAGTATTGTTACATTATAATTGATAGATGTGAGAAATCTGCCAATACTGATATATTTCTTTGATTGCGGCTATCCATATCCACTTTTGTTTCATTTTTTTCTGCAGTTTTGAGAATCTCTAATGCTGCCTAGTTTCATTTATTGATTTTCTTCTTCAGTATCCTTGTTCAGAATTATAACGTGGCTCACGATTTCATTTTTAATTATTGCCTTTCCAAACTTGCCTGCTTGTTCGCATTTAAGCATTCCAGCTACATAGCTAGCATATTTTGCATAATTCTAGCATTTGTTCCTCTTTTCATGTTAATTTTTGGAAGATTTACATGCATGCCACACAATTCTAATGCATACCCACACTTGAATTTTTATATATATGCCACCTTAATTATGCATGAAAAGGTATATTTCTCTTTTTTAAGCTAAAATAGCGATTTTTTTGATATGATATGAAACATTTGTGTGGTATAAATGTTAAAAAAAACAAAATTTAGCCATTAGATTTGAAAAAGAATATAACAATTGTATGGAATGTATGTAAATGCCACAATTTTTTTTACCCTTGGTTTATAAAGTTTGAAGTTTGCACGCATAAAAAGTGAATTCCGCCTAAACTGTGCAGATTGTCTATTTTGGCCGATGATTTAATACTCATCCTGATCTTTGTTAGATTTAGATTGATATAAATTAACTAAAACTTTGATTGCTTTTTGTTAGTTTAAGGCACGCATAATAAAGTAAAGAGTTAGATGTGCACTTTTTTTGAATTTTAGCAGAAGAGATATACTATACAACGGAATAAGGTAAATAACTATTTAACATGCACAATAGAGCATAAATGTAATGTTAAACGAAACATTTTTATTAACAATATAATGTTATGTATGTTAAGATGAAGCTTGTGTGAATGATGTAATTTAGTAAGCACCAATGTAGTGGATCTAGTCAGTTATACTAACTATAAAGTTGCAATGTGTTTTCATTATATATGTAATGAATAATGATGATGGATATGTCTATAATGCTATGACTAAGAGTGTAAAGTAAGTTAGAGCACCAGTATAAAGGTTACTTGGCACACGCATTTGAATATTCATTAATTTAATCACCACTCAAATATGTGAAGCAAACTTTAGTTGACTATGCAAATATGATGCTAATGGTTATGATGCATGATGAAATGTTAGTGAAGAGTGTGAAGGGATGAGGTTCGATATAAATATTTATACTTTACTTGATCATGAACAAATTTTAATTCTTCTTGAATGAAATAAATTTCATATTCAAATTCAAGTTCATATGAGCTTTAATTTAAGCAAATTTATAGTCAAATTAAATACCTTAACAAGATAAACCTAGTGACATCAAAGGTAATCTTATTGAATGCAAATGAGTCCAAAATGAAACGCTCAGTATAATTATAATCTTTGAAGTATTAATTGAAGGTCTAAATGATGGTGGAATTTGGCATGGTTGTAGTTAAATTAAATGATTGAATTAGTAGTATATAACAATCTTAAGATCATTCAATTTTAAGGGCATTATGGCACATAAATGCTAAAAGAGCTATCTTTGATAAAAAAAAAAATCAGCAAGAATCGCTGTCGGATGGAATATTTTAAGATTTTGGATGATTTTATTAAAATCTCTTCTTTAAATCTATAAATTAAGTTCCATTTATAGAATGAGGGAATGAGAGAGAGTTGTGAACTAAGTTAGAGCTCGTAAAAAGAACTTGAAAGTATTGATCATCAGCAATTGTCTAACATTATCATCATTTATTGTAGCCCAATTATGACTGATATTATCTAGTTATTATATCTGAAGTTTTGATTGTCAAACTATTATTACTAACAAGCAAATATTTATAATCTCGTAATCCCAACTTCTTTAGGTATGGAGAAGTCACAATTTCAAATATATAATAGATTATTTCGACTGTGTCAAGCCTCGTGATTATTTTTCTTTTTATTGTTAAAATCTTATTGTCTCGTATCACTTGTAAATGCCCCTAAAATTTCAGTAACATCAAATCATTAAAATACTCATGAATTATCTAAATAAGCTCATGGGATCAATAATTCGTTCGACTTTCTATGATCAGGTCGGCAACAGGATCATCAAGAAGCGCATCCATGTTCGTGTCGAGCACGTGCAGCCTTCAAGGTGTGCTGAAGATTTTCGTCTTAGAAAGAAGAAAAATGACGAGCTCAAGGCAGAGGCCAAATCTCGTGGCGAGATTATCAGCACGAAGAGGCAACCCGAGGGGCCTAAACCTGGTTTCATGGTTGAGGGAGCCACATTAGAAACAGTGACACCTATTCCTTATGATGTTGTTAATGACCTCAAGGGTGGCTACTGAATGTCCTAAACCTTCTAAATTTTCATTCCCCCAGCCTTTTTTATAAAACTATTTCAATGTTAGAAGCATTTGCAATTTTGAACAATTTTTGGGGTCTTTTTAGTGTTTTAATCAACTTTATTGTTGTTATTTTTAATTTGTTATGCAGTTGTGACATACAACATTATGGTTAGATTGGCTGATTATTTGTGCTCCTGAGTATTTATTTATTTATTTAACTTTTAAGACTGTACCCCCAATTCTAATGTATTTACATATCACACCTAAATTGCACCTTTTACATTTATACCTACCAAATTTTTGACATGATGTAAAAAAAATATATCACCATTTGAATTTGGGGCATTTACGTACCTACAGCCCAATACCAATGTATTTTACATATCTAATACATAAGCTTTAACCTTTTTTACATTTGTACCACTCAAATCTTTCTTGTCACCAAAAATGCCATTTTTTATACTTACAGAAAGTGAATTACACTTTCATGCATAGAAAATATGTGCGTGCATGTATGTATGTGTATATATATATATATATATATATATATATGGTGTTTAGACATGTTAATGCATAGAAATTGAGTGTTATGTGCAAAGTAATACTTTTAAAGCATAGATATGTATGTAAAAAAATGACATTTAGGCATTACATATGTAAATACATAAAAGTGAGTTGAATTTATAAAAAGCTTTCATTATATTAATGTAAGCTCCAAAATTTGCATTTGTAAGAGCTTTATAAACTAGGTCATTATTTCTTTCCTCTAATCAACAAAACAGAATTAATATAACACATACACCATGCGCGACATTTATATGATATGAAAGATTCAGATGATATAAATGTAAAAACATAAAGTTCAAGTGTTGGATATGCAAAATGACCCATTATTAAATAAAATTCTGAAAAATAATTTACAGTAATTATCAAAAGCACCTTTATAAATACATCCATCGCATCCTGAGACACATCTCTAGGCTTGTTATCTGCATTTCTGAATCATGAACCCTCTCAAAGCTTCAATAAATATATAAATAAATAAAAGCCAAATATTATAAAAAATGCACATTTTTCTTCATAAACTCTTGGCATTCAATTTTTCTGAAAGAATCTTGTTCAGAAGCGCTGGATTTGCCTTGCCCTTCGACTCCTTCATCACCTGAAATGTTGTTCTATCAGCTTAGGGTCCGTTTGGGGTAGCTTATAAGTGCGGGCGGCGTTTTCAAAACGCCGTCGGACCGTTTGGTTCGCACGTTTCGCCAGCTTATCTGAAACTGCGTTTGGGTTTTCACACTAAATGCAGGCCGTGGGTTGAACCCCTGCGGCCGCCCGCGGGCCGCGTTATCCTGAAACGTAAAAGCTGCCCCAAACGGACCCTTAATCAACAAAAAAAAAGGAGGGAAATTAACATAAATACCACACAATCTCATGTATTTACATAACTAACACCCGAAGTTTGATATTTGCACTTACATACTGTTATGGTATGAGTAAGGATTTTTGCAGAGGAATTTTTTGCAGAAAGTTTTGTTGCAGGAATAATTTTCAGATGGCATTTTCTGGTGCGAAATTCGAGGTGGTGAAGTTCGACGGAACTGGTAACTTCGGATTGTGGCAAAGCAGGGTGAAAGATCTGTTGGCGCAACAGGGAATCTTGAAAGCTCTGCGGGCAACAAAACCAGATG
>NW_018164563.1:542171-543503 GCF_001263595.1 Phalaenopsis equestris | reverse complement strand
GAAACCAGCAGTATCAGAAAAAGAAGGGGAAAAGTTCAAGGCTCGACTGGTTGCAAAGGGATTTTCGCAGCAGAAGGGGATAGATTATGATGAAATCTTTTCTCCTGTGGTCAGACATACTTCAATCAGGGCAGTGCTTGCATTAGTAGCAATTTGGGATTTGCATTTGGAGCAGATGGATGTTAAAACTGCTTTCTTGCATGGTGATTTGGAGGAGCAGATTTACATGAAGCAGCCAGAAGGGTTCACTCAACCTGGACAGGAGCATCTGGTTTGCAGGTTAAAGAAATCGTTGTATGGGTTGAAACAGTCTCCAAGACAATGGTACAAGCGATTTGACTCCTACATGATGCAGATTGGCTACAGGCGATGTGAGTATGATTGTTGTGTTTATGTGAAAAGCCTTGATGATGGTTCTATTATTTTTCTGTTACTGTATGTTGATGATATACTGATTGCTGCAAAGAATATGAATGATGTTCGTGGTTTGAAAGCTTTATTGAGCCAGGAATTTGACATGAAAGACTTGGGTCCTACGAAGAAGATTCTTGGAATGGAGATTCATCGGGACAAAGACTCAAGACGATTATGCTATCTCAACGAGGCTATGTTGAGAAAGTGTTGGAAAGGTTTGAGATGAGCAATGCAAAGCCTGTAAGCACTCCTTTGGCAAATCATTTTAAGCTTTCTTCAGAAGAGTGTCCTAAGACTGATATAGAAATTGAAGACATGGCAAAGGTTCCATATGCCAGTGCAGTTGCCTGCTTGATGTATGTTATGGTATGTACTCGTCCTGATTTGTCTCATGTTGTTAGTCAAGTCTGCAAATACATGGCTAAACCTGGAAGGCAACATTGGGAAGCATTCAAGTGGATTTTCAGGTATCTGAAGGGTACTATAGGAAATGTAATTATTTTTTGCAATCAGTGGAATGATTCTTCAGTTGTGGGGTACGTTGATTCAGACTATGCAGGTGATTTGGATGACAGAAGGTCTACAACTGGGTATGTGTTTACTCTTGGTGGAGGGCCTATATGTTGGAAATCAACAATTCAGTCTATTGTGGCATTATCTACAACTGAAGCAGAGTATAGGGCAGTAGCTGAAGCTGCTAAAGAAGCCTTATGGCTTGCTGGGCTAGTAAAGGAACTGGGCATTGAGCAAGGTGGAGTTCAGTTGCATTGTGACAGTCAGAGTGCTATTTATCTGGCTAAGAACCAGGGGTACCATGCGAGAACCAAGCACATTGATGTCAGGTATCACAAGATCAGAGAGTTGATTGCTTCTGGGGAGATACTGTTGCAGAAGGTTCATACTGATGAGAATGCAGCT
>NW_018164563.1:533631-542159 GCF_001263595.1 Phalaenopsis equestris | reverse complement strand
GGTGCAGTTGTAACTCCCAGGTATTTTTCTCCTAAGGGGTTGGATATTCGCCAAGGTGGAGATTTGTTATGGTATGACTCATATACCATATCGGGACAGACGTTGGATCGAAGCGGAGCAGAGCGGAGCGGAAGAATCTGTCCAAATTGGGAAGTTACGTGGGTTGGGGTGCGGGGGCAAAGCCCCGCGGTTTGGTACAGGGGTAATGTTTTAATTATGTATTGTGTCTAGGTTTACTCCTGGGGTTATAAATAGGTCTGTTAGTAACCCCAGGAGGAATCCCTGAATTCTGTAACATCTTTTCTGAATATTGAAAGGAACTCGTCGCTCTGCTCCCAAGGACGTAGGCATCTTTGCCGAACCTCGTTAAATCTCTGTGTTCTTCTGGATTTGTGTCGTTCTTGTTTTTCTTCGCCCTAATTTTCTCAACACATACTTTGTTATCATAAACCTATGCATGAAAAAAGTGTATTTGGGTAGTGACGGTATTTTTGACGTGATGTTAAATGTTTTGAGTGGTATACATGTAAATATGAATGTTTTAGGTGTCAAATATGTAAATATATAAGAATTGTCATATAAAATTGCAGCCCAGATTTGAGTTGTAAAGAACAAACCTGGCCAGCAAAAAAGCCCTGCAGCTTAATTTTCCCTCCGAGATACTGTTGCAGCTGCTTGGGATTTTCCTCAAGAATCTTATCCACCATGGCTTCAATGGCACCTGCATCTGCTATCTACAATTTCCAATTTAAAGAAGAAAATCTATCAGAATTTATTTCAAGTTTTTTAAGGAAGATTTACATACTTACCCACTCCATTCCTATGTAACCTAAACTTTAATTTTACGAACACACCACCTCACCCCCATGTATGAAAAGTTGTATTTCACGGTTCTAAAGTTAAAATGAATGGTATTTTTGATGTGATATGAAAGATTTGGGCGGTATAAATGTAAAAAAAAGTAAAATTTTAGGTGTTAGATAATGTAAATACATAAGAATTGAGTGCATGTATGTAAATGTCCCTTTTTTTTGAAATTCTCAGCACTGGTAGGTTCTGCAAACAAATGTAATTAAGTTCTGAAACATGGCTGAAATTAGCTTTTACCTGCACAAGATCCTTTTCTTCGATTATTTTTTTGACAGTTCCTCCTTTGGATATGAGCTCAAAAAGTATCTGTTATGAAAATCAAAATCAAACAAGGTAGCGTTGCCTCAAAATCATAGGAAAGTTCAAAAAAAAAAGAAGAAGATAATATGAAAGTTCTGAACTGCATCCTTAGGTAGGAATTAGTTTGTCCTGATATGTTAATCTGAAGTTAGTGGCTAATACCAGCAATATAATTGCTTGCATTAATGAATTCTCGAAACTTCAAGTTTTCTCCAAAATCATAGGAAAGTTCAAAAAGAAAAAAAAGATGGCTAATACCAGCAATGTAATTCCTTGCATTAATGAATTCTCGAAACTTCAAGTTTTCTTTGTCATTCGGGTGAATGTATTTTAATACAAAGTAAATTCTAATGGATCAAAATGCATTTAATTTGAGTGGCACTAATAATACTTAAAAGTTCCAAATGTAAGGATTCAGAAATTTTTATCCACCACTTTTTTCCAGCTGGTATGTAGTGTCTGCTTTAGAATTGTTTCATACCAACGACCATGAGGACATTTAATATAATTGCCCAATTTAATTATTTTTTTCAATAGTCGGATAAGTAATTAGTAGAATTCAAGTTGGTTGGTTGGAGTGGAGGAATGCATCGGGCCTATTGTGTGATAGAAAAGTACCATTTAGACTTGAAAGGAAAATTTTATAAGATGTAGAGACCTGCAATGCTTTATGGCCCTTAATGTTGGCCTTTAAAAGAGAAGCATAATATAAAGTTCAAGTGTTGCTGAGACGAGAATGCTTAGGTGGATGAGTGACTTGACACTTAAAGGCAAAATGCAAAATCAATCTATCCATGAAAGAATTGGTGTAGCTCCAATGACGGATAAAATTAGAGAGAGTCGTCTTAGATGGTTTGGTCACATTAAAAGTCAACCGTCTCATGATTCGGCTAGGAAAGGAGATGTTTTAGATTTGACTGATGTTTAGATAGACAGAAGCAGACCTAAAAAGACTTAGGGTATTGTATAAAAAATAATATTAATTTATTAAAATTAAATGAAAATATGAGACTCAATAAGAAGCATAACTTTGTTTATTATAGTTTACTTGAAAGCTATAACTATTTCTCCAATGAGGGGAAAAAAAAAAAGAAAGCTAATTCGCATGAAAATGTCAAATAACCAAATAGCCAAGGAAAGCAAGATAAATACCAACAACAATAACAACAACAACAACAACAACCAAAAAAAAGTACTTGAATTGTCCCAAAAAAGAGTAGAAAACATACCTCTTTTCCAATCTTGCCACTTATTATTCCATCTTTTATTGAAGCGATAAGCATGGCAAGCTCCTGTGGTTTCAATTTAACCTCGTCAATTGAAAGATGCTCGTTTTTTAGATGAGCCGAGATATCACCCATTATCCAATTCGCCGCCAACTTGGCTTCAGCTCCATTTTGAAGAGTAGAATCAAAAAATTTCGCCACCTAGATTCAAAAAATTTATTGTGAAAACTTAAAATCACAATCTATTATCAAGATCTACAAGTGCACATTAAAACCGAAAAAACCAAATCAAACTAAATAAGTTTGATTAATTTGATTCATTTTCAAGGAAGCATTTTGGTTTTTGGTTTTACAATATTCACTTTTCGGTTATTGGCTCAATTTTAATTTTCATATAACAATATAACAAAACAAACCAACAATTCAAAAAATCAAAATTAAATGAAAGATTCATAAAATTAAATTAATATTATACATATAAGTTATGTAATTCTTGATGTTCGTTAATAACCAAACCAACGAATAATTAAATTTCAGTTTGCTCATACCTGAACAATTTAAACATAATTAAAATTTGGTTACGCTTTATCAAAATTTTGATTGGTTTGATTTTTTAGGATTTCGGTTGCAATTGGCTAAACCAATTTGAAACCCGATACATCCAAACCGACCAAATGCTCACTCCTATCAAAATCTTCAAGTTTAATTGGGAAATGTGTACTTACAGTGACATCATTAGCAAGAAAGAGCACGTCTTGCATGCTTAAGCCCATCTTCTCGTAGCGCCTACGCTTTGCTTCTGGAAGTTCAGGAAGTGAACGGCGAATATTTTCTATATAATCATCGGCAAGGATGACTTCAGTAAGATCAGGCTCGGGGAAATACCTATAATCGGCAAGCCCTTCTTTTTTGCGCATTGTTACTGTTTTCTACAAAGAATAAGAATAGCAGCCCAGAAATTAGCACAGATATTGGAAAGTTTGCAAGCCGAACCTAAATCAAACAAAAAATCAGTTTTTTAGACCTGATACCCCTCTTCCCAAAGTCTAGTTTCCTGTACAATCTGATCACTTTGACCTTGACTATGGAGAAGAACTTGTCTGGATATCTCATAATCAATTGCTTTGTTCATTGCAGAAAATGAGTTCATGTTCTTGATCTCAACCTGTCAAAAAAGGTAAACTTGTAATGTATTACTTGTCGGAAGGAGTTGCCACAGCATTATTTTAAAAATAAACCAATCAGATAAAGAGAATTATACAAGGAATTTGAAGTATTTTCCAATATTGCAGAGCTTGAAGAGAAGACCATGATTAAACCCGAAAACTGTTGAAAACTAATCGTCCGTTTGGAATCGTTTTTGTTTCCTATTTTTGTTTTTAATTTCCTTTTATTTTTAGAAATATGTTTTATTAGTATAACTTTTATATGTTCTTAATTTAAACGAATAAATAAACTTATTTTTTAAAATAGTCAAATCATGTAAAAGACATTTTAAGTATTTTTTAGAAATAAGTAGCTCGATGAAACATATTTTGTGTTTAAATTAAAATATAAATAAAATAAAATAAAAATATAAGAGTGATGCCAAACGACCCCAAGGTTTGGCTAGCCGAGCCCCGAGCACAAATCATACACCAAACCCTCGAAAAAAATATTAAAATGAAAATTTATCATCAATTTTATTTTATTCAGATGAGATTTTTCATATTTCAACAACAACAACATATGATATAATAAAGATATTTAAAGATGTTTTGCATATGTTCATAATCAAAACCTAATTGTACGTTAAAAATATATCAACACGAATCTCAAAGAAATCCAGCTGATAGCAGAAAAGATGGTGTGGCAAACCAGGGCCCACCAGGAGTAGCCCATGAGCTTGCACTTATTCGCTCGACATAAGCGATATCCAGCCCTGTTAGGCGACATCCAGCCCCACGGGCGACTGTCACCAACCCATCCAAAATGTACCTCGATCTAACCCTCCACATGGATCATGCCAAGGGTTCACCTAACAAACCAGGCGGATAAGACAACCCGCCCGGATAAGAAAATCTGTTTGGATTAGTATATCAGCTCACAAAGAACAGCCGCCCGGGTCATATACCAAGTCGGTCGTCTTCTCAAGAGCCCGATTTTATTCATGTATACTATCCAAAATACCCTTGTTAATCCTACTTTACTAGAGGTACAAAGTGTAATGTAACCACTCTCAAATCTATAAATAAGGAGTTCATTTCATGGGTAAATGTTGCACAATTCAACCATTTAGTACTGTGCTCTTTCTGTTCTTTCTCCTTCTTTTACGTTATATTCCTTGGGTCTCGCATTCAAATTTAGATTCAACACTAACATTATAAGCAAATAGAATAATTTTTAGGATGATTCACATATGTATCACTCAGTTCTTATGTATTTATATATCTGACACCTAAATTTCAATTATTACATATGTTGCCTTACCTATGCATGAGAAGGTGTATTTCACATTTTAAAAGTTAAAATAGTAATATCTTTATGTGATAAGAAAGATTTGGCTAGTATAAATGCAAAAAGTAAAGTGTAGGAGTTAGATATGTAAATACATAAGAATTGGGTGGAATGTATGTAAATGCCACTAATTTTTATATAAATTTTTTTTCATATAAACAAACAGACAAGATAAGACATTAAATACCT
Organism: Phalaenopsis equestris; assembly: GCF_001263595.1. NCBI lineage: Eukaryota > Viridiplantae > Streptophyta > Magnoliopsida > Asparagales > Orchidaceae > Phalaenopsis > Phalaenopsis equestris. The sequence goes on along the minus strand of NW_018164563.1, from coordinate 537,078 downwards.
TCGTCCCGAATTCTAATTGACCTCTCGGTCTAACCGAAACATTTACATCACAACGAAGGGAACCTTCCTGCATATTTCCATTGCTCACCCCAAGATATCTAACAAGCCTCTGTAACTCAGCTGCATACTCCGCAGCTTCCAAACCGCTTCTCATATCAGGTTCTGAAACAATCTCTAGCAAAGGTACTCCTGCTCTATTAAGGTCCACCTAGACAGCAGTAATTGATAAAACAATTTTAAGAGCAGCGTACATTAACATCATAAAATTGTTAAAGTTGCTACATTTTAAATGTTGACATAATAATAATAACAATTTTAATGAGTAAAGGGTTGAACTAGTCCCCTAACTGTTTACAAGGGGCCCTTCTAGTCCCATAATTTATAAAAGTATCAAATAAGTCGCCAAACACTTTTAATATGAGCTGAAATAGTCCCTCCTTAAAATAGTTTGGGGACTAGTTTAGCACTTTCTTTAAATTCTAGGATTAAAATTACACCCTACAAAAAATCACAAGACCATTTTAACACATTTCTCTAATTTAGCCTTACCTAGGAATAACTACCACTATCAGACTATCAGAGTGGATCAACTTTCCTGCATCATTTTCCATATAGAAGTGTCAAATTAATCCCCAAACTCTTTAAAATAGGCTAAACTAATCCCTAGAGAGGACTAAACTAATCCCTCTTAAGAGAATTTGGGGACTAAATTGGCACTTTTTTAGTTTATGGGATTAAAATGATCCCCTACAAAGAGTTAGCGGACCATTTTTACACTTTTCTCAAATTTTAACCATACCTGGGAACTCCCATTATCAGAGTGGATCAACTTTCCAGCATCCTCTTCCATATGAACCCTCGTTATTCCAAATGTCTTGTGCCCGCCGCCAAACTCTACAGGAAGATCCAAATCAATAAATCCTTTGGTTGCGATGGGAATGTCAAATTGCGATATTTGGTAGCCTTTAGGCAGGTCAGGATAGAAGTATTGTTTCCTGTCAAACTTGGAGGTCACAGATAACTCACAATTAAGTGCAAGAGCTAATTTTACAGCAAAATCCACAACCTTTGAATTTAAAACAGGTAAAGTTCCAGGGAGACCCATGCAAACTGGGCAAATTGCGGTGTTAGGCAGAGAACCATAGAGATAAGCACAGCTGCAAAACGCTTTTGTGATTGTCGATAACTGAACGTGCGTCTCTATGCCGATTATTGCTTCATATTCTTTTGTATTTTGTTTGAGTGGTTTTCTTGAAATGGTTTTAGAAGATGTTTGTTCGACTTTTTGTTGTACTTGGAAGCTCCCTTTCTGTAGCTCTGTCTGATTTTGTGACCTTTGTATTGTGCGGTAAACAGAAGTTTGTATTCTGCTAAGGTGAGATAATGGGTATAACATCAAGTGGTTGCTTCTTATCCCTTGGAAGAAAATGGAAGCCATGATTAAGCTCCAAATGTCGATGATAAGCTGCTGCCTTGATTCTGGGTAAAACAAGAAATGTTCAAAAAATAACTTATAATATGAAAATCAATTTGGATGAAGAAATGTGTTGATATGACTTACATTTAAGTCATTGAAGAGATGTACACTAGAGTTGTTACTTGTGTTCAAACAAAAGGAGGATTGACCAATTATTTTCCTATTTCAGTTTGGATAACATCAGGGATCGGCTTTGCCCGTATCTTTTTGCTATGGTTATGGATGCTATTACTGGACATTTACAGAATGATGTACCTTGGTGTATGCTTTCGTTGATGATATCCTTCTTGTGGATAAGACTTAAGAAAAAGTTCAGAAAAACTTGAATTATGGAGGTCAACATTGGAGTCTAAAGACCTTCGTTTGAGTAGAACTAAAATTGAATACATTAAATGTAATTTTAGTAGTGGTAACTCTATTGTCAGATTTGTAACTATGAGTGATCAAATCATTAAAAGGTCTGAACATTTTAGATATATGGGTTGATTGCTCAAAGTGATAATAATATAGATGGGGATGTTATTAGCAGAATTCAAGTTGGTCGGTTGAAGTGAAGGAATGCATTGGGCCTATTGCGTGATAGAAAAGTACAGCTTAGTCTGAAAGGGTTTGTAGGAAATTACTAATCAATATTAATAGTAATCAATAAAAATATTAGATATATTTATGCATATTAAAAATTAATATTAATTATTAAATAAAATGCATTATTTATGTTTTAATAATCAATTAGAGTGTATTATATTATATTAGGTCAGTAAACTATTAATTTATGAGCAATTAAAGAATTTTTTATATTAATTTATCCTTATTCAATGTTAAAGAGCAAATAGAGTCCTTGAGTTGTCATATATCTCCTGTTCTTGTTAGAGAGAGTGATAATTCCAAAAAGAGGTCGAGCGCACATTTGAATGCATGTAGGGACTTGAACTTGAGCTGCATGAGCTTCGTGTGAAGATGCAATATATTATGAATGGTAAAGTTTGTGAGCTTATGAAGTGGGACCTTCGAGCTTTAGTGGACACCGTGCAATAGGAGATGGAGGGATTCAAGGATAGTGTTCTCTAAAGCAAAGGTAACATAAGTGAGCCGGTTGATCACTATGTAGACTGATCTATAAATGGAGATCTCGGAGCCAAAAGAGTTCAAATTTGCGGGTACAACCGGGGAGTTTAAACCCGTGAATTTAATATTTTTAGTATTTCATAACTAGAAAATAGAATTGAAGAAACAAATACAAGAAATCCAAAAACAAAACAGATATCATAACCATATAATTCATATTCAAACTTCAAATTCTAATTGAAACCAACATATAAAAGTACACAAAACAGACATCAAAATAAAACAAGACAAAAGAGATCAAGTTGAACAATGATTTATACCAGATTGAATAAAAGAAAATCTTAGCAACTTGATGAATACCTCAATTTTCTATCAGAAAATTTTCTCTTATTTCACTTGAACAGAAAAAAAAATATTTGACTTTGGAAGTAAGAAAATATGATTATCTGAACAGTAAAAACAAGGCCTAACCTTGAGAACAGGGAAGCGAAGGGAGCAAGAAAATGAAATACACCTTTTCATGCATAGATAAGGAAGCCTATATGTAAAAGTTGAAGTTTATGTGTTAGATATGTGAATGAATTAATCATTGAGTGGTGATGCGTGTAATTTTTCCAAAGCCTTTTCCAAACTGCGTGCTTTGACAACAGTAATTCGCCACACATCATTACAACTCTATGCAAATGGCAATCAAAGAAGGCATCTTTATCAAAACTAATTAAAAGGAGCAGCCCTAAAATCATCGTCACCTACTAAATTCTCGAAGAAAGTTCACTGTAACGAAGGAAATCTCCATTACACTTCAGTACAATAAAAACAACCGCAATTCATTGAGAAAGAACATTATGAATGAAACCAACAGCACAGATGGTTGAACAATGATTTATACCAGATTGAATAAAAGA
>NW_018164563.1:531228-533531 GCF_001263595.1 Phalaenopsis equestris | reverse complement strand
TGTATTGTTGTTGCGATTGTTTTTTTTTTTTTTTTAATTATTGAGATTATTTGGTGTATTATGTTTTTTATGTGGAATTTTTGAAGTATTATTGGGTTTTATTGTGGTGTTATTTGAGCGTTATTGCATGAGTTATGGTATTATTTCGGTTTTTGCAGTGTTATTTCAATGGTATCTTTTTTTTTTTTTTTTTTTTTGGGGGGGGGTTTTTTTTGTTAGTGGACACCGTGCAATAGGAGATGGAGGGATTCAAGGATAGTGTTCTCTAAAGCAAAGGTAACATAAGTGAGCCGGTTGATCACTATGTAGACTGATCTATAAATGGAGATCTCGGAGCCAAAAGAGTTCAAATTTGCGGGTACAACCGGGGAGTTTAAACCCGTGAATTTAATATTTTTAGTATTTCATAACTAGAAAATAGAATTGAAGAAACAAATACAAGAAATCCAAAAACAAAACAGATATCATAACCATATAATTCATATTCAAACTTCAAATTCTAATTGAAACCAACATATAAAAGTACACAAAACAGACATCAAAATAAAACAAGACAAAAGAGATCAAGTTGATGTCACTCCTTGATCACCGACAAATGTCAACCTTAAAGTAAGTTTTAAGCGCGTCGAAGATTCACTGAAAAACCCTTCCATTGATGAGCAATGACATGGTCAAAAGTAAAAATGATCCAAGAGACATCTGCTTTTTACATTTATACCATCCAAATCTTTCATATCACATCAAAAGTACCACTATTTTAACTTCAAGAAAATGAAATACACCTTTTCATGCATAGATAAGGAAGCCTATATGTAAAAGTTGAAGTTTATGTGTTAGATATGTGAATGAATTAATCATTGAGTGGTGATGCGTGTAATTTTTCCAAAGCCTTTTCCAAACTGCGTGCTTTGACAACAGTAATTCGCCACACATCATTACAACTCTATGCAAATGGCAATCAAAGAAGGCATCTTTATCAAAACTAATTAAAAGGAGCAGCCCTAAAATCATCGTCACCTACTAAATTCTCGAAGAAAGTTCACTGTAACGAAGGAAATCTCCATTACACTTCAGTACAATAAAAACAACCGCAATTCATTGAGAAAGAACATTATGAATGAAACCAACAGCACAGATGGTTGAACAATGATTTATACCAGATTGAATAAAAGAAAATCTTAGCAACTTGATGAATACCTCAATTTTCTATCAGAAAATTTTCTCTTATTTCACTTGAACAGAAAAAAAAAAATTTTGACTTTGGAAGTAAGAAAATATGATTATCTGAACAGTAAAAACAAGGCCTAACCTTGAGAACAGGGAAGCGAAGGGAGATTGAAGCTTAAACTGCGCTCTACAGCTTGAATTTGAGTATTCTTCTCCTCTACCACGTCAGTGAATCGCTTATTTCTGTTGACGAGTGTAATGGCCGAGTGACCCCGCAACTCAAGTAAAAAAGCCTGGGCCTCATCGCCCCGCGATAAGGCTTCTATGAATAAGCTGGATTTAAGCAGGATTTATCTTGGATCCTACCAAATGGTAAAAAAATCCAAGTAAAATCCTAGCGGTTTTTTAAAACCCCATTTTACTAGGCTTGTTAAATCCCGGTTTTAGTAAATCCGAGAGTTTGGCGTGCCAAAACAGCGAGTAGGAGATCGCAAAGAAGGTTGGAGGAGGAAGACAAGCGCTTCGCGATCCGGTCGATGCCTTCGCCGGCGATCTCCCGCCGTGATTCACCACCCTGAGGGATGGAAAGCTACCGGAGTACAATAAAATTTTGCCGTCAGGTCGGAATAAGGAAAAAGTATTACAGGCGCCTAGAATAATAACTTCAATAGTCCAACATCCCATGCGAAAAAAAAAAAACGGGACGGTAATATAGGAAATATTTTATCTCGTGTTATTCATGTGTTATTCTGTGTTATTTCTGGTCATGTGTTATTTCTGTGTTACTAATGTGTTATTGTGTTATTATAACACTAAAAATAGTCTAAAAATAGTCTAAGGACAATAACACATGAATAACACATAATAATACCAAAATAACATGGAGAATATTCCCGACAGAGAAAAAACGGCGCGGTAACACGGGGGATTATTTCCTCCTGTGTTATTTATGTGTTATTGTATGTTATTCATGTGTTATTGATGTGTTATTGTGTTATCATAATACCATGAATATTTTCAGGACACAATAACACATGAATAACACTGTTGAATTACTCGGGTGGGGGGAGGGGGGAATATTCCCCGTGTTACTGCACTATTTTTTTTTTCTGTCGCGTGGGGTGCCGTGGCGTGAT
>NW_018164563.1:526181-530718 GCF_001263595.1 Phalaenopsis equestris | reverse complement strand
AACCACCCATTTTTTATATATTTAAATATCTAACACCTAAAATTGGTTTTTATATTTTTACAACTCAAAATCATTCATATCACATGAATGATATTATTACTTTAACTTTAAACAAATAGAGTATATATTTTAACATTTTTTTAAAGCAAAATTATACATAAAACCTTCATATATTATATAATATTTTCTTAACCCAATTGCTTTAAACACTCACGTGCCTAGAGGTGTAAACGAGTCAATTCGAGCCTTTGTCACTCTGAAGGTTTGATTAATTTTACCACAATGCATATGAAATTATTTCTCAAATATTTAAATAATTAATTAAATTCATCAAAAATTAAAGATATTTCATTATAAATATCTCTTCAATCATGAATGCATGCTTAAAATTATGTGGATGACACATATAAAAAATAAAATTTAGTTGTTATTGTGTAAACAAATAGGAATTGAATGGCATGTATTGTTGCTTTTTGCGATGTTATTGGAGCTCTCTGTGGTCCTATTGGCGTTGTTTTTCGGTGGTATTGGGGTTTTCCGCGGTGTCATTAGAGTTATCCGTGATTCTCCACAGCGTTATTGGCGTTGTATTTCGACAGTATTTGTGTTTTTCGCAGTGTTATTGGAGTTCTCCGCCGCCTTATTGGCTTTTTTTTTCGGCGGTATTAGTTTTTTCCGTGATGTTATTGGATTTATGCGTAGTGTTATTGGAGTTATCCAACATTATTGGCGTATACGTACGATGTTATTTTGCAAAAAAAAACACTAATAACAACGCCGCATAAAAAGCACGCCAATAACACCTTGATTTTGATTGTTTTAGTGGTGTTATTAAGATATTATTGCAGTGTTATTGAGCGATTATTGACATGTTCTTGTGGCGTTATTGGAGGAAAACTCCGGCTTTATTGGAATGTTATAGCATTTGAGTTGACCTTCTTGTACGGTGTTATTGGAGTGATTTTACGGTATTGTTGACGTTTTAACTTATTGAAATATTTATTTTTATTCTACAACATTTATTTTACGGTATTAAATATCATTTTCAAATTAATATTTTAAATTTATAAAAAAAAACTGGTCATTTACATGCATACCACCGAATCCTTATATATTTATTTACATTTTTAACCAAAAGTAGGAGGTTATATTGATGACCAAAAGTAGTTTTACATCTTACATAAGCCATAGGAAGATTATCCCCATGTATCAAAATGCTAAGCTTAAACATGGGAAAAGCATTAACAACAGGACCATAAGAGAGAACAATTCTTTGGCAAGCCGGTCTGCACATTGGTTTCCCTCCCTAGATATAAAGATGTATATAATGTGAAGTTTGGAAGCTAATCTTTTAATTTGCTTTAACTAGTAAAGGATGTGCCAAGGAAGGGAAATACTCACGTCCGTAATACGCACGTAACTCTGCGTGCGTACTCCATTAACCCCGCAATACCTTCATAATAACCTATGAATAACATCAAAATAGAGCCCGCAAAGGTTATTGAAAGTTTATTAGGGTTATATGTTATTAGAATTAATACTCAAGAAACCCCTAATAACCGCGAAGCGGAGGTTTTTGCGGGGTTATTACGCACGCAATTCTGGGTGTGTATTAAGTACGTAAATATTTATCATCAAAGAGTGTTTATGTGGTTGTTTAACATTTGTACTAGAGCTTTAAAATCAAGTTCTAGATGCACTTTATCCCAACTTAGATGCACAACAATTTTTCAGATCCCAGAGAGCAGATGGTGCCTCAGCTTGTAGTGCTTTATCAGCTAAAATAGGAGAAAAGCAGTACAGAAGAAATTTCCCAGAGTGGTCTTTAAAGATCCCTCCCATACCAGCCTTTCTATATTTGTAGCTTCCATCAATGTTGATTTTGATCCAATGTGCTTGTGGCTTTCTCGAGTTAGACTTTCTGAATCATTCGTTTAGTTTCAGATAGATTCCCAGCAGCTGGTTTGAAGGACAGAACTTTACCTTTAATGTTGAACTTCCAAAATTTTATGAGTTTAAGAATATGAATCATAATGTTTGTGTGGATCTCCTTCTTAGTACTTTGCTTTTCTTCATATTTACACCTATTTTTTATCATCCAAATAAACCAACAAATAATGAAAGGAATCACCTCAGCTTTTACCCCATCCAATCAACTGAGCTATCCAGTAAATTAGACCAACATATAAGTTTTGTGGCTTTAGAGTGTTAATAATTGTTTGTCATACCTTTTGTCGTCTAGAGCAACTAAACATAATATATTGTCGGCATTCTTCCTCTCTTCTATAAAACAAACAACAGGACGGGTCTTTTAAACCTTTTAGCTTTAGGGTATCCTTAATAGGCAAGATATTATGGAAACATCTTCAACTAAAAAAAAATAGAAAGGCTCAACATTTTGTTCCATATAGGTTTCCCCCACCCTTTTTTCTACCATTGTTGACCTCATTTTTATGAGGCTTTCTTTTTCATCTCTTTAGAGTCTAAGGTCTAGCCTTAGTATTTTCTATTTAACTCTCATAGAGAAATAGTACTGTGACCCACACTATTCGAGCTATTTTTTGACTCATTGTAGGAACTAGTATTTGGATGGTTTCGAATCCTCAAGGTTAAGTTGAGTCAATTAAAACTAACATATTGAAACTAACGTTGAGTTCCTGTAGGAATTGAAAGAACAATAAGGAAACATCTGACGTGTGACGAGCGACTCGCTATCGTGAGCATTCTGCTAGACTCTGGTCGTCACTGAGGCGATGATCGCTCGGTATTTAGCTCGTGATGCACATGAACCGAAGTTAAATTTGTACGATGATCGACGAACTTATCAGACAACCTCAGATGACGAAAAGGACCCTAAAACATCGAATTTACTTAGGAAGACCACTTATATTAATAGTGTTCCTCGCGAGACCGAATCTAGTGAGAATTGATGAGTTTAAGTTAAATAATGATATTAAATTAAATTAAATCAAATAAGGAAAAAAAACTCTTAAAAAAAAAAAAATCCACACGCACGCCTCCCCATGACACGAGCTCCCATTCCCGTGCCCTAGCCCCCAATAAAACCCAACTGCCTCCTCCCGTAAACCCTAAACCAATAGCCGCCGCAGGAGGAGGAGCTCCGGGGACTATCAATGGTATGTATAATCTCTGCACCCAGGAGCGTACTGAAGCACTCTTCATATACCAACATCGATTGAAACTAATTGTCCCGCTTGGATGGATAGGGTATCGATCTTATTGCCGGCGGACGGAGCAAAAAGACGAAGCGCACCGCTCCCAAGAGCGATGATGTTTACCTCAAGCTTCTCGTCAAGGTAATTATCAGATCTGAGGGAATGAATATTAATCCTTCCTCTTGTCGTACGTCTCTGATTATTCGCCGAGTCGATTAATTCATTTACTTTCCTATATTATCAGCTCTACAGGTTTCTGGTAAGGAGGACGGGGAGTAAGTTCAATGCTGTGATTCTTAAAAGGCTCTTTATGAGTAAGGTCAATAAGCCTCCTCTCTCTCTGAGGAGGCTTGTAAAATTCATGGGGGGAAAGGTTCGTTTTTCGATCCGTCGGATGATTTCAGTCGCTATTCTTCCTTGTTACGATAGTTTTGTTATTGATGAAATGATGTCTCTGGCCAGGAAAATAATATTGCGGTGATCGTCGGAACTGTTACTGACGATAAGAGGGTGCATGAAATTCCAGTCATGAAGGTGACGGCTTTGAGGTTCACAGAGACTGCTAGGGCAAGGATTCTTAACGCCGGAGGAGAATGCCTGACCTTCGATCAACTTGCTCTTAGGGCGCCTCTTGGACAGAATACGGTGCATATTAACCTCCCATCATCTTTCTCAGTTATTCGTTTAAATTATGATTTTTAGTTTATTTCTCCTGTATTTGCTCATTAATTTTGTTTTCTAGGCACTATATACTTCATATTGACTTCCGCACCGATCCTCTTTCCATTGTCAGATTTTCATTTTAATTTGGAATTAAATTGTAAAATTTATCAACACAGATCTTGCTGCTAGTTTGCTTCCACAATACTATTTTTTATTTCATGCTAATGGATGTGGCTCCTTATAATTTCTTATTATGTGCCGGGTTTGATGCTGATCTAGAATCCTTGATGCTGAATTGTTGATATTTGTTTTGTTGAGTTTGGCTATCTATTATTTGAATGGAAAACCAAACTGAGGACATTTCAAAATGAAATTATTTTTTCTTTTAGAAATTTTCATGATAAAATATAACTCAGTTTAAAGTATAACCTGGTATACCAATTTTTTAAAAATTGAGTTTTTGCTGAATATATCATGATATTTGAGGTAACTAGGAGAGGTTATGGTTATGATGTGTATTTTTTTGCTGGTGTCGAATGGTCTGGTTCCTGATGATGTTTAGTTGAACCATGTTAATTCTGAGCTCTTATGGTGAATCATTTTGATATTGTTCTGAGGGAACCATTCCTTGTTTTTGTTTTTAGTTTAAAAGAAAATCTGCATCAGCTTTCTGCTTTTTGAGGTATTTAGATGAATGA
>NW_018164563.1:525275-526143 GCF_001263595.1 Phalaenopsis equestris | reverse complement strand
ATTTTTTTTTTAATATTTTTCTATCATAATGTTGTAATTGAATTTGAGTTGATTAGGTATGCAACTATAATCGAGTGCATTTTTGTATTGTTATTATAATTTTGAGAGTTTTTCAAGTTCCATTATGATGACACATAATTGTCTTGTTATTTTTAATCCTTGGAATAAGTGTTGGTTTACACTACATTTATTAATGCTATTTTATTTATTATTATTTGTCTCTTGTTTACTTGCGCTGGTTGTTTTGCTTGTTTTTCATAATTAAGCTATGCTCCTTGATTGAAACCAATTGTCGCTTGCTTTGCTCAACTTGTTTTACATGAACATCAGTTAGATATATTTTTTTCTTCTAATCTTTTGAAGTTATGAATCTTTTTTTTTTATTGGATTACATGATTCTAATAAAGATGTTCTTAGCAATGATGATACTGTTTTAATCCCAGCTCATTATGAGGGCTTTGAATAGTTTCAAGTCCCGGGAGTGATTTTCTTGTCTGAGCTATGTTGCTTGATAAATGCAATGCATTGATTACTGATCTCTTCCACTTGTAAATAACAATAATCTGTTGAAGTGCGATTCTTTTATTTGTAATCATGGTTTTATAAATCAGGCCAGACTTGTAGATTTGATTGGTTCAACCATGAACTGATCTTTCATTTGATTTGGTCAATGAACAAAGTTGCTTTTGAAATAGAATGGTGTCGAATGGTCTGGTTCCTGATGATGTTTAGTTGAACCATGCTAATTCTGAGCTCTTATGGTGAATCATTTTGATATTGTTCTGAGGGAACCATTCCTTGTTTTTGTTTTTAGTTTAAAAGAAAATCTGCATCAGCTTTCTGCTTTTTGAGGTATTTAGATGAATGA
>NW_018164563.1:521478-522705 GCF_001263595.1 Phalaenopsis equestris | reverse complement strand
TTTTTTACATATATGCCTCCTTACCTATGCATGAAAAGGTGTATTTCACTTTACCTATGAATTATTTGGATGGTGTTAATGTAAAAAATTAAAGTTTAGGGGTTAGATATGTAAATGCATATGAATTGGGTGGTAGGTATGTATGTAAAATTCCCCATTTATTTTGATGTTTCGAATGTCATTCGGCGATCATGATCATTAATGCTCATCCTCTTTTATAGACTCCTTTATCTCTGTTGTTTCCTTGTAAAAATACAAGCTTATCTCTATTTTCTGCTCACTATGAATGAAAATAAAAACTTAAATATCAATTGAAAGTAAAAGGCAAGAAATTTGCAATGCAAAACTCAAAAAGTTGACCGTGAGGGTGACAATGTCATAGATAGTAGTGTGTTGGATGTTTCATATAAATGTTTTTACCATATATATCAAGTGATGATGTGTTACATATTCATACATAATTACTGACATCATAAATGTCGTTATTACGGTTAACAGGTTCTTTTAAGGGGCCCTAAGAATGCTAGGGAAGCTGTGAAACACTTTGGGCCTGCACCTGGTGTTCCGCACAGCCACACGAAACCTTACGTTCGTTCGAAGGGAAGAAAATTCGAAAAGGCTAGGGGCCGAAGAAATAGCCGAGGTTTCCGGGTCTGAGCTTTTTCAACTTCTCCTGCTGCTGAATTTGAAATCAAATATTTCTTGTCTGGTAGTAAAAACACTACGTGCCTTTCTTTTATGCAGTTTTTCAGGTCTTTGTTTCTTTTTGTATTTGTTGGATATTTTGATGAGTTTTTTTTACTTTTTGTTTATGAACGAACTTGTTATTTTTTCGGTTTCGGTTTGGATCTAATCATTCAGATACTTTTTAAATGATTGCCTTGGATTGTTTGTTTTGTTTTGACTGAAGTAAAATTACCCAAAATCATCATTGATCTTTAGGGCCCGTTTGAGGCAGCTACATCTTATTGAATAATTTGTTGATAAGCTAGGTGCAGTGACTATTACAATTTTTAATTTTTTTTTGGAAAAGTCAGACCGCTGTCAGAAAGCTGTCACCGCACATAGATAGATGTGATGTGAAAATGTTGTTTTCGACGTTTGAAAACACATAAGTTGCCAAAACACATTTTACTCAAACATGACAGGTGCGTTTTCAAAATGCCGCCGCACTAAATAAGCTGCCCCAAACGGACCCTTAGTCTTGGTTTCTCACCAATGTCAAAA
>NW_018164563.1:501387-521463 GCF_001263595.1 Phalaenopsis equestris | reverse complement strand
CTAGTAATCTGTGAAGATGGTGGTTTTTGCATTGCTTACCATGTTTTTATATACTGGTCAATCCTATGTTTTTATATGTCTACCTTCTAAATTTTAGTTTTTTACATGTATATCACCTTAATTATGTATGAAAGTGTGTTAATTTTTAGAGACTATTACTTACATAGTTTTGAAATAGATATTTTTTAATTAGTTAATTGATATATGTATGTTTGTCATGATCGAATCATTGAAAATTTTTATAAAAAAATGAGAAATGTGTCCGGAGTTTTATCATGAATTCTGATATTTGAGAGAGAATTTGAAAAATGGATGAAAGAGGGTGGCTTGATTTGTAAATAGCAATATTTCTTGTGCTATATATGTAAACTATCTATTTTTTTTTTGTTTTTTTTAAGTAAAAAATTGTGAAAACTTTAGCGATGCAAACATAAAAAATAATGTTCACAAATGTTGGATGTGTAAATATGTAAGAATTGGGTGGTGTGAATGTAAATGTCTCTAAAACAGTAAGTGTTAGTAATATTAATTAAACATCAATATTTTTTAATAAGTTTGATTTTTAAAAAAAAATTAGTGCGTACAATCGATTCAAGAAAACTTCTGATTAATAATTAATTACAATGTTATATTCTAGGAAATTACTAGTCAAAATTAATAATAATCAATAAAATTGTTAGATATATTATTGCAAATTAAAAAGTAAAAATTAATATTAATTATTCAATACAATGCACTATTTATGGTTTAGCAATCAAATAGAGATTATTATATTTAGGTTAATAAACTATTAATTTATGAGAAGTTAAAAATATTATTTATATTAGCTATTATTTTTCACAACTTCCCCCACATTTTATAGCTAGAAAAATAAAATAAAATTGAAAATTTTTCTCAAAAACGTCATAATTACATACATAACACTTAAAACATTGACATTTACAAAACTAGCACTCCGATGATTTTTTTGACTTATCACATTTACAAAACTAGCACTCCGATGATTTTTTTGAAAACGATGCATTTATTCGTGCCATATTTAATCATTAGGAATCTAATTAAAATGACAAACGTTGTTTAGAATTTTATCATGAATTTTGATATTTGAATGAAAAATTTGATGAAAGAAGGTGTTAACTTTATAAATGATTTTTTATAAGTAAAAAATGATGATATGCAATCTTATATTTTACTTTCTAAGAAAGAAATGTTGAAAAACTTGAAAGAAGTAGATGACAGCGTTTGTTTGGGGCAGCTTGTGCATTTCAGGATAGACTGCTTATCCTGAAACGCGGCCCGCGGTCCGGCAGCAGGGGTAGACCCGCGGCTTGCGTTTAGTATAAAAACTCAAACGTAATTTCGGATAAGCAGATGAAACGCGCGAATCAAATAGTATGACGGCGTTTTAAAAACGTTGCCCGCTCTTATAAGCTGCCCCAAACGGACCTTAAAAGAGGAGCATATAAAAGGAAAATTTACAATTCTTATGCATTTACATATTGACTTATGCATTTACATATTGAATATCTAAACTATCATATTTACATTCATAAGCCTTACAGATAAAACCTACACATCAAAACACAAGTCATAGCGATATTTTTTAATATGATATTAAAGATTGAGTGGTAGACATGTAAACCTTAAAAGTTTGGTGGTTAGATGTGCAAAAAAATAAGAATTCTGTTTATATTGGCAAAGTTCAACTTTAGTTTTAAGCGAAAATATGATCAACATTACAATTATGCATTATGATCAAAGAATAAAATAAACACCATCTAAAGACAGTTACAAAATTACAGATATATCATATCACACAATACTTAAAATGTTATATACATTCAAAATTTCGACCACACGAAAAAATTTACAAAATGGACCCTAGACTTTTTAGGCCTGTTCATTTTAATGCATAATATTTTCAAGTATTCTGTTCATGAAAAAAATAACTCGGGTTCAAATGGACATGACTGAAAAATATAGGGACTATTTTGATAATTTTGCCATTTGACGATTTGCATTCAGCAGTTGTAACATTTTATGAAGCTATATTGCATGATTACAAAACATTTACAGAATGGAAACATACCTATGAGAGAATCAGTCATTTTTGTCTCGGCCTTTTGTTGGCCATCCATATCCGGATGGTGCGGTCATCGCTTGCAGAAGCTAGCATATGAGGACGCATGGGATTCCAACTCACGCAATTCACGGTCATGGAATGGCCGCGCAGAACTTGTATGGGCATTGAGTTGTGTCGCTGCCAAATGTAAATCTGCAAAATTATTTGTGATTTTAGGCATCGCATTCCGCACATGTAAATGCGCTGAGAAATTAGTTGTAAGGTTTGTTTTCTAATTGCCGGAAAGAAAACAATGACAAAGACGAAGATTTACATGCGTAGCGGCCACTTCCTATGTATTTACCTATGCATGAAAAGGTGTATTTCACTTTTCTAAAAGTTAAAATAGTGGTATGTTTTATGTGATATTAAGATCTCGGGTGGGATAAGTAAATACATGAGAATTGGGTGATATATGAATGTAAATGCTTGAAAAAGTTGTATTTAGCTTTTTAAAGGTCAAAATGGTGGTTTTTTTTTAATTAGATATGCAAATTTTTGGTTGGTATAAATCTAACAAGTAAATTTTGCAGTTGGATATGTAAATACATAAGACTTGAGTGGTATGCATGTAAATAACTGAATTGTGATGACACTGCTGATGGTGACTTTTGTTACAAAGTAAAAATAATAATAAGAATAATAATAATAAGGAAAGGAGAATGGATCAAAATGATCCCCTGATTTTTTGTCGTGAGGGGGAGGTGCATTTTAGTCTTTAAGGCCTTACAGAAGGCCAAATTTCATTCCTGGACACTTAAAATAAAAGCTAAAGTGCTCTTGCCATTAAAAGTAATTGAATTTGAAGTTAAAGTTTACAGATAACATTAAAAAATGAGAGTATTCTATAATTTTATGACTAAAGATTTTTATAAAATCTAATAAAAGGCTTTAAATTTTTTGATATTTTTAAGAAAATTTATGAATGATAATTACAATAATATAAAATTTTAATATATATTAATTTCATCATTGCTTATCTAAAAATGAAATAAGTACTGTGAATATTACCAATAAATTTTATCCCAAACAAGACAAATAGACATTTAAATTTTATTTAAATTTCGACTACAAATTCCTAAAATAACTTTATTTTAACACTATCCTGTTAACTTTAATGGCAAGATCAATTTAACTGTTATTTTAAGAGTCCAGATATTAAATAAAAACACCAGACTAAATTACCTATAAATAGTCAGGAATCATTTTGGTCATTTTCACATTTTAAAAAATAATAAAATACCTTTTAGAAAATACCTGTGAATCCTCGCTTCCACTGGCAATGAACAAGCAATTTGATCCACCAAAACACGACCGTATCACATACTTCTTCTGCTTGTGGCCTCTAAACGTATCCGGTGTGCTCGAAACATCCACAACATTCCATAGATGGATCTCCTCACTATTCAAGTTGACGATCAAAAACCTTCCATCCCTTGAAAGAGAAAGCGATGTGATTGAATGCTGCTCCGGAATGCTTTCCCCCTTGGGAACTCCCGTATCCATACTTCTCTATTGGAGCATATGCTTATTAGAAGATGACCGTCAGGCGTCACAGCGAGATCGGATATCTTCGGCATTCTCTCCCCTTCCCAGACTTCGAGCTCATTGCCTTCGAGATCACACGTAAATATCCGATTATCGGGATTAATGCTGCCACATACTATTTTTAGGGAGTCAGGAAACCAAGCACAAGAATTGATTATACGATTCGTGGAACTATTAAATGTGTGTTTGCACTTTCCGGTAACGACGTCCCACAGTTTTAGGAGTTCTTCGTTGCCGCATGTGAGTAGCATCGAGTCATCTGGACTCCATGCTATGATGGAGACTGGCTTTGTGTGGCCCTCCAGAGTGTATTTCAGAGACAAGGAGTCATCTTCTTTGACCTGAAATTGTAATAGAGAGAGCTTTGAGTTTAAGCTAGGAGCATCAAAAATGAATCTTGCAGAGTAGGAAACTGATTCATGAAGTACAACGTAGTAAATGTGATTCAGGTTGATTGAAGTGATAGGAAATTTTAACCTTGGTGATAGAGTGCAAGGCATGCATCAAGATTATTCTAATGTTTTTGAATTATTTCTGATATTTTTTATTAAGTTTTAATGCATTTCATTTCGAGATTATGTTTATTTTAAATAAATAAAATGAATTTTTAGGACTCATCTAGATATAGATTTTAAATTAATTTGAACAAGTTGTATTCTTAGTTCAATAAAAAAGGATTCCAATGCTTGTTATTTTGATTATCAACAACAATTTGAAACTTTAAATGATTGAATAAAAATTCTCTCTTGTTCTCTCTCGTCTATCTTCCTCTATCCATTATTTATCATGTACCAATTTAAAAAAACAAAAAAATTCCTACTTCTATCATGATTTGCAAGTAATCGAGTTCTCCAAATCTTCACATGGCAGACACTCATTCCAAGATTCCCTTATCTGAATTTTTTTCAATTATAGATCCCTTCCCCCAAGCAGCGATCCTGTACCTCCCTCTCTACAATTCTCTCTCTAAGACCAATTCAATACTCTTTAATTTAAGGAATTGAATTGAAATAACAGATTAGTTCATTATAATGCTTATTTGTGTAAAAAAATAATAAGAAGAACATCAAGTAACCATCAATTAGCAATGAGATTGAATTCCTCCACGACAATTGATGTTAAGAGTAGAAGTTATGAAAGATGACTGCATAAATCATGCCTCTCATGCTCTTCCCTTCCCCCTTACATGTCCCACAACTCCGATTTCTGAAACAAGTGAGAAAAAAATTCAAAACCGTAATCCTAACCTAGTCGTAGCCTTAAGCGTATAAATTTTTTCATGCATTATAACATAAGTTTTAACAAAAAAAGTTTGACATGCAAAACAAGAAAAATATTGTGCCCAAAAGATATATTAGGAATATTTGAAAACATCAAATATTATTAAAAGCTTCATATATCTAACCAACATTTAAATTCAATAAATTATTGTATTTATTGTTGAATTTTTGCTCCAATAATATCAAAGAATTTAAGGCACACGGATTAATATTTTGTACCGTTAAATCTATTTACTTATGACTCTAGGATAATAAAGAACTTAAAACACACGGATCGAAGCTCTACATCGTCAAATACGTCTCTCTATAATCCTCATACTGTAATGTGTGGGCTTTCCTAAAGAATCATCGGCACCTATCATTTTTTCCTCATTTTTTGATTTATTCTTATTTTATAATACATATGGGAGATGTATATATATATATCTATATATCTCCCTTCTTGTACAAAGAAAAGTGAAGACTCTTGATAGTTTTTTCCATTATTTTTTTTTCTACTTGATATAAGAGAAAGGTTAGGTTGTTGTTTCCAACCTTTAATTCTTATTCTATAAAGTTGGGTTTTCATTTTCAACATTTGTGTTTATTCTCTAAAGTTAGGTTTTCCATTTCCAACAGTTGTTCTTATTATCTAAGGTTAGACTTTTCACTTCCAACATTTGTTCCTATTGTCTAAGGTAATGGTTTTCACTTCCAACCTTATCTTTCTTGTTGAATTCTCCATTTATTCACTATTTCAGGGTTTTTCAACATCCCTTCAAAAGAACCAACTATATGGTTAAAATTAGACCAAATGAAAATTTCAGGTATTTCAAGCATATTACCGCTTGAACGGAAAAAACTACTTAACCAAATGAAAATTGTGAAGGCCTTTCTAAAGAAAAGGGAACGATCCAACACTTGTGGATCTACCTCCATGGCCCTAAAAATCAAAGTTGTTATTTTGGGAAGAAATTGATAGACATGATTGTGGAACAACATGATATTGGAAATCAGTGGGTCTTTTATTTTTTTTTTCTCCCAACAAAAAGATTTTATGGACATACTAAAAGAAATCAAGATAACAAGATGCAAGCCATGTGAAACTTCAACTAAACTAAGACAAAAGAATTGACCTAAATACAGGGTAATATCAAAGGAAATCAATTGGTCCGCATATTCACCAAAAGAATATGAAGCCCATCATTTAAAAATATCATCAGCAAACTTGGAATGGTTGATCAATATCGTCTAGTTTGAGGCTAAGAGTTGAATTTTTACTGCAATCTTAGAAAAAAATTTAAGGCACACGAATGAAGGCTTTTGTACTGTTGGATATGTTTATTTATGACTCTTAGATAATAAAGAATTTAAGAACATATCGAGACTCTATACCGCTAGATCTGTCTCTCTATAACCCTAAGATTGTAAGGATCATCGACCTCTATTAATTTTCACTCATTTTTTGGTTTTATTCCTAATTTATAATGCCAATGGAAGATGTATATGCCATCTATTGTACAGAGAAGAGTGAAGGGGCTCTTGAAAGTTTCTTTCGTTATTTTATTTTTAACATGTTATCAGATAAAAGTTAGGGTATTGCTTCCAACCTTTATTCTTATTCTCTAAGGTTAAGGTTCCACTTCCAACCTTTGTTCTTATTCTCTATGGTTAGAGTTTTCATTTCCAACACTTGTTCTTATTATCTAAGATTTGGCTTTTTACTTGCAACCTTTGTTCTTATTCTACAAGGTGGGAGTTTTCACTTCTAACCTTATCTTTCTTGCTAAATTCTCCTTTTATTCACTATATCGGGGTTCTTTGACTTTCCATCATAAGAGTCGACTATGATTGATGATGAAAATCAAATCAAAGGAGAATTCCAAGCATTTCAAGCATATTATCGCATGACATGGAAAATCTACCTTAAATTGTTCAAAATTGAAAAGAAAAGATCCAACACCTAGTGGATCTACCTCTAGAACCCAGAAAATCAAAGTTATTACTTTAAGAAGAAATTGATTACATGATTATAACATGGTTATAAAACACCATGCAGCCGAAAATCAGTGGGCCTTTTATTTTTTTCTCTCAACAAAAATATGTTATGGACATACTAAAAGAAATAAAGATAACAGAGTGCAAGTCGGGTGAAACTTCAATTGAACTAAGATGAAAGAGTTGATGTAAATACGGGACAATATCAACGGAAATCAATTGGCTGACATATTCACTAAAGGATTCTGCAACCCAACATTTAAAAATATCATAAGCAAAATTGGAATGGTTAATCTTTACTATACCTAGTTTGAAGAGCAGTGTTGAATTTCTGCTCCAATCATAGCAAAGAGCTTAAGGCACATGGATCAAAGGCTTTGTGTCATTTGTTCTTATTCTTTAAAGTTAATTTTCATCCAACATGTATTCTTATTCTCTGAGATTAGGGTTTTCACTTGCAACATTTGTTCTTAGTATCTAATGTTAGGATTTTCACATCTAACCTATATTTCTTATTGAATTCTCCTTTTATTCACTATGTCGGGGTTCTTTGGCTTCCCTTCAAAAGAAACGATTGTGATTAATTGTGAAATCAGGCCAAAGATGAATTCCTAGTATTTCAAGCATATTATCGTTTGAATAGAAAAAATTACCTTAAATTGTCCCAAATTGTGAAGACATTTCTAAAGAGAAAAGAAAAGATCCAACACCTTTTAAATCTACATCTAGAGACCAAAAAATCAAAATTATTTGGGAAGAAATTGATTGCACAATCATGAAATGGTTGTGGAACACCATGCTACTGGAAATCAATGGGCCTTTTAATTTTTTCTCCCAACAAAATATGTTATGGACAAACTAAAAGAAATCAAGATAACATAATGCAAATCGTGTGAAACTCCAACTAAAATAATGCAAAAGTTAGTCTTTGATGAAAGAACTGATGTAAAGACAAAACAATATCCAAAGAAATCAACTGATCAACATATTCACCAAAGGATTCTGCACCTCAATATTTAAAAATATTATAAGAAAACTTGAAATGGTTGATCTATATCATCTAATTTGTTGGGAAGTGTTGAGTTATGCTCCAATTATAGCGAAGAATTTAAGGCACACAAATCAAAACTTTGTACTGTTGGATTTGTTTAAATATAACTCTTAGATAGCAAAGAATTTAAGACACACAAATAGAAGATCTATACAGTTAAATATATCTCTCTACAACCATCAAATTATAATTTATGCATTTTCCTAAAGGTTCGTCAGCCCCTATTACTTTTCCCTCATTTTTTGCTTGTATTCCTGCTATGGGAAATGTATGTCACTCTTGCACAAAGAAAATTGAAGACTTTTTCGAGTTTCTTTTATTATTTTATTTTCTACAGTTATAAAGGTTTTCCTAATAGATATGCTCCAATCAGTATGTCAATAGATTTCATAAATAACATATTATACCAAATGGCATCAACAAACATATGCCCTCAAAATGAAAGGGAGAGTGGTTATTGCTTCAAGCTAACAAACTGAATAATTCATAGAACACAAAATCATACATATATTATCATAGATTTTAAGGAGCCGTTTGGGATCACATTTGTTTTCTATTTTATTTTCTTTATGTTTTGATTTGAAGCAAAATACGTTTTGACTATTTGATTATGGGCCGCTTGGGGTCATCTCTTTTTTCTTTTGCTTGTATTTTTATTTTTTAAAACATCTTTGTTTAATGTGTTTTTTTATATGTTTTCTATTTCTTGTTTATAAAAACAAATAAACATATTATTTGAAAATACATAAAACAACATTTAGGTATTTTGAGTTTTTTTAGAAATAATTATGCTTTAATCAAATAGAAACACACTTTTTTTCATCAAAACATAAACAAAATTAAAAAAACAAAAGACAAAAAAGATCTCAAATGACCCTATAAAGTATGATTATTTTCAAAAACACTCAAAACATAAAAAAATTGTTTAGAGTATTTTCAAAAACATGTTAATTTATTTTTAGAAACATAAAGTAAAAACATGATACACTAAACAAATAAGTACTTAAAAATGAAAAAAAAATAATAATAACAAAATTGATCCCAAACAAGTCCTAACCCTATCAACACGAGCGATCATGATTGAGCCAATCATCCAATCATCAACTATCTCATAGCTATCATAAATCATCTTCAGAAATCAATATTGATGCATATTATCATTACAAGTATTCCTCTAACATATGACTCTCATGAAGAATGTGAAAATCGACTGCAAATCTTATGATAGTTTTATGTATAATATCTTAACGGTATATCATATCATAAACCAATTCCTCAAACTCTAAAAATTCAAAGACAAGCATCACTTCTAAAAGTTTAAGCACATGTCACATCCATTGGTTCAAAAACAAGTTATAGGGCTTCGATATCAAAATGATGCCCACGTGTAATAATCATTGAATGTTAAACATATCGAGTCTTCTTGGGATTATAAATGGGGTAGGGTAGCACCTCATTCAATAATTTTGTTTTTTAAAATCACTTTGCTATGGAATCATTATGCATGAATGCACAGGTCTTGGGCACATTTAAAAAAAAAAGAAACATCAAACCCATTCTAAAAACATCAAGCATATGTTGGTCTAATATCCCAAGCCCATGAAATTATGGAAAATTCTTTTAGCTTGAGTACCAAGTTTGGATGTAATCCTTATGATCAAAATACAAGAAACAAAAATCATACAAGGCTCACTACAACACCAATCAACCTAAAGGGTTCATTGCCATTAATAGGCCACGACATTTTATGATCAACTCATTACCAAATTTTCAGACCGAAATAGAAAAAATTGGCTACATTACAAGTGTATGATGTAGGGCTAGTTTGGTTGCAAGTATTAAAGGGGTAGAGTGAAAAAAAATGCATGAGTTTTGACATTTTAAATATTTGGCATGTTGTAAAATGGAAAGAGAAATTTTAAGGAATTTGTAATACTAAAAAGACTTAATTACTATGAACTCCAAATTCCCCTAAATTGGACAAATTTAAAATGTATTGATGCACTCAATCTCATTCGTTTGTGATCAAAGCTCTGTTCACTAGTGATACCGAGCCCACAACTACTAGTCAGCATCCCTGTCCCCAATAGCAATCTTGAATCCACTTTTATATCATAAATGCTTTCAGTTTGTTGACCGCTAGTTCATAGAAATTGTTTTGGACGAGCTAAGAGTGTAGAGAAGGAAGAAAGAAGATTGGTTGTGAAGACTAGAGAAGGGATGTCAAATTCATTGATGAGTTCTATCATCCATGGCATGGACTTGTTGACAACAATATAAGTTGGAGCTAAGAGTCGTTAATGTTCGATGAGATGGGAATTAGGTGGAGCAATTTGAAGGAAGGTTGAAGTTTTGGTGGGGGACAAGGTCATTATTTTTGCAAATAAAAGGAGGTAGGAGGCAAAACATAAGATAGTGACAAGTGAAGGCTACAAGATGTGGTAAGATCAGTGGTGGTAAGGTGGCGAGCATTAATAAAGTTGTGAAGAGATAGGTATGTGCTTTGCATTTAAAACATGTTATATATTTTCATTTAAACACATTTCTACAAAAAAAAGCCTCATTTTTATTTAATTTTCATCCAATCAAAACCTTCTTGAAAATAAAATTAACATATAAATCAAATCAAGCAACCTCTTAGTTAAAGAATTCTTGCCATATTTCCAACAACTTGAACTTCACTAGCTAGCTTCACGACAGATCTTAAGCCTTTATTTTCATTTACCTACTAGTTTGACATTTTCCTGGCCACATCAACCAAAATACGCACTCTTAAATTGTCTTTTTTGTAGATAACACTTTGAGATACTCTAATGTTGTAAAAGAAGTTGAGCTTAAAACTAGACATTCAATTGCTAGTTGTAACCAAGTATTTATATAAATACATGTAAGTAACACAACATTTTCAAAAATACTATACAGAATTTTGATCCATATTATAATGAATTATCTTTTTACTTTATCCTTCCAAGAACCTGTATCAATCTTTCAATTTCTTGCATTTGTAAGAATCACCTTTTATGGCGACTAACCCTACGTGCAGTAATGCATCATGGACTTGTGTAACAAACAATGCGCACATTCGTTTCTTCAATCTATATTCCACAACAGCTTCTATGATATGCACATCTCTTTTGTGCTCCAATAGCAGCATTGTTACCCATTTTGTGTATCGGGATACTTTCAAGTTTATCCAAGATAAATTTCTGCTAAATTGAGTATTTTGAAATCATGTAAAATTGTTCAGATGGTTAACTATAAAAATGTTGTAATATTATCATCCAACTCTAACCTACTAAAAAAACCCCAACTCATTCAAATTATTCAGATATGTGATACTCAATTTTGGATTTATCTTACGAGTAGTATGTAAAAAAGACTGACCTCTTACTCTTTTAAAGACTGAACTCCTGAACACAAAAATTTATTATTTTTAGTGTGTTTTTAACTTCACTAAACTCACTTATATATATTCCTAAATCTCACCGACATTTTTGACTCCCTAAATTTTAAGATTATGAATTCTCACATAAATTCCTGCACTCACTTGGAATAAAACATTTGACAACTTGTTGAAGCTAGCTTTCGAGATAACATACTCAATAGAACCTTATCCAATTTTTCTTCTATTTATTCTTTTGCGCACAAATTATTTATAGCATATCATCATAAGCTCCAAACCTACTGAGATTCAATCTCCCTCAATATATTTCAAATATATCCATGTGCATCGAGTTTAAAAATGAAGAAAGAAATATGTTTTGATCTCCTTCACATGAATGGTGTGAGACTGGGTCCTATATTACACATTGAGACGCACATACAAAGTACTACACAAGAAGATGGTAACCCTTTATAGTCATTATTATTTTGAAAAATATATATTAACTTTATTTTGCTTTTAGTTATGGTAAGTAACCCCATTAACACCAATAAATTCTTAAGTGGATTACAACAGTACATCAATATGTCAATAGGTCATTCAACAACAAATTGCTTTATAATTGAACACTGACAAAGTTCAAATAACTATTTTCAGTATCAAGACTTAAATTATGGGAATAATCCTATTTCTTTCATCACTTATATGGTATAATTTAATTCACAAATAGAGATAAATCCCATCTAAAATTCAAAAAAGTTAAGAAAGAAAGTTCCATTTCAAAATGGGCCTCTCTCCTAAGTTTTTATTTTTTTTCAATGCGTACATATTGAGACAAACATCTGGAGGTGCATAACCAATTTCATCAATATAAGAGAAGAGTGAGATAATTAACAAGACCAATATAAGTTAACCATGATACAAGTTGGAGCTAAGTGTAGTTAGTGTTTGATGAGATGGAAAATAGGTTAAGGGATTTGAAAGAGGGTGAGGTATTAGTGGGGGACAAGGTCAACATTTCACAACTAGGAGGTAGAAGGCAAAACATGGGACGTGACATGGTAAAGGAGAAGGTTATAGGATATAGTGAGGTCAGTGGTGGTCAGAAGATTGTTAGCATTAATAGGATTGTGAAGAGATAGTTGTGTAACTTGCATTTAAAACATGCTCTATGTTCTCATTTTATATGCATCTTCACAAGAAAAATTAATGGTATCATTATATTTAATTTTCTTCCAATCAAAGCATCTTTTAAATCCAAAATAATATACATTTCTCTTACTTTGTATTTCTATAATACATATATTTTAAATACATCCAAACAAGCAACCTCTTAGTTGTAAAATGCTTTCCATATTTCCAACAACTTGATCTTCAATGCCTAGCTTCATGCCAAATCTTAAACCTTCATTATCCTTTACCTACTAGTTTGACATTTTCCTAGCCACATCAACCAAAATACGCCACACTTAAATTATCCTTCTGTCAATAGCACTTAGAGATACTCTAATGTTCTAAGAGAATTTAAGCTTAAAACTAGACATTCAAATGCCAGTTGTAGCCAATCATTCACATACACACGATATGTCAGTAACACAACATTTTCTAAGAAGTTCTAATAAATATTTGTCCATATTATAATGAATCATCTTTTTTAGTTTATCCTTCAAAGGACCTACATTAATCTTTTGATTTCCTACATTTTTATGAAGCACTTATTATGATGACTAACTCTATGCACAGTAGTGAATCATAGATTTATGTCACAAATGATATGCTTGTTCATTTCTTCTATCTACATTTCCACAATAGCTGTCATGTAGTATTTGTACTGCTCCAATTTCTCTGTTGTGCTCCAAGAGCAGCACCGTTTACCATCTTGTGACATCAGGATACTTTCAAGTTTATCCAAGATAAATTTCTGCTGAATTTAGTACTTTCAAATTAGTAAAAATGTTCAGATGGTTAACAATAAAAGTGTTGTAATATGATCACCCAACTCAGTTAAATCATTTCAATGTGTGTGCACTTAAATTTGGATTTTTTTTTTTTTTCCACACATCGCATATGCAAGACCATGAACCCAATACCTCAAGGTTAAAAGAGCTCACAACCACTAGATAAAAGTAGCAACGCTTAAATTTGGATCTACTTTACTAGTAGTGTGTAAGGGGACTGACCTTTTACTCTTTTGAATGGTTGGAACTGCTCCTTAAGTTGAGAACAACAGCAACCAGGGGCAAGTAATTAAAGTAACTGAAATGGAATAAGCAATTTTTTACTAAGACGGATGTATGGATTTGCAAAACAGAAGAAAATAGAGCTTCATGACCAATTTCTAACCCTCTTGTAATGTTCAAACATTCCAGAATCTGCATGGTATATTCATGCATTTATTCAACATCTAAAATAAACCAAGCACATTTAGGCTAAGCAAAACAGATTTGTGTTGTCTAATATGCATATCTCAGAGATCATGAGTTGCATCTTGAATAGTAGAAACGCAGTAAGAGATCCAAGGCATAAGCATGAACATGATTTTTTTTTTAGTATGATTTTAACTTCACTAAACTCGCTAATATATAATCCTAAATCCTGCAGGCATTTTTAGCTCCCAAGATTTTAAAATTATGAATTATCATATAAATTCGTACACTCACTTGGAATAAAAAACTTCACAACTTAGACTGTTGCAACCTTTGTTTTAAAGGGTGTTACTAGGGGGCGCCCCAGGCACGTTTCTGGGCGAGGCCTCACACCCCAGCCTATTGAGGGGAGTGTACATCACGACACATTTTTTATGCTCGGGAACTAATTTTGCGCCCCAATGGGTGATTTGAACACGACTATTGATGAAGAAGAAGAAGAAGATTATGAGGATAAACTTGAAGAATAAATAATATTCAAGGATGGAGATCAATTGAGCATGACTAGTTTATTTTTGGGCTCAAACATATTTACTTAATTTTATATATTTTTACTTTTTTTGTGGTGAAATTATGCCAATATCTTGAAGATTTTAGTCCTAGAAGACTTATTTTGAAATTGAATGGGTAAAAATTCTTATTTTTATCTATTAAAAAAATTAAAAAATTATTTTTTTATATTTCTTTCATATCACCCATAACAGCTAAAATGCCCCCACCTATACTTGCAACTAGCCGTCAAGTTAACATAATAAAAGGTACTCAATAGTCTTACTCATTTTTTTCTTCTGTCTATTCTTTTACCCACAACCAATTTATACCATATCATCTTAGGCTCCAAACCCACTGAGATTCAATCTTCCTTAATATATTTCAAATATCTCCAAGTGTATTGAGTTCAGCAGTTCAAAAAAAAAGTTTTGATCTCCTTCATATGAACAGTTTGAGATGAAGTCTTATATTACACACAAAGATGCGCATACAAAATACTACACAGGAAGATAATAACTATTTTATAATCATTAGTATTTCAAAAATTTTCTATTAACTTGATTTAGCTTTTAGTTATAGTAAGTAGACCCCTGGTTAACACCAATAAACTCTTGCATGTGGATTACAGGAGTACATAAATGTGTCAATAGGTCATTCAACAACAAATTGTTTCATATAATTGATGTTAAAACAGTTCAAATATTTCTCAAGAATTAAATTATAGGAATAGTCTTATTTCTTCCATCACTTGAATGGTATTAATTAATTGAAAAGAAAAGATGAATCTCATCTGAACTTTAAAACTAAAATTAAAAAAGAAAGTTTCATTTTAAAAAGGGTCTCTTTCCTAATTTTGAGTTTTTCAGGACAAACATCAATATGTGCATAAATAAATTTCATCAATAAAAAGATGAGAGAGGAGTGAGATGATTAATTTTAAGGATGCAATGGAGCATTGGTATTGGAGGGTTGGAAGTGTGAGCACATTAGACATGGAGAAAGAAATCATTTGAATCAGGAGAGTAGAAGAGAATATAAGTTCAGACGACAAGAGAGAGTTTAAAGACGTGTAGAAGAGATGTTGAAATTCAAGATCGTAGAAAGGGTGAGAGAGAAAGCATTAAAGGATGGGAGAGAAAGAAGCCACTTAAACTTCTAAAATTTTAAATAATAATTCAATTTAAATTACTATTTTTTAAAGCAAAAGATGTTGATAAGGTACACACCATTTCCAAACTCGAGCGACACAACCAATAAAACACAAATAATTATTCCTCATTCATTTCTCATTGATGAAACTCACTATCCCTTCGTCCCCCTAGTTCCCCACTTTCATTGAAAACTCATGTAACCTTTGTCAACCTTTTCCTCTACCCCAACTTCATTGATTTTCCTCAGCCTAACTCCCAGACAACTAGATGGCACACTATTCTAAAGTCAGAGATGCCATGTGAACTAATAATGCCTTCACTACCTGCTAAGAATAACAATGCAATTTTCCTTTCTCATCGACATAAAATGGTTTCTTGGCTATAGTTGCCACAATTTTTTTCCAGGCAACGCTAATGCAATCTTCTACATTATTCGCAACTCAAAAACTATCTATTTTCCCTCCCTCTCTAATGTGTTTAAAGATGCAATATTCTCTTACAAATATACCACATTCCTCCTCTATTGTTGATGGCATTATTAAAAATAAAATAAAAAATAATAATAACGTAAACAATGTGTTGGGTGTAACAATTGGAGCAATTGCATTATGATTAATAGCAGAGGTAGGGGACCAAGGGTGGCATATTTAGTAACACTCTGGCTAAGGTAAAAATTATAAAGGTAATAACAAGAGAGCTCTTGCATTATGAAGTGAGCATTTTCTTATATGCACATTAGCCAGATAAAATACAAATGATAAAAACAGATTTCAACTTTCTATTACACAAAAAGTTATTGAATATACTTTTTTTCTAAAATATTACAATTTCTTCGAAAGCGCATTGATACTGAATATTGCATGTCCAATAGTTATCATTGATAAAATGCTATTTATGACCACATAATTTAATTATGAAAGCAGAAAATTCATGTTGAGAAAAACAGATACACGTTATAAAAGGAAAACGGAGAAAAGAGAGATTGCAAATGTCAAGCAATTGAATTTTAAAAATTTATCCCAGGTTGGTTTAATCTAGATATTATGACTTTTTTTTATTCATTCTATTTTTAATGGTAATTAGAAGACTAACTAACACGCTACATGCCAATATTGTACGTACAAGAGACGGACACTTTTTAATACTAAATAGTTTTCTTTGAGCTCAATTGATTTTCAATCTGCTTCTAATAGAATTTTTCAAAAGTTAGATTAAAGAGAATTAAATTGATCAAGTGAGCTTAAGAATTTAAGTGCATATACTGGTCCCTTTCCAATTGATATAACTATACTTAAAAATTATATCAGTCTAATTTAAGTTAGAAATTTCTAAAAAATTTTGAAGTGATTGAGATATATTTTTTAATCAACTATTTCTATTATCCATAAAAAACTTTAATCAGTTATTGATTATGTGTATGAGTGATACTCACCAATCAATTTATCAATCTATGTAGAGTTTGATTAAAAAATTACTTAAGATTTTTATTCAACATTCTCCTTCAATAGCAAATAAAATTGGGCCCAAATTATGTTCATAAGAAAGCTTTGAAAGAAATTTTCAGGTCAATGTAAGCAATCTTCAACTCAGTAACCTTATAATTTTCCTTCAAATTAAAATACATAGTACTCTACTATATTATCTTTTCATTAAAAAAATACCGCTTAAATTTTGTAAGTTTCAGTTCTCAATCTCCTACTTGGATCAGCATATATGAATATCAGACATAAAAGTGCCAATGAATTTCGAATTTAGAGAAACTCATCAAAATTAATGTCATAGTCCCAAGGTTTAGATTAATTTTAAAGGAATGAAAGAAAGAACTACATCTTAATTTGGTTGAAAACAAATGTAAACATTCTAGCAACAATCACAAACTCATAAATTCTTTTCTGTCAATCTAAAAGCACGCTGCTATGTCTATCTGCCGCCATCTCAAATAAAACTCTACATATTAAATAATATCTTCATTAGTATAGCATTTATAACGAACCTCAAAGTATTTCTGGATAGCCTCTCAGAGATAACATCAACCCCTCAAAAACCTTTCATCAAATCTAAAGCATCATAACTTTCCGCCAACTTATTACAAGAATCAAACCTACTTACTTTCAAGAAAAAAATAGCATGATGGACAAAAAAATACTTCCTATTCCATACCTTCCAAACGATAGCAGTGCAATCACTGGACGAAGATGCAAGGTACTCCCCACTATTTGAGAATTGCACGAACCAGACTTCATTTCTATGTTCATACAATGTCTGCATAATATTGTGAGATATCTCAATGAAAGGTCAATATTTACATCTTTAGAAAGCTAAATTGCTTCATTTTGTCCCACCCTTTTAATTCATTACAAAGATACATCATGTTATTTGCTATAATTTTTTAAAAATTTGACATCATATGCCTCATAATATTGAAAATTGGAGAAATATGGGCGATGTTTGTATTTCTGAATAAATATGCCAAAATTTTGTTCCATCCAAAACCCCCAATGTTTTTTTTTCCGTGCCCCGCACGAAGAAAGATATCCGACCCATCCAATTATTTTTTTCCACTTTTTTCATTGACTTAATCTCATTCAAATTTTTCCACTTGGGATAATAAGAAGAAGGCAGGGTTATAATCAAGCCGAGTCGAGCGAAGTATGTCATAAATTGGACTATGCATGGTTGAATCATAAGTTTTTAATGTTCATTTCAAACTTCAGTGGAGCTTTCACATAGATGTTCAAACTTTGTTTGCTTATCATTTTGATCGTACTAGATATATATTTGATTTGTTTATATTAATTGAACAAACAAAAAATTTGAATTAGCACTTAATTTCCATATATTTATACTTGGTTTTTCATATAAAACTGTAAACAAACTAAAAGTTTGAATGAGTACTTGTTTTTATTTAAAATTATTAACAAATTATTATGTAAAACTAAATAAATAAAAAACTAAATCATTTTTAAATTAGCATATAACAAGTTTATATAAAGTAAATAAAATAATATATAAATTGTAAGTTTTCTTGTAATTAAATAACATAAATAAGTAATAACAAATTAGTTAAATGTAATAAAAAAATAAAAAAATTGGATTAAATTTACACGTGTATTGTTATTAAATTATAATATGTTATAATTAAATAGGTTCTAGTTAATTAAATTTTATTTAAATAATATATATATAAGTATACAGCATTTAACAAGTATTTGTTGAATAAACAAACTTATTAGTGAACATTAATAAACGAGTTCGAGTATGTTCAAATTTAGTTCATTTCACTTTCAAGTTTTAAGAAAAATACTAAAACTTGTTTATTTATTAATTTGAACAAACAAGAACAAGTATAGTAATCAAGCTGAGTTCTAGTTGTTCAACAAGTGCATTACTTCTATTACAGTCCTATGTGGTCCGGGTAAAGTTCAAGATTTCTTTGTTCATTGAGTATTTTTTTTTTGTGTTCGAATCATGGATTAGATCAATGTAGATGAAGATATAACATATAGATGGATTTCTCAGAAATATTTGAACCTTGTTAGAACAAGTGTCCAACCCATGCTAGAACCCAATTCGAATAATGATCGAACATTGACCGAACATTATCGAACACATTTATTTGAATTGTCTTGTTCAATTATGGGTTGCATCATATCCAAATATTGTTCGATCAATATTCAAATAATGATTGAACCATGATCTAACATGGCTAGAATAATGATCGAATAAGAACATTTGAGTCAGGTTCAAACATCATTCGAGTCATGTTCAAGCAATATTCCTATGAGGTTTGAACAAGCTTCAAACATGATTACGACAACAATGAAGATATTAGAAATAGTGAATCAAGTGTTAGTATTATCGTGATGTGTGGAGGAAAATAAAACAAAGGTAGTGAAGCCAATTGGATATTCATTGGGAAATAAAACAAAAATTTGATAGCACAAAGAAACATTTCTCTTATATGCAACATATATTGATAAGATTCGTTATGATCTCAAACAACAGAGTATGTACCACTTTGAAAGAGCAACGGATGCAATCTCAATTTCTCCAACTGAGCTTTTGACAAATTATGATATCGATTTTTTTCTTGAAAAAGATATAAATATTCACTCGACAATGATCTCCCATGTATGCATCTATTGCTTCCAAGACATTTCATTTGCAGTTTTTTGTAAAATGAGGGTGATGTATAATCTATCAATTCACCATCTAGTGCATGTGGAGGTGATGATGTGGCCATAGCACATGCAGAGAAAAAAGATATTGAGAAAATACATGTAGAAGCAAATGAAATTGTATACATACATGCTAAAAATAAAATAGCTCCATTGATACTTCCATACCAAACCGTCCAACAAAGATTATAACCCCAATTTTTTTAATACCTAAAATTTGTAAATGAGTGAGGTTTTCAATTTCTTCATGTACCTTAAGGCCAAAAGCAATAATTTAAGGCATGAAAAATATATAGATAACTCTATTCCACAAAATTAGGGTCCGGATAATACTTCTAATTCAATTTTTTATGACATAATGGCCTCGTGCTCTAGTCCGCCCTTAGTTCAATCAGAAGTTGGATGACTTTTTGAGGGTAAAGATGTTTTAAAAGGATTTTATACTCATATGCAATGCAAAAAAAAAAAA
>NW_018164563.1:499883-501287 GCF_001263595.1 Phalaenopsis equestris | reverse complement strand
AAAATTGATAAGTTGGGTCTTCATTTGTCTCACATAAATACTACAAGACGTAGCTTTATTCCAGGATGCGGGCGACCCTTTAATTGACATGCCTATTAGGAGGACAACTTGGTCAGCATCAAATTTCAGCTCTTTTCCACCCAGCTGAAACGTCGTTTGATCAATATTCCAACAGATAATTATATACATTGTCAGAATATGATCCTGTGGGTATGGAGGGAGTTCAAAAAATTGAACCAAACTCATGTTTTCCAACTTATTCCCTGTGCTTGTCGATAGTTGGTCGGACCTTATCCAAAGCTTCTCGTACTGCAGATGGATGACATCTGTAGTTCATTGATTTCATGCTCAAAAACCTACATTTAAGTACATTTAATTTTAATGTATGTTAAACTATGTAAAAAATAATGAAAGAAATTTAAAATCTTTTAAAAGTCAGTCTTAAAATTTATCATTTAGACTTAATATACCTCAAGAAATTAAAATTCACCATTAAACATTAACGAAAGCAAAATTTCAAATATACATAGAAATGACCTTGGGTTTCTTTATGGATTTGGTGTTCTCCATTTTCGTCATTTTGGAGCCACCTAAATCTTTCTTCTTGCGTCCACCCTTCGCCATTAACTTTGGCAGCTCGACCTCAAGCTTCTTGCCATCCTCGACGTCCGGCTTCTCCGCCTCATCAAAATGAGCAACATTCTTCTCTTCCAACGACGTGATACCTTTGCCGTTGTCCTCCATTTTCAGCAAAACCCTAAACAATAACAATACCTCAACGTAACGTCCGAGTGAATGCAAACCCTAGGCGCGAAAAAAAATAAGAATTCTTACTGTCCCTATATTTTTTACCACGGGTATTTGATCTTTGATCAGACGCGTTAAACGAAGGTTACATTCGCTACCTAGGTTATCACCAGGTTAAGCAAACGTTTCAATCATTACCGTGGCCACCGCAAAGTTACGCTTTACTTTCTCTCTCGGTTACAGCTCAATTATGCTGCTAGGTTACAACGCGCGGTATGAAGTCTCGGTTACAGCTTAGTTATAGCTCCTTTATATTGCTAGGTTACACGAAGCTGTGTTAGATCTCAGTTACGGTGACATTATAAGTGTGGTTCATTCATCTTGAGGTTACAGGAAGGTTACAACCTTGTTATTAGAGCGGTACAACGGTAATGTCCCACTCGGTCACACTGCCTGCACCGCTCGGTTATAACTCGGGTCGGGTCGACAGGTCGCATTTGAATAAAGGCGGTGGGACCGACATTGCTGATTTGTCAAGCGGTCATTGGACGACGCAGGGAGCGTGTTGACCTCATTTTTGGTTGAGGTCTAGAAAACTTCTTTAGTAGCCTAGGTCTAGCCATAGGACTTTCCTATTGACTAGTCTTAGAAAATTAG
>NW_018164563.1:461398-493754 GCF_001263595.1 Phalaenopsis equestris | reverse complement strand
TAGGTTACACGACGCTGTGTTAGATCTTGGTTACGGCGACGTTATAAGTGCGGTTCATTCGTCTTGAGGTTACAGGAAGGTTACAACCCTGTTATTAGAGCGGTACCGCGGTAATGACCCGCTCAGTTACACCACCTGTACCGCTCGGTTATAACCGAGTGGGCCGGGTCGACGGGTTGCGTTTGAAAAAAGGCGGTGGGACCGACATTGTTGATCTGTTAAGCGGCCATTGGACGATGCAGGGAGCGCTGCGTACGTCTTACGTACAGCTGCGTACGTCTTACGTACGCAAATTTTTTCCCTTTTTAAGAGGTAATCCTTTGGGCTAGTAAATGTAGGTTTACTTATGGAGTAATGATTTGAGTGCTCATTATTATAATTTATAATTTTTGATGATTTATTTTTATTTTTTTGATTGATTTTTTTTTTGTAATATTTTTTATGATGTGTTTATTTATGGTTAGAAAGTATTTTGAATCTTTCGTTAATCTCATTTGTAAAGGTTTGCTAGAAGTACACTTAATCTTAGTTAGGATTTTAGCTTCATTTTGGTGACTTAATTTCTTTAAGAAAATCTTAAAATTTTCATATTGATCTACATCCCCCTTGTAGATTACTTTTTATGTAAATATTATCCCTTTAATTCCGATTCCATTTTTTTTATAGTAAGAAAAAAAAAATGAAATTGTAATTTATTTTTTAATGCAATTTCTAGTTTATGTTCTTCTATTTGGTGATCATAAAAAAAAAAATATTGAAAACATTTCAAATCTTCTTAAAATTATTGAAAACCAACTTTGGGATATTTATCATCATTTTAAGTGTAATTTTAAAATTTTTTTTCTTTATTTTAAAATTTGGAATAAAATTATAAAAATTGGCTAATTCGACCAAGATTTGTCCCAATTGGCATCTCTCACTTAATTACCCTAACAAATCCTTTTTCGAACATCTCATTCACTCTAAATAATTCTAATATATTATTTTGAATATTCTTCTAGAGTTACACGAATGATTTCCCAAGCTATAGTTTGGTATTAGTGTAGTTTTAGGGTCTGTTTGGCGCAGCGTTTTCCCTGCTACGCAGCCTCCAGACGTCATTTTCGCCCTTTTGGCGAGGCAATGGAAGAGTGGCGTCCCACGATTTTGATCGAAAGCAGAACACGAATAGGAGTCCGCTTCCCAGCTTTCGAACGCGTCATTTTACCCCGTTGCCCTAGTCCATAAACTTTTCACCCCCCCTGCGAACTGATCTCTCCCCTTCCCTCCTCTTCGCCGACCGGTTTGATCGCGTGAGAAGATCGCAGGAGCTTCCTGATCTCATTTCTCTTCTCCGACCGCGTTCCTTTTCCCCGATCTCTCCCCTTTCCTCTAATAAATTTTGCTTCTGGTGTTCCAAAAATTTCACTGTTACAGTCCTCTTATAAACAGTTTTATCAAACAAGGGCAGAATGATCATTTTTTCAGATGCAGCTGTTTTTACACAGCTGCACCAAACAGACAACCAGTTTTCCCGAGGCTGCTTCTCCGCAGCAGCTTCCTAGGGCAGCACAGCTGCAACTAAAAAACTATGAAGCTGCAGTGCGCCAAACATATCGTTAGACTTTCGGGGTTAGACAATATATCAAA
The DNA here is from genome assembly GCF_001263595.1 of Phalaenopsis equestris. Taxonomy (NCBI): domain Eukaryota; kingdom Viridiplantae; phylum Streptophyta; class Magnoliopsida; order Asparagales; family Orchidaceae; genus Phalaenopsis; species Phalaenopsis equestris. The sequence goes on along the minus strand of NW_018164563.1, from coordinate 492,125 downwards.
TTAAGTGTATTTTTTAATAAGGTGTATAGTTGTCATTTATGTTACCACCAATGCATAAATTGCATTTGCATTATATATATATAACGAAAATATATTTTTCTCATTTGTATGTGCATAAGTAATGTTCTCCTCATAAAAAAAAATGCAAGAAATAGGACATATATATACATATATATAAATATATTTTTCTTATTTGTATGTGCATAAGTAATGTTTTCCTCATACAAAATGCAATAAATAGGACAATGAATAAAAAAAATAGAAAATGAATAAAAATATGGATTAAAAATAATGAAATACCATCACCTCCTTTACCTAAAAAATTTCAAAGGTAAAACTTAGGTAAATAACCTCTTAAATTGTTTAAAAGTTTTTGAGAAATCAACAATTATCATTCTCTTTGTTGAAGCTAATGAATAAATGCATATTTATATAAAATTTATGATCAAAGATACTTTATCTAAAAAGAGAAAATTTGAGAATATTTGAAACATAAATTTTCTTTTTGATTTATAGCGCAGGACAATATAATTTACAACACCAAGATGCTACTCCGTAGAATTAAAAATAGAGAATGAGTAGAGAACATGTTAAGACACTAAGTTAAAGTGCATTGTACCTAATTAAAAATCAAGAAACATTGCACTTGGGCGCTACATAAGCAAAATTGCAATACTTAGATACAAACTTATTATATTTGAAGCAATTTTTTACTATTTATTGAGGGAATATGAGCAATATTTAAGAATTGTCTTACAAAAAAATGAGCATTATTTTTACAAAAATACAAAGACTAGCGAAAAGATGAAGCATATGATCAAAAATATTTTGGGCACAAGATCACTTATGATCTTATGATCTTGTTTTTTTCTTATTTTCTTTTGTTTTCTTCCACATATACTTCAAGCATCTTTAGCTTTATAGATTATAATGTTAAATTTTGTCATGATCTAATTTACTTTTTCAAGCTTAATTGAGTAGTACACAAATTGCTTTACTTAATGAAATAGTTTGGTTATTGTGGTTTTAACTCATATAATTAATTGATTCTTCTTCCACATCATTTTAGCTAAGCTTATAGCCACTATTCAATTTAAAATTTTTAGTATTTAATAATAATGAATGATTGTTTTATGTTTTTGGAAGATAAATCATTAAGTTAATAGTTGGGATAGTAATGTTTCAATTAAACTTATCATTGCTTAAGAATAATATTTAATGCAATCTTTTTTACTATCATTTCATAAGAATATAATGAATTATTAATTTAAAATGTTATAAATTTTAGGTTTTTGAAAGAGAGTAGAAGGTACCGTCGTTATTGATTGATAATCACTTTTGTTTGTGTAAATCAAACTATGGTTTAAGTGAGGTATGTTTCGATGAACTCATAAATTCAGGGTTTTCCTCATCTAAGTTTAAATTATGTTCTATAATTATTTTGTCATTACTATAACTATGCATAAATTAATTGGATAAAATCATTAAGAATATAAATAACTTCTAATTATTTTTTAAAAAAATTAAAATTGATTCTCATGAGAATGATACTCTACAAACTTTAGATTGCTTGAACGTTAAATTCACCTATGCACATTGCTAGATAAGTAGATCACTTAAGTCAAACTAAGAAAATAATTTTGCTCACACAAGATTGTATAGTTATGTTGGCTTAAATTGAATCATATTGGCTATTTTAACACACAATTGATTTTATTTGATTTATTTTGATGCAAATGCTTATACAAAATGATATATATTATTGAGTATAGTTAGTTCAAAATTTGAATAATAATAATTAAAATAAAATTGCTTTTATCTACTTTATTAAAATAATCATGTTTTTCATATAGTATTTTAAATATGAAATTATCATATGAAAGCAAATTGTTCTCATTAAATCTATATCAAGATAAATCTAATACCATAATATAATTTATGAAATTAAATAAAATACTAAGATCAAATTTGATCAATTAACACATCTCTTGATTTTGTTCAAATTACTTAAAATAGTGTGAAATAAAACTTGATCATATAGAATGGTCCTAGACCATCCTATTTGTCATACACTACAATAAAAGTTAAATTGTTGCACAATATGACCTATAATTGTGAAGCACAATAAAAAAAATTAAATTTTTGTTACTTTTATGCTTGATTTTATTTATGCCTAATTAGCTTGAGTGTTTATACTGGTCATTTTGATAGGCTCAGAATCTTAAAAAATAATAAAAATAATAATAATAAAAAAAAAAGTAAAAAAATAACATTTTGTATTTGATTGAATTTTTGAAATTTAAGGCTTCTATGATGTGATGCATGTGCTTCTAAGTGAGTTACTATAGCATGAATTGGTCTTCAATTTTGTAATCCAAATGTTACTATCCAAATGTGTGCAAAATGTATTTAACATTATTAGTATATATAAATTATTTTGGTGACCATTATTGACTCTCACATATACTCCATAAGTTGAGTTTATGCGACAAAAGTGAAGAACGTTGATTACGACATCATACCATCAAACATGAAATGCCTCGATCACACTCAAAACCACAAGAAACATCATCAACTTATAAAAATGATTGCACAAGCGCATGCGGAGCATCAAAAGTGCTTAAAGAGGAGTCTTCTATGACTTAAAGAAACGAACACGATGAAAAAGACATGGATCGACCCAACTCATGCAATTTAAGCCAAACTTGCCTCTATGATCACCAAATTGAGTCAAATGATCTTCGATTGTAAAACAATTGTGGATCCATCCAAAATGTCGAATCTATTTTAAAAGGACACCCATATTGTTTGGGAGTCTCTATGAACAAACACAACACTTGAGGTTAGCCAAAGGTTTAGAATGCACCACACAGCTGTCTAAGGCCTCATTTGAGAGGGTGCTGGGGCTCCTTATCAACGTAGAAATAGTTTGTTTAATCGCTTTCAACTAAGACCTCATTTGAGAGGGCTTTATCCTGTTTAACCATTTGAATATACATTTTTTTTCCTTTTTAACATCAATAAAAAGATAATTATTGCCTTTACAATACAAAGAAATTGAAGTAGCCATGGAAGCTACCTTCTTCATCTCTCTCAAACTTGACTTGGAAATTGCCCACGACGGATAGGTCATTCCCTCCCCAAAAAGTCTAGATTTCTACGGCGACCCACTGTCGGCGTGGAGATCATCGTGGCTTATTCAGCCATCACGGCAGGTGTCGAGGACGCCCTTGACGCCAAAAGCCTGCTAGATTATAATCAATTTAATATTATTTTGAACATTTCAATTTTTCCAACAACAGAATGCACGGTGGCAGGTGAGAAGCTATAGAGATCTGGCATTCTAAAATGACGAGATATGCTGTTGAGTTCGCCACAACTTACGCCAATGCCCACCTAACAAGCGAGAACACTTTGTCACCATTCTCTATGATGGAACGGTGCTCCATCTCGCTGCCAAACGAATTACTTTAAGCAATGTTGTTGGAAATTCACTGGATTTTCAGGGCACCAAGCTACCATGTTATGTGAAAGAGGATGGAGAAATTTGTTTTTAGTTTTAGATAGGTACCTGAATGAGTGTCTTTAATATGAGTGGGTTAGATGACTTGGAGGCCATGATATTTCAAAACATCACTCATGTGTGTCTTATAAATGGGTGAGTGGGAACAGACCTCTAGAGAAAGCTCAATGTCCGCACGCCTGGCCTGCTTTGGGTTCCCTGGCCTGAGTGGCCCGCTTTCATACTTCTTTGCCACACCCGTGATTGTCATATCATGAGTGCCTCCGCCTGCCGGCTGCTGTGGCCGTCCGCCACCGTGCGCTGCCGCCGTCATCAGAATATTTCAATTTTTTCTGCTTCCTTAAAATTTTGCCCAATTTTTGCGATTTTGATAATATTTGAATGCCAAACGAAATCTTTCAAAATTTCGTTGCACGACACAAATTTCGATGTGTTTTCCATGCAAGAAATGTTCATAATAAAATTAAAAATCATCTATGACTTTGATTTCAGCAAACCTATTGTCAAACTGACTAACTTGACGACACGAACCCACAACAACAAAATTGTTCCAACCTGAGTCAAATCTAGCCTATATCAAACTGTTATACCATTGTGATAGCTTTGTTTGGTTACTGATTAGGAAGTCAAATCTAGCATAGATCAAATTGTTTGATTGAAAAGTCAAACGAATCCAATATGTCCAAAATTACTCAATTATGACATTATTAAGATACTAAAATGTCCACAAAATATCGTTTGATCGTTAGAATCTCTCCGGGCCATCCGATATAGTGGTATAGATTCTTTTCTTATTTACAGAGGAGACCACTCCCAGATTCTATAAATAGAGTCTCTCCCTCTTTATTAAAGGGAACCAAACGACCAAGATTTGGAGTTAGATTGAGAACTGAACTTGAAAGGAGTTGAATTCTAACACTTTTCTAAATCGAAGACCCCCTGTTCATTGCAACGAAGCACAACCACTGAGTATTGACTTGTGTTGTGGAGTAAGGAAACACCTCCATAGATCAATGTTTTGTTCTGAAGGCTATTCAACTGCACTTCTTGATGACAATGCCCGAAAGTCCCAACAACTACTTTCAATTGCAACTGCTCTTAGCTGTTGGACAAATAGTCTTTCTGCATGCAAACATTGTACTTTGACAATATGTTTTGTCGACCTACCTACCTGCTTGTCTGCCTGCCCGCTCGCCCACTTATGAGATAAGGGTCTATATGTGTACTCACCAACTTATAATGAATCATTATGATTGGGTTATACCCGTTATTCTCTTTTTTTAAATTTTTCAAACAAAATTTTTGATATTTCTACTTGTTACATCTAATATCTTTATATGTACTGGCTGGATTTTTATACAATGCTAAGATACTAAATAATTACTCTAACGGCGTGAATCTTTTGACACGCATTAATAATATCTTAGATTTTTAATTAAATTGAAATAATTTCTGATGTTGATTAAATTTGTGATATTTTGATCACATGCCATCATAACAATTCATTTCGTATTTTTAACCACTAAACAATTGCAAATAATTTTCTATTATAAATAATAAAAATATAAAAAATGGTGACGATAAAATACGTCAACTATAAGAAAAAATTAAGAATAATAACAATGATAGCTAGATTCCATTATTCTGGTCATGAGTTTTTTCTTAATGGCAAGTGGACGATCAATGATCAAACACGTTCGCATCATCAACCGTTTAAATAAACGTAGCCGTCACTTGCTCTATAAAATAAATAATGAGAACATAAAAAAACAAAATAAATTTATAATCATAAATAGGGCCGTCAAAATGGCTCGTTGTTCGGGAACAGCTTATGTTCGGCTCGTTAAGCAGCTCGTGTTAGGCTCGTTAAGCAGCTCGTGTTCGGCTTCGGCTTAACGAACGACCCGTTCGATTCGTTAAGCATATATTATATTGGACGAACGAGCCGAACACAAACAAAATTTTAAGCTCGAAATGGCTCGAAAAAAAAAAATATATAACTTTTTCTATAACAATATATTACATATATTATTTATATAATAATATATTATATATATTTCTGTTTAAGTTTAAACCACAACAATTCATGTGACAATGTGGTTAGTGTCTTCTTTGTATAGATTTGATCCAGGTTCGAATCTCACACTTTACATCTATTTTTTCGTTTAACGAGCCAATTTCGAGTCGAACACGAGCCGAACACGAACACAAATATTTAAATCGGGCCGAACACGAACACACTGTTTACGAGCCGATTTCGAACACGAGCTATTTCGAACGAGCCGAACACGAGCCAAGCCTGAGCTCGCTCAAGTTCGGCTCGTTTACAACCCTAGCGAACAACTTGTGTTCGGCTCATTCGCTAAGTTAACCGTTCGTTCGTGTTCGGCTCATTTTGACTCGAAATACTACTAATTAATTAAATATTTGTAGTATTTTTAAAAAGTTTAATTAACTATAAGGCTACAAAGATTTATAATCAATTTAATCACCCTTCCTTCTAACATAAATATGTAAAAACGTTTGAAAAGGTTTCCCATAAAATTGACTAATTAATCTAAGGATTTTAAGCCTTAACTCTTAATTCAAATAATACACTAATGGGTAACTAAAATATCTAAGGAAAAACTAAAGGTTCAAAATTATTAAAAATCTTACTTAATTAGAGATATTAATTCTCTTAGAAAGAAAAAGAAAAACAAATACTAAAGAAAAAAAAAAAGAAAGAAAATAAATAAAATGGAAAAATATTCCAAATTAAAGCTTACTTAAATAAATGAAAAAATTGCAGTCACACTAAATTAAGTGAATTAAGAAAGATCTACGTTAATAAAATGGTGATTAAAGAAAGATATAAGTGATTATAGAAGCACAAAAATTCTCACTGAGGATGGAAATCACAAAAGGTTAATGGATTTTCGCCCCATATTATTGAAAACATGGATATCCCAGAAGATTATGCCAAACCCAATTCTCCAAAATATGAGTTAAGTGATAGGATTACTTGAGGGTAAGTAATAGATAAGTTTGGTGGATTGATGTAGAAGAAATATGTGACAATTTACATGTAGGTTATCCCTTTGTTATTTCATATTTTATGTTATTATGACGCTTGACAAAGGTATTTTTATCATTTTATGTAGATCATATGGTTTAAGAGATTTCAGAGCAAAAAGGAGGTCATTTAGAGAAAAATGAAAAAATCTTAGGCAAGTGCATCCGTGCTAGCTCAGAGCAAGCCCACACCAGATCTAAATTTGGCTATCGCATGAGACAAAGCACGACATACCTGCACTAGAGTTGCAGCGCACCCGCACCGGAATCCAACGCCTCTGTGCCTGTGGTTAAAGCGCCCGAGTTCCCATCTATACCTAAGACCTGCACCGGCACCCCACTGAAGGAAGGAAAGGGTGCTTGCACCCAACTCGGACAAACCTTGTGCTTGTCGCAGAGCTCAAAATTGGAAGAAATTTTCTTGCTTAGTAGTGCCACTTTTATTAATATATCACTTGGAATGGTGAGGGTCATCTTTAGACGGTTGGAGGCTAGGGTTTGCTACATAGAAGATTTATTTGGAGTGGCCTAAAACTTCTTTTTCTTCCTTGAGGGCGAAAGCATATAGATAATTTTCTTTATTCTCTTTTAGAGGATTTTGCATGAGCGAGGGACTAGCTTCTTTTGTAGAGAGAAAAAACCTTGTTGTAAGTTTTTTTATACTTTATATTGCTACTTACATCATTGGTTTCAATAGAATTCTTTGAGTAACTAAATCTCATTCGTGCCTCTGAGATATAGTGATGGTGGCTTTTCATAGTTTTTCCCACATGTTTTTCCCATAATATTTTTGCGAAATATGACTTCTACCCATTTAGTAGTGAAATGAATAGGTTAACCACAAAAATTTAGTGAAATAGACAGATTACCATTAGGGTTTTGCAACTGAGATAAGGAATCTAAATAATCTTGGGAAACATTGGATGGTTAAGCTAAAATTAATTGTATCCTTCCTCTTATGACCGAGGCATAGATTAAGGAGAAAGTTTTATCGCTAGTTGAGAACTATCACATGGGCAAACATGTATGCAACTCACGATCTTGAACTACACCAAAGTTACAGAGGCACATACCTTATTCCTCCTAAAGAACATTAAGAATCTTCTTTTCAGTTTTCTGAGATATTTCTTTTGTTTTCTACTTTCTGCTGAGAATTTTTGGATTTGAATTCCTTGATTGTGATCGTGCTAGACTAGATTCATGAAATTAGCAAACTACATATTCATTTGTCAGATTAGTTTTTAGCTCTTTCCTAGTGGGATCGATACATGAACTCTAAAACCACATATTGCTTGATAAGTACACTTGCACGCTTGGCCACTTGCTTCATATGAACTTTTTTGGCCATCAGTTAACATACAAAATCGAATAAAAATGTAGATAAAGATAAAATGATAAACGCCATTGATGTCCTCCTCATTGTCATCATCCCTAGAGAACACCTTCTTCAACTTGCTCTAGATATCTTTGTCTTCAGAATCTGAAAAAGGATCATCTAAAGCCTAGCTGGGGGTAAGTTCCTCTACGTCAACCCTAGTTTGATAGTGCACTACTAGAGAGCCCTTCAAGAAGCTCTGAATGAATCCCTCCTTAACGCCTCCGTCTGCAACTCGTTCACCTCAACATCATACACATGATTACTAGCTTCTTGAACATGATCTCAAATGACGCTCTTAAACCTAATGAAGGTCTTGAAGTCCGCCAAAATCCTTAACTCAACTCTAATAACTTAAGACTTCTTCTCAGACCTCAATTTATGGATCTCTTACGTAAGAGCTGACATATTCAATCTCATTACTTCATACTTTTTTTGCTTTGGCTGAGGTTGGCTCATGCCTCCACTAACTTCTTTTGAGTACCCTCCAAATACTGACATCGCAGGAGAGGGAAGTCTCCATTGTGGGCAGCTTTAACCTGCACTCTGTTAGTTGAGATTCAAAGGTCTTAGCTTCACCAGCCTTAGAATCATATCGTTGCTTGTACTCATCTAACAGAATAAGATGTTGATAAATTTAGTGTCACACTCTCTCAAAAAAATCTAAATCCCACTTGAAGTTCCATCATTTTATCCATTTGAAAAAAAACAATTTAATGTCAAATGGATAAAAGAAACATGCAATTAAATTATATACATGTAAGGAAAACTCACAAAGTCCTTAGCCTCTTGGAACCCAGTACATGATGAGTTAGCACAATCTACAGAATATGAATCCTCAAAGGACTGAGCAAAAGTTTCTTTACCTCTTAACTTTTTCAGAGATGCCACAGAAGTCAGCTTGAACGACTTTTTATCAAATTTCATTAACATCATCGTAAGAGATTGGCCAAAATATAAAAGAATATAACCTTGAACAAGAATTCCTCGATCACGAAGTTGTGGATGTATTGCACTTTAGATTGAATCTCTTTGAAGTTTGAATTCAGCCATCCATAACATTCCATCTTTGGTGATCTCAAGAGAGATATATAGTTGTTGTGTTTTCCTCCATTTCTCGTAAAATCCCCATTCATTTTGCATGAAGAAAAATCCTACAGATTAATGTCTTATAGGATTATTTGTATAAGATCAAACACATTACTCCTGAAGGATACTCGAACATAGGTATTTATAATGAATCATCCTACTCTAACTAAAATCTATTGCATGAACTTCAGCTCCCATTTTCTAAAAAAAGGTAATCAAACCCATGACAATTGTCATCAACTGATAAGAGAGTTGCAAAATGCTAACTAAAGTAGCTTTAATATCATCCATCAACTTGGTCAATGTTGAAAATCTTAGACTCGTAGTGTAGCCTCAAAATAAGAACGTATATTGGAGGAGAAAAGTAGGCTCAATCAATTGAAACTGCTAATTCCACCACTATGTCGTTCAGAAAGTAAAAAGGTTTTCCTAAATAATGTCAAATCTTCCTCCATTAGGGTTGATATAAACTCCTCTGGATTCTAACACTTTATCTAATTTTTAGGGAGGTGGGGTCCTCAGACATCAACATCTCAAAGCAACAAAAATTTCCTCCAGGTAGACAATAACAACACAAAAGGTGTCACAATAGTAGATCAAATGGAACTCCAAGGATGACAAAACAACACGTTGAAGCGAACATCGGGGTGATACAACAACATACCAAGACTCCGGGGATGCACAACAGTTGAACAAAAGGTGACACAATAGAAGGCTAATAAGGGTCTCTATTGATGGCACGATAGTAGATCAAAATACTTTAGGGAAACACAACAACAAAGCAAAAGGTGGCACAATAGTACTCTAAAGGTGCACAAAATTAGCACAAAAGGTTGCACAACAACAGACAAATGCAACTCCGTTGATGTCACAACAACATGCTAGAAGACTTCATTTCCCCCTCTTTCTAGAATTTTTCTAACCTTAAAATAACAACAACAAAAAAAAAAATTGGCCAATGATGATAAGATATGGATCCATCTCAGTAGTCCTTCGTCCACCGTTCGATCTAGCTTGAATCTGTGATTGGATCAGATTTTTCTGTAATCTAGACAAGAATTCAGATTTTCCTTGCTTGGGGTCACGATCCTCATAAACAGATGAAGAGAACTCCAAGTTGTTTGATACTGCAACCCTGATAGTGATCCGTGCTGCTTTGCCTGTCTGATTCTATGCATAAGAATTATAGAACCTGCCAGATACCTGTCATTCGTGTTTCCGCCCTTCTAGACTAGTCGTTGGCCAGACATCTCGTCAATAATCCCTAGATCATGTTTCTGCGCCCCTGATCTAGCTCATGATCTAGACCTACTCTAAAGCTCGTCTCCTGATTGCCCACTCTAGCCTGAGTCAGCTTAAGCCCACTGAGCCACAATGAAGTGAACTTAATGTCCACGTACTTGGCATGCTTCAGGCTCCCTGGCCCAAGTGACCCTGCTCCTACACCTCCTTGCCTCTTCCATGGCTGTCATATCACGAATGCCACTGCTCGCCAGTTGTTGCCCCCGTCCACCATTGTTCATCGCCGCCACTGCCTAGAAACTCCAAATGTTTCACTTTGCTAAAAATTTTTGCTCAATTTTTTTGATTTTCATAAGATTTGGACAAGCAAGATAAATTGTCTAAAAGTTGGGGGGCAACTGATACACATCAACAAATTTTCATCATATGGCGTAGGCCTTGAGCCATGACATGAATTTTGAGGCATTTTCAGAGCAAGAAATGTTCAAAATTAAAAATCATCAAGGACTCTGACTAAAGAAACCTATTGTCAAACTGACCAACTTGACAAAATGGACCCACTAACACCAAAATCAACCCAAGTCAAATCAAATTCGAATCAAATTGGTATACCACTATTGTTAGCTTCGGGTGGCTAATTGGAAAGTCAAATGAATTGCAAATTTGATGAGCTTATAACCAAGTTGAGCGTCCCGATGAGATGAATCTAATGAGCCCAAGATCACTCAATTATAACATTATTAATGCACTAAAATGTCCACAAAATATTGTCTGATCGTAGAATCTGTCTTAGTCGTCCAACAGAGTGGTCTGAATTCTTTCTCTATTTACAGGGGATACCACTCCCAAATTTTATAAATAGAGCCCTACTTCCTTTATGAAAGGGGGCCAAAAGAGCAATATTTGGAATTAGACCGAGAAATGAATAGTGAAGAAGCCGACCATTCTAAACTGAAGACCCGATGAACACTTCCCCTTCCTGCAGCTGCCGACCACCATCGACCTCCTTTTGTTTATTGCAACGAAGCATTGTGATGAAGTAACGAACTATGTTGTTGAGTAACAAAGTACGCTATGAAACAGTGTATCATCCTGAAGACTGTGCAACGACGCATCTCGAAGATAGTGCACCGAAGTCCTAACAACTGCTCCTTACCATTGTGCAAGAAACTCTTCTACGTACGAACATTGTACTTTGAGGAAGTATTCAACAATTTCCTGCATGTGTGATAAGGGTATTTACGTGTACTCACCAACTTATAGCAGATCATTCAGACTGAGCCAGGCCACATATATATTTTTTTTTCCCATTTTTCACATAAAAACTTCTATTGCATGTCCGCTCCTTACCATTGTGCAAGAAACTCTTCTACGTACAAACATTGTACTTTGAGGAACTATTCAACAATTTCCTGCATGTGGGATAAGGGTATTTACGTGTACTCACCAACTTATAGCAGATCATTCAGACTGAGCCAGGCCACATATATATATATTTTTTTCATTTTTCACATAAAAACTTCTATTGCATGTCAATGTGTTAGACTTTCGTACAATGTCAAAAGCCTAAAAATAATTACTCCATCATCGTGAATCTTTCAACACGCAACAATAGTATTTTAGATCACGTGCCTATCATAATAATTCATTTCCTTTTTTTAATCACTAAACAATTTCAAATAATTTTATTTTTTAAATAATAAAAAAATGGTGACCATAAAACACATCAACCATAACAAAAAATTAATGCATATATCTCCTTCAAAGTACTTTGTTTTTTTAATGGCAAATAGACGATCAATGACCAAACACGTTCGCATTATGAACCGCATAAATAGCTGTCTTTTGGCGCATACCCAATAAAATAAATAATGAGAACATAAAGAGGCAAAGAATATTGAATATCTCAACTCTCCCACGCATTGAATGATGCATTGATATGTTTAGATACTATTTTTTAGTCTGATTCAGGTCGACATAGCATTATTATTTAATCAAATGAGAGTTACAATATCATTTTATAGCTTAGTTTGATGTGACTTAAATATTGCTATTTTTTTTTTCTTCTAAATACTTGCCCAATTCCAAGCTGAAATTGGAAATAAGTTTGAGTGAAAATAGTTTGAGTTAAAGTTAATCTTTTTACATTTTATGATTATTAATTTTCTTTAAATATAATATATAATAAATTGTTGGAAGATTTGCATATGCTACGGTAGAAAAATGTGGCTGCACGAATCTTGAGGAAATTCAATGGGTCTCGTTTAATAGACAATAAGAGATTTCATTGGATTGGTCAAAAGGCGGAAACACCGAGTGTTATTTTCCTTCGGTTGGAATAGTGGGTTGACATAGGTCCGACTGCGGAAGCTCAACCGAGCGAAAGAATATGTGATATGTCATCCGAGGGACAGTCAATTGTAACCAGCTCCTCAATTGATTCCGCAGAATATGGCCAAATGACACCCCACTGAATATCTTTTCTATCCTCTGAGAATGCCCCTTGTTCAAGGAGAGTTGCAGTCAGATTACGATGATACACACTCTGCATGGCGGTCAAAGTTCACCTAACGACAAGAGGGCCTCTATTGAGGATTCTCTTGAGGAGGTCGATCGAAGATCTTCCAATAGACTGAAGACTTCGCAACCGACCGAACGGTTATCAGACGACTGAGTGACAACACTAGCGTACCATTAAACACCCCTCTCCAATTAGTTATGAAGATAGAACAATGCCAACGTCAATTATGGATATTAAAGGGTCCCATAGTCGGTTACAATTATGAAAATGTGTAATAATAACTTATAACTTCCAAATTAAAATAATTTACTCTCTCAGAATTTGTGTTACTGTACACTTTTTCTTTCTTTTTTTTCTCTCTCTTTGTTTCTCTCATTTGTCCAACTCTATATCTTGAGTGTGATCCACTGGACATTTTTTGATTCAATATCCTAAACTGTGCGGTGAGCTTAGAATCATGCCATCAACAAGAAGAGAAGCGTGCCACAGAGAAGGAAATCACTTGGGAAATCCTCAAATGAAGTGTTTGTAAGAGAATTGTTACAAAAACAAATTTAAGAACCCTGAGATCAAATGACGAGTCAAATTACAGAATTGACCTGCGCGCTACTCGAGAGAAGAACACAAGCTCCTCAAGAACCGAACCCTCGAGTAGAGCCCAAACCATAAGGCCATCAAACGACTCTAGGGGTAGAAAGAGTCAAAGAGTACTAATACTAGCATAGTGTTGGGACTACACAAAGCGTCAGGTCGTGATTTGGGCGAATCAAGCTATACCGATGACTAGAGAATGCTTTGTCCTAGTAGATTTCTGGCACTAAACCCATAGAGAACTTCAAATTTTCATTCTTGGGAGCAATCTGAATGACCACATGGGCTCCTTTGAGTAGGTTGTATGCCTTCTCAAAAACTTTGACACACTAAAGTGTTATTTATTCTTTACCAGTTTGAAAGACTCAGCCCTTAGGTGGTTTTATGATCTCCCGACAGGAGTTATTATCTCCTTCAATGAGCTTAAGAAGTTGTTCATGACATAGTTCCTTAGGGCCTAGAAGCCTCTCAATGACTCACTTGCCCTATGGCACGTCAAGGAAGGCCCGAACGAGAGCCTTCAAACATACATTCCAAAAAGAAACGCCAGAAGTGTGGAATTTGTAGCCCTCTATAGAATAGGCAGCCCTGACACAAGGGCTAAGGAGTGAACCAATTAAGTATTTTTTGAGTTTACGTGAACCCAACAACTTGACTAAACTCTTGGAGTTAGCCAACCACCATATCACGACAGTGGAGTATGTTCATCCACCCTACCAGAAAGGTGAGCAATCTGACTACCGCTTGCAGAAGAAGGGCTTTTGAGATGACTGGTGGAGGCTGAGGGATGGCACAAGACCCAAACGTAAAGACATTCAGCAGTCTCGTGATGATAGAGAGGCCGACATAGATTACTTAAGGCAGAATCGATTGAACGACCGATCGACGATCAACCAAAAAATACCAAAACCTAATCAATTAAGGGTTTCAGTGACGGAGTTAGTGGAAGCCATACATGATAAGTAGTACTTAAAAAAGGCTCCACCGATGAGAATTAGAGCTTTTCTCTGGAATACAAATAAATTTTACAAATACCAAAAGGATCGCAGTCATGACATGAAGGAATGTAGACACCTCCAGGGCCTGGATAAAGAATTGTTTTAGGTCATAGAGCTCAAAGATTTTGTAGCCCAAAGAGCACAAACCCAAAGGCAGGGGAAGCCCTTGCGAAAGGTGATTAAGATGAGCTTGTCCGAGCTAATATTATCCATATCATGGGGATAGTTCCAACCATCTTGAGAGGAGATTCAGTCCAACAAGTTGATCATAAGAGGCTCTGAATGGGATAAATCTGCGCCACTGCTTTTGCTCTGAAGCAGAAGCCTCATTATTAATTATTTTTACTGACATAGATTTGCCCCGAAAGTGGAATCGCTATAAGAGCGACGTAATAGTCTCGACGATGATTAATAATTACCAGATGGGTGGTATTTTGGAAGATATTAGTTATGCCGAAAAATTATTGTTTAATTCAGCCTTCAATAAAATGCATTTATTGGTTGACTGCCTAATTGAGTCGATCAACCCACTGTGTGGTTTTTCTAGTAAACAAAAGGAAGACCTGTAAATAATTGGGCTGTAAGTTACCTAGCGAGAATGTGACAACCAATTCATTAACATGGAAGACTTCTTGGTGGTTGATGTGTCACCCACTTACGAAACGATATTTGGTCATCCATTGCACAATGACTTTAGAGTCGTGGTCTCTGCCTACCACTTTATGGTAAGTTTCTATGCGACAAAAAGATAGTTACCATTAGAGAAAATATGGAGCATTCTTAGACATGCTACCTCTAGGCAGTCGGCGGGATGGAGCAGGTTTCATTCACCATCTAGAATCAATGAGAGGGATTCTCAAAATTGATAAATCCACAATCAAGATTCCAACCACCCTCGATGAACAGGGTAAATTTTTTAATTATTGAATGTTTCGATGCATGACACATAGAGACTTGTTGATCCTAAATCTCCAAAAGCATCGATACATTTTTGCTTGGTCGACAACTGAAATGTCAGGCATCCTAATCGATGTAGCATGCTAGCACCTCAATGTTAATTCTGTCACTCGACCAATGAAGTAGAAGATGAGAATGCGGGCCATGACTTTGGCTAGACATATCTAAGAATAAGTGCAGAAGCTCAATGAGGTGAGCTACATCTGGGAAGTACAATACCCAACCTGGGTCTCTAAAGCGTCATGGTTCATAAATCAAATGACATATGAAAGATGAACATAGAATTCACAACAAGAACTTTTTCTGTCCGAATGACAACTACCCTCTATAAAGGATCAACATTTTGTATATTCAGTAGTTGACTATTTAGTAATGAGCTTCCTGGATACTTCCTCAACTATCATCAAATCAAAATGCATTCGACCGATGCAAAGAAGACGACATTTATTACAAGTGAAGGTCTTTATTATTATAATGTAATGCCCTTCCCACTAAAAAACAAATAATACAAGTGAAGGCAACCTACCTGCGTTTAATGTGTAATCTTTTCAAATCAAAAACGAAAAAAAATAATAAAGTCTATGTCAATAATGTCCTAGTTAAAATTAGGTTGGTCCAACAATATATAAATGATCTAAAAGAAATACTTCAAAGGCTTAGAAAGTATAACATGAAACTCAAACCATTGAAATGTATGTTTGGATCTTCGACTGGTAAATATGATAGATACCTCTTGATGCCTGAAGGAATAAAAGCCAACCTGAAGAATGGATGAGCACTCTTGAATATGTCTTCTCCCTAAAATTCTAAGGAGGTGTAAAAGCTGATTTGCTGGATAATAATGCTGGGGCAATTGCTCTTAAAGTTGAGCGATAAATGTGTAGCATTTTTCAAAATGCTAAGGAAAGTTGAGAGTTTTGCATGGTCAACCAAGTGTGAGCAAGCATTATAGAGCGTAATGCAATCACTAGACTCATCTCTACTACTACAAAGTCCAAAATCGAAGGAAAATCTATCTATATTTAAGAGTTGTACATAAAGCTATCATTTAGGTCATGGTTCTAGAGGTGTTGGAAAAGCAATTCTCAATCTATTATACTAGTCATCTTCTCAGGGGCATTGGGGGCAGGTATCCTATTATGAAAAGCTAAATTTTACTCTAATTGTCTCTACACGTAGGCTCTGACCATATTTTCAAATGCATTTGATGAGGGCCATTACTAACCACCCTGTTAAATTTGTGCTCACTTCGTCAGAACATTTTGATCGACTCCTGAAGTAGATCGTGAATCTCAGTGGATATGGTATCACATATATTTACCAATAACTATTAAAACTCAAGTCATTGCAGACTTTTAACATATTTTGTTGACCAATTTTTTGGTCACACATGAATTGCATGTACCTTATCCTTCGGTCTATTGTAGCCATGATGGGCCAAAGTAGTCACACAAATCTTAGGCCTTGTGTAGTCACGCCAGGCCTGACCATGCCTGAATGTTTCTCAGCGTGGCCAAGCTCAGTTCAGACATGAACACACCCAAATCTATCTTGGCATAGTCAAGCCTGTACAGGTGTGGCCACACCCAAATCTATCTAAGCGTGGTCACACTTGATGGTGGTGTGCCCACGTTGGTGTGCCACGCTAGCGATCTGTGGCCTTCATCTATAGATCCAACAACAAATCATTACTTCACTTTACCGGCGGTGATTCAAGGCTCCTCCAACCATCAAAATAATTTGGGTCGTCAACTCATCACACAATCGACATCCATGGGAGCCTCTCCCCGCATATAAATATGCACCTGCTCCCCCTCTCTCTAGATTCATTCCAAGTGTCTCAAGTCTTTATACAGCGAACAAACGAAGAAGAGATTTCTCCAGTGATCTCCCCCCTCATTTGACCAGCCTCCTCTCCGGTAAGTTTACTCTTACCTCTTCTTTAAATTAAGTTAAGTATTTTATTTTAAGTTGAGGTCTAGGCTAGGCTTACCCAACTCAATAGCCATGGACTTGGCTTGGATTTGGGTTTGACATAGGTCGACCCAAACCTATCCTAATCGTAACTCAACCAAGACTCAACCTGACCCAAGCCCAGGTCTAACCTAACCCAAACTCAGACCTGGCTAGACCCAAGCATAACCCGAACAAACTTAGGTAAACCCAGGTCCAACTCAAGGCTAACCCAGGTCATCTCAAGTCTAACCAAGGTCAAATTAGGCTCAATCTAGGTCAACCCATGTTCAACCCAGGTCTAACCTAGGTCACCCAAGTCCAAACCAAGTCAGTCCAAGTCAACGCAGGTCCATCTCAGGTCTAACCTAGGTCAACTCAGGTCTACCCTAGTTCCAACCTAGGTCCAACCTAGGTACAACCTAGGTTAACCTAAGTCCAACCCAGGTCCAACCCAATTCCAACATAGATCCAACCTATGTCAACTCAGGTCCAACCAAGAACCAAACCAACTGAACTAGTTACATCATACCTCAGCTAAACCCTAGCCTAAGTCTAATCCAAGGTAAATGCATGTTGTTCTACATATCATTTCATATTTAGCTCCATGTATAGTCTAAAGATCATCCAGGAAGCGCATCATGGAATGCTCGATTGCCAAATTCACCAACACGTCGATCATTTGCAGTGAATAACTTTCTTTTGAAAAGACAACGTACAATTTGGAGAAGTCAACACACATTTTCCACTGCCTGATGGGCTTTTGCTCCATAACCACGTTGGGCAAATTAGGGATTGCACTTCACAGATTTACCCTGCTTCCATTAGCTTCTTCACTTCCTCTCGAATTGGTTTGACCAAGGTAATAGCCAATGGCCTCAACTTTTTCCTCGTTTGTCGGATAGTAGAATTAACATTCAGTCGGTGACATGCGATATCTATCGAAACTCCTAGCATTTTGATGGTGGAACGGGCAAAGACGTCTTGATTCTCCTTGGGGGTATGGACAATAAGATCTTTTGACTTGAAATAATAAACCTCACTGATTAGAAAAAAAAAATTATTGTTCTCATCATCAGTAGTGTGGATCTGAATGGTGGTTTTGTTGTTCTCGAGGTTCCCCTCTCTCTAGTTTTGTAGGTCGAGCAGTTCTTTGTCAATGTATGTTACAGCCTGTAAAAAAATTATTGTTCTCATCATCAGTAGTGTGGATTTGAATGGTGGTTTTGTTGTTCTCGAGGTTTCCCTCTCTCTAGTTTTGTAGGTCGAGCAGTTCTTTATCAATGTATGTTACAACCTGGATGTAGCACGTTCTCGACTGCTCCAGCTCTTCTTGAACGCTGATGATATTTGAGACTCTCAAGACTTTAAAAACCATATGGTAGGTGGAGGTCACCACCTGAAAGTTGTTTTGCAATGGTTGGCCGAAGATGGTGTTATATGTAAGCGAGGAGTCCTTGTAAATTTTCCATCTTTCTCTCACAATATGACTATTAGGGTGATTACGTCGATGTCCTCTTTCCTTTAACTTGAGAAACCGTAAAGGGGTCCAAAGAGTGTCATCGTCTATTGTATCTCAAGGTTAAGCTTGTCAAACACCACCTTAAACAAAATGTCTACTGATCTCCCAGTGTCGATGAGGATGCTCCTCACCAAATAACTGTTAATTAGAGATGTAATGAAAATTGCATCATTATAAGGGTTACCTCTAGCCGACAAGTCCTCGTCGGTGAACATGATGGGGAGATGTGTCACTTGCAATGTGATGAGAGAAATGGTACACGATTCTCCTGGCACGCCTCCTCCAAGTATCATTGGTATTATTCTGACAATCTAGATGGTGTTTGTTCTGACTAGTTCATTAGATTTTTTGTCTGTTGGGGCCATACCCTATCTACGAGGGGTTGCTTCAGTGGCTACAAACACTTTCATCTTTCCAACCTTAATCAAGTCTTCGACATGGATTCTAAGGTGTCTGCATTCTTCTGTCTTGTGGTTGTGGTCTCTGTGGTTGGTACAAAACTTATTCAGATTTTGAACTGAACTCCCGACTCTCATTGGTTGAGGTTTTTTGAAGTATTATTTATCTTGGATGGCCTCTACCAATTCTGTCATTAACATTCTCAAGGCAGTCATTTTGAGTGGCTCCTATTGTGCCGACTGTCGTTCGTTGTGGTTGACTGTTGATTAGGTATTAAGACCGCTTATCTCGACTGTTTCCCTTAGTGTTCCCCTTATTTTCATGGCGTGGTTGGTTGCTTTTGTATGGAGAATGAGTGAGAGGGAGGGAACCTTCTTTTGCTGTCCAATCGTCTTCTGTGGAAGCTCTCTTCTATGACTGGTAATCAAAGGCTGCATTTCAAGCTTCTTCTTGATTTTTGAGGATGTATTCCTCTGTGGCAATATGATGGTTGGCAATCTCTAGTAACTCAACCATTGAATTCAGCTCACACAGACCTAGTGCATACTTGAAATGTTTACTTTTTTACTCCGTGTCAGAGAAGTCAGAGCGATCAGGAGCTCTAGGGTTTAAATTTCTAGCCTCATGGCGTACGAGTGGAGGGTCTCTCCTTCTTTCTGCTTGATCTGCAAAAGAGCTTGTGATTTCTTTCATAGTTTTTGTGCATTGACAAAGTGGGCTACAAACAACTTTTCAAACTCGAAGAAGGAGGGAATAACTCCCTCAGTGTGGTAAGGAACAAATGACACTTGAAAGCATCAGTACTCTTTAATATTCCGATTGCTGACTCAAAAGCAACTACATGATCGACAAGGTTGGTGAGACCCTTATATGAATTAATGTTAACTTTGGAGATTCAATCTCAGTGATTTGTTGGGAAAAAGCGTTTTTGACTTTACAGAGGGACGTAGTTTTCATAGTGTAAAGCCTTTCTATTGGGGTCGATCTAACACTATCTTGGTAATGTGAATCCTCACCCCGTCCATTTATTAGTTGTGATTTTTAACCATTGGGTGCCTGTCCATCTCTTCTGTTGTTGGGTATTGGTCCATCCCCATGATCGAGCTCTTGGCGGCTATATTTCTGGGGGTTCTGTCTCTACAAAAACTTGCTCCCTTTGGCCAGAGAATGTTGAAAAGTGCCTACCATTTGCTCTCTCATTTCTAACATCAGTTGTTCTTACATCTTCATTACTTGTTGTCACACAATCTCCCTTGTGCTATCCACACTTCTTGGCTCTATGTTTCCTCATGAGCTGCAGTTTTTTTGCTGCAATGCACTTCTCTTTTTGTTGGTGGCATCATTCCATGCTTGCCGCACTTTTTAGGATGTGGAATCTAATACTATACAGGAATTACGCCCAAGGAATAGAGCTTATTAATAGAGAGAGAGAGAGAGAGCGTGTGTGTGAACAATAAAAAATGAGAAGATCTCTTCCTTTACTTCTTGAAATGGTCTCTTATTTATAGGTATAGGAGATACTCAAAGTACGTAATTACATTTAATACCCTCTTCTATACAAAGAAGCTTAGGGGTATGCCATTTGTACAATATGTGTGAATATATTAATAATGAATTTTATGGTCAATAACGATGACTTTCAGTCGTTAGTACATGCTCATTTGTTCGGAGGTGACAAACTGAATCACATGTGGGTGTTGTGAAGACCTCTCAATCAAGCTTATTTATGACGTTCCCCCAGTCTTCGACCCATCTCCCTCGTTCGTTTAGAGAGGAACTGTCATTTGTTCAGCCTGGCGCAGAGCCATCTTTCGATCGACATGATACACCGCTGTTCTTCGTTTAGCTATTTGCACATTTGTTCTTCATTCAACCTGCTGTGTTGGTCGGCTGGCGCACTGAAGGGAGCGACTTATCCGAATGCTGAGATACTTCTTTCTTGACTTTATCATTAGTGTTTTAACTGATCTTTGTATATTTTGACCGTGGGCTCCTCCTATTTTCTCCATTTTTTTCCGACTTTCACGCCATCACCATCCTGTCATATAGCAACAAAAATATTCACTTGATTTAGCATGCAAGTTCATTGGTACTTTAAATGTGGAAAAAGGCAAACACACCTTACTACTAATTGCAAAATCTGCCCTTTTAAAAGTTGCTAATTGCTACGGATGAAAATGTACCTTTTCATTCTTCACTTTGGCAATTGGAAGTAGAGGCAGCCTTTTCACCCTTTTTACATCCAAGCTAACAATTTGATCAACATTTCAGCAAATACTTGTACTAAACACGACAAATGCAAAAAAGAAAAAAGCAAGGGGCAAAATTTAATACTGAAAACATGTGCCATGGACAACAAAAGTTGAAGAATACGAACTTGGCAGTTATGAGTCTGAAAACTATAGGATTGGGCTAGTTATGTTTGAATACTATCCAAATTAAGGCATCTACTCTCTCTCAGGCAAGCTAAGATCATGACACTCAATCCTCTAAGGGTGAGGGGTTTTTATGTAATTTGGAGAAGTTTTATATAAATATACTACAAATACTACACAGGTATATGCAGATCCCTGATGAAAGAAAATGTATATTTTTTCTCGATATCTTTATGTAGGGTTGTCAAATCAAAAGAGCTGAGCGCTTCGCCTTCCAAATGGCGGGAAGTAAACAAAGAAGTTTCGAAACTTTCCGGGGGCCGTCGACGTTTTATAGCTGTCCGAAAGTCCAACAAGTTCAACCGTCTCGGTACATTTACGTACTGACAGCTAAATCCTATCATTTTACATATATATAACATTTACATTTTAATTTTCATAGTTATGCCATAAAAAAAATTCATTTAAATTTCAAATTTATAGAAATATTTAAATATAAATAATAAGACCGAAATCTTGCCCTTACTTTTAACATTTATTGTTACGTGGCTAGTTGTTCGTGAATGGCTCGTGTTCGGCTCACTAAGCAAATGAGCCAAACACGAACACACTTTCATGACAATAGATTGGATTTTCTCTGCTTTAGGAATATGTTATTTATTGACGTCTTCCTCATTAAATGGACACACTGCTAATCCTTTATTTTTTTTGTACTGAAGTTCATAATTGAGAATGCTTTTGATACTTAAAATGACACCTTAGGAGAAGAAGCCATTAAGATTCGGGATATCTAAATACTAAATTATATATTTTTGCTGAACACCCATTGTTTAAGGACCATTGGCCGTTCTTCATTTAGTATTTTTAGCTTTTATTTTTGTTATTAATGATGAGAAGTGGAGACTAGAAGAGCACCCATAGCCGCAAGGAAGCAGGGCAAGCGCCTAGAAAGATTTCTAGCGCGACGCGTCCTTGGCCCTATGGGGCTAGCCTGCGACGGGGGTCTGCTGAGCCCTCTCGTCGCATTTTGGGCACATATGCGCCCAGTTCCAACTTGCACAACACTCCCACAACCAGGAGTGGTGCGAGCTTGCTAGGTACAATTCTCTATTTTGATTTGGTTTAAAGCTTTTGATTCAAGAGATGAAGATCACACCTCTCACATGCCGCCTTTCGATATGGTTCTCGTGAAATAGAGAAGAGTCGATGAGGAGGATTTTAGAGTGTAATTTTTTCTTGTGAGACCGAGGAGAAGAGTCTAGAACAAAGTCTTGTAATTTCCATTGATCTGAGTGAGTATTTCGATGCATTATTGGTTCTTTATAATGACAATTTCTTGGTGGCGTGACTTCGTGGTTTTTGTCCCGTTCTCCGATTTTTACAAGTTAAATCTTGGCGGCTTTTTTCTGAGATTTTTTTTTTGTATTTCAGTTCAAATTTTATTTATTCCAGATTTTTTGGATCACTGCGATATAACTCTGTGATGTGATTTTGATTTCTAATCAATCAAAATGCTAAAAGTATATATATATATATATATATATTCATTAAGCCAATCTAATGAAGCTCTAACACCATAATTAACGTCGGTAACGTGAGAAAATTTTACGTACGTCATCCGTATATATATATATATATATATTCATCAATTTATCGCATTCATCATCCGTACATATCTCACGTATGAACTAAACAAGCAAGTTAAAAACATCCCTCATATCTTTATTTCGAGGCAGAGGTCATTAATATCAAAACATGCATAAACCCAGGCTTTTTATATGATGCATGCATGGAGCCAGCGTACTGCTTTTCAGTCATTAAAAAGGCAATTGATGGCAGCTTGGCAAAGCATAAAATCTTTACAAAAAACTTGCGAAACTAAAGATAATAATAATAAAAGAAACAATAATGTTCTATATGCCAAAGTTAGGAGAGATGTTTTAAATCAATTGCTACATATAGTGCTTCAAGGATAAAGAATTGAAATATTGTCTCCCTGTTCCTTGCAAGAAGTTATTAAATGGAGGTGATTTTGGTGGAGGTTTTAGAAAGATTGAAGAGGTTTAATGTTGCTGACAACCTCACATTTCTATTGATATCATCCATTTCTAACTCAAAAGGAATGAAAACTTTCTCATTTATGATATATATATATATATATATATATATTGTAAAAGAGTATTGTTTGGCTCTCAATTTTATTACAACCAAAAAAAAGAATTACAAAAAGGGGGCAAAGGAACCTACTAAACTTCCTATTCAACACACAAGAAATAAAACCTAAGGTTTCTTTTCCCAAGAAAAAGAAATACAACGCACACCCACAAAATTCAAATCAGAAACAAAAAGTAAGAGAAAGCGAGAAGAAAACAAAGAACGACACAAACCCAAAAGAGCAACAAAACCAAGCAGACCACCAAATAGGAGATCAAAGAAGATCCCTCGAAGCCTGCAGCAAAAGATCATTAGGAACCTCCTTAGAAATAATAGCAGAATGAAGATGTGAACCAAACATAGCCACCCAGTGAGCAAACACATTGCCATCCCTCCTGATATGAGACCAACACAGATTCAAATTCCTAGTTCAAGCTTCAATCCTTTTCATATGAAGATTAATGCTTCAATGATTGTCAATTCTGTACCTGCAACACTTCGAAAGAATTAGAGAATCAACCTCAATAACAATATTTTTCCAACCAAATTTCTGGGCAACCTGAAGACCAAAGACCACTGCATCAACCTCGGCAGCTAAAGGAGAAGCAGATACAACAAATGCCGCAAACCAGTACATAATAGAATCCACAAAATCCCTGTAAATACCTCCCACACTTGCAGAGTTAGTTTTCCAACAAACTTCAGTATTGATCTTAATAAAAGGAGCACAAGGCTTATGACAAACCACTCCATGCATGCATGATATTATCTTTCAGAACAATAGGTAAGCTCAACTTCTGAAATAAGGTAGCCATTCGATTATCAAATTTGCCTTTAACCCCAATAAGCGAGAGACTCTTGCTCAGGTAATTAAAAATCACCCAAAGTACGGGCAATATTAGGAACCTCATCATTATATTAGTTATTTTTAATTGAGTATCAGTAATTAAGTGGCTTAACCATGATTAATTAATTTAAGTTATTACTATTAATTAGTTGGAATTGGTTCTTAAGTTAGTGTCAGATTTAATAATGTGAAGAAATTCAGCAGTTTTTGTTTTCAGTTTTGTGCGTTTCTGCTAAATTAAATCAAATCCACGGATGAAATTGTGCTTTATTTGAGTTTTCCTCCCTACCGTTCATAATCTTTTGGGGGTGTTTGGCTGCAGCTCATAAAATAAATCTAGATTTATATTAACGGGGATGATCATGGCGGAATAAATTCTTAATCTGCTTCACAATTAGAATTTATGTCGTAAAAGAGACGAAACACGAGAAAAAAAGACAGAACAGGAAAAAAATCAATTTAAGGTATCACAATTAGAATTTATATCATGAAAGAGACGAAACACGAGAAATAAAAAACTGAACAAGAAAAAAATTCAATTGAAGGAAATCATCAATTTAATTTTAGTTTTTTTTTAATATTTTGCAGGATTCAAGTTAAATTCATGACTAAGTCCTATTAAAACTTTACTATCAAACAATCATTTGTTTTGTTTTGAATGGTCATTCAAAACTAATTATTTCCTTCATTCTATAATAACTTACAATTGGTATCAGAGATAAATTCTTTTAAGAGTTCTATGAGTTCATTTAACCCAACAAAAAAAAAAAAAGAAAGAAGAAGAAGAAGGTGAATCCCTTTCTCATCAATAATGTCTCCCCAGTTTTGATGGTGAAAAATATCAAATATGGGGGGTATAGATCCAAGTATACTTTTTATGAGAATTATTTCTCTGAAATCAACAAAAGCCATTAGGTCCACTCACTTAACTGTTTATATGATACTATATTTATTATTTTAGTAAATGACAAGGATGACTTATTAAACAAAAAGGATTCTTAGAGGCTTGGTGAGTGGCTCAAGGAGGTGGAGATTTAATAATCTTTCACCACCTTATAGCTTTGGTGAATGATATGTTTATATATTATCACCCATCTTGAAGTGGTCGAGACATATGATAATATTAGTATCATGAGTTTTTAATTTTTCTCATGCCTGAATCCTCTCTAAGAATGTTAAAAATTGACCCAAATTGTAATATTAGGTTCTTACATGACATTGTGGCATTAAAATTCCAGAAAATAGAACAACGATAGAAATAAGCATTCTTAAAAATTTTGAGAATAACTTTAAACATCTAATATAATAATTATTAGTTGTTTCATGCCCTAAAGTCACTTGTATTCCTTAAACTAAAGGCTTACACTCAAATTTAGAGTTCATGATTTTTGGGTTGTGCCTTGTGTGGTTGACCTATTGCTTGGGTCTTTTGCTTCACGCTCCTAGCCAAACCCCAATCCATTACACCACTCCATCCTCAACATGTTTTTAAGCTTCATATTCTAAAAGAATCTATCACACCAAAGCAAGCTCTGTTGGCATTACAACATGTATTGGAAGGAAAATACAAGCTTTGGAGGAAAATTTATAAGAGAAGGTTTTTCTTCATTAGTAATTAGGTAAATAATTTTTATGTTATTTTCTTATGTTGTGATATATTTTCATTCTTTTTAAAATATTTGGTTTTCCTAAATGGCTATAAAATGAATTTTATGAGATTTCTTTAATTAGTTGCTCCACACAATTGGTTTAGCCCTTCACATTAACCTACTTTATAGAACTCACTTGAGTGGCAACATATTTAGTGCAAAAGATTATTATAAGAAAATATTTTCAAGATCTCTCATTCCTGTTATTGATAAAGAAATATTAACCTTGTTTATATCTTTAACAATAACTAATTATATTTCAGTATTTTAACTTTTTTGTATCAAGTATTTGGACCCATTTACGATAATTTCTATAATCATAATTGTTTGCCCTTAATCATTCACATCATTTCCCATCATGTAGGTATATTTTAATAGCCAACTCTGACAATTTTATTTTAATTTATTATTAGCTTTTACAAGTACATTCTCTATACACTACAACTTTAATGATACATCATGTCACCAGAGCCAGCTAAAATTTAGTATTTTAAGTGGTTAACCAAAATAGTTCAAGAGCTAAATATTAGTGCAGTTAGTCTTGACAAATGGTTAGAGCAATTCTAACAAATCTTAGAGCAAAAAACTAATAAAGTATAACTTGTGTCTAAAGCTATGATGGGCTAGCTTAACTTAAGAAGAAAACACCACCTATAGCTCTCACCTAACAGATCATCCTAAAATGAACCATATGTTATGCATGGACAAAAACTTATGATTCATCTTTGGGGAAATAGTCAAACTAGCTGTGTTGATGACTTTAGTAGCCCCACTAAGAAAGTTAAAGTAGAAGCACCATCTTGTAATGAGGTTAGAATTCAAATGTATTTCTTGATTAGCTTAGAAAAATTAATAAATTTTTTAAATACTATTATGTGAATACTTATGAGAGGATATCTTTTCAAAAGTGTGCTTGTGGGGCATGTAAAACCTTATTGGTGCAATATTTTGGTAAAAGAAGATTAGTAAGTTGAATCTTCACTTGGGTTAAAATGACGGAATTACTGTAATTAAAGTACTATTCGAGCTATCATGAAAAAAGTTTCATTGGGGTTTGTAATTTGATTAGTCATAAGTGACCATAAGATATTTTGTTAGTAGTCATGGGTTGCCTCTTCCGAAAACCTTCTTAAATCAAGTTGCATTTTATGGTTAAAGTTTAAGTTTTAGTGGCTTTTAGGGTGGATTTTATGTCATGTTTTTTATGTTTATTTGTTCCTTGGCCTAAGTTGTCCCTGACTGAGGCTAAGTGTGCTTTTATTCTTGAATGAGAAGTCAAACACTCCTTAACCTCAAGTCACCAAGGTCTAAGTTGAATTCAGATTAGCCTGAGGTAGGTCAGACTGGTCTGAAGTGAATTCCTAGCCAATTCAAGTTAGCTCAGGTTCACCTTTGGTCTACTTTGAATTGGTTTAAGTCAACGAGTGTTTAATAGGATTGACCCAGGCTAATTCTAACTATTTGGACTAATTTGGACTAACACGAGGTTGGACTAAGTTGATCCAAATCAGGCTGAGTTAACTTTAAGTTACTCGGGTTAAGCTGGGTTGACTTGAGTTAAGCCTCCTGAGTTGGGTCATATCTAACATAAGTTAGACTTACACAAAATCTTAGTTAATTTATATTTGATTCATCCTTTAATCAAACTAAGTCAAAGTTGAGTTTGTATTTTATTATTTGTTTTTCATCTTTTTAGTTTCTAGAATGTTTTAATTTTTAAATTTGGAGGCTGTTATAGCTGGTCATAAAAAAGAATAATAAATAATGAAGGTGGTTACCACCTTCTTCGATTAATGACCACCTAACATCCTTCAAAATTGTCTCCTCATTTTATAGACTTTCTATCATTTTAATCCCTATAAATATGACCAAAATTTAATGCATTTTGATTAGTTATTGAATGAAATATTTGAGTGAGAATTTTCTCTCTTATTGCTTGCTGTTTGGAGGCTTTAAGTGGTGCTTTTTCTTTAATGAGATTAGGTATTTATCTTTGCTTTTCTTTTAAGTTATTCATTGTCCTCCAAAAAATTTCTCTTAAACTCTTCACCACACTTCATCCACACCCTAAGTTTCTTATAATATCAACAAACCAACAACCAAAGCTTCATAACCATTCCAGACCTCTCTTCATAGCTATTGGCAAACCAAGAGCATATTAAGCTCTAGTCTTGTTCTCTAACCCGAGACCATAGTAAATTTATCCAAACCCACTCATCTACTCCAAATTAAAATTGAACATCTTAATATAATCACACATAATCATTTCCATCCATTTATCCATTATTAAGCTACTTTTCCAAAGAGATATTTCAAATCAGCCCAATTAACCTTATTCAGACCGGTCTTGGCATTTTAGCCATCATTCCCTCCTAAATCTTTTAACATTCCATCAAAACGTACCCATCACATCTTTAGAAATAAACCCAAATATCAATAGGAATTTTTAGTACTTTATCTCATCAAAATGCCACCCTCCTCCACAAGCTAACATTTGACACAAAATCATGAAAGATATAGGAACTTTCATAGTAAAAGATAAGAAGTTAATTTAATTTAAAAATATGATAAGGAAAAGCGAGACAAGTCCAAGCCTTTAAACAAAGTGTAAGTATTAGATTTACAAGTCTAGTGGTAATCTAATTTGTTTCAAAATTTTTGGAAACTATAAGATTTTTTTTTAAAAAAATTATATATTGACTAGGTATCTAGAACCCTATCATTGCTAAATAGATTAGTTTGAGTACTGAAAGTTATTGGAATGATTAAATGTTTAAAAAATAAATTTAAAACACTATACATGTTTTTAATATATTTGTTAAGATTTATGGTTAGAAAAAATGATTGAGATCTTGGCGAGATTTATTTAAATGAAAAAACTAAGAAAGCTACCAAGGAAGTTTTCGAGGAAGTTATTTGTTGAGATTTTTGTTTGTATGTTTTGGTTATTAGGGTACAAGAAGAATAATATAAGAACTCTACAACATTGAAAAAAAAAGGTGCACAAATACAAAATTAATCCACTTTCCAAAGTAATAATGGTGGAGAGATTACTAAACTACTCCTAGTTTTGGTTGGCCACTAGGTCTCACCACAATTGGAATTTTCTTAGTATCTATCATTATAAATAGCAACTATACTCAGTTCCAACAATAACAGAGTAATATATGGTTCTTACAACAATCTCACACAATTTAAATTTCACACACACTCACTCACACACACACACACACGTTCCATAACACTACATATGAACCACATAATATTTCAACACATAAAAATTACATAGACATAAAAAATTGTGACACTCTTAATTAAATGACCCCATTCTTTAATTTGCTTAAATTTACTTCTACTTGTGGTAATTTAATTATTCATCAATATCTTAGGATTGGCACCGTGCACATCTTGTGCCACATCAACCAGTATTACAACACATATAATAAAGCAGGGTGATGATAGTTTCACACCCTATTTATCAAAGAAATAAAACAAATCTCAGGATATTTTAAACATTATTTTTGGCTTATTAAGTGGAAACTTTTGGTTTGATAAAAATGAATTTCTAAAATTGAAATAAGATTTTCATGTTTCATGTGCTTTATATGGCAACAATTTTTTTTTTTTAACAATAATGTTTTAGACTACTTAAAATTGAAGAAATATTCCAAAAACAAAGGTTTTCATAAGAAAACTCCCAGTGATTTCTTTACAAAAGCAACAATATTTTACCCATGTTATGCGTGCTTTATTAACTCTACAATTGCTTTGAACTCATGAGTAACAACATTACCTTCAACCAAATAAAATTTGAACATTTAATTCTGAAAAAATTTTCCTTCATGGATGAGAATCCAATAGCTGTTGATGTGTATGTTGAATTCTAATATGCTAGTTTGTGATAACTCTACTAACAAAGCTTGTAAGGTTAAGGGTAAGAAAGAGATGAATAGAGAGAGAGAGAGAGAGAGGTAATGAAAGTCATGGGATCAAAGAAAGAAGCTTCTACCCTTATATTAAGTAATATTTGAAAATACCTCTATATATATATATATATATATATAGCTGTGTGTGTGTGTGTGTGTGTGTGTGTGTGTAGATGGAAATGCTAGGAGCATGTCTCATCTTAGATGAATTTTTGGGACCCTCTTATCGATTGCATGATATTTTTTATTGAGAAAGGGAGAATAATGAGCACATATTATTTTAGGCTTTTTTCTCTTGGTGAGTCCCAAAAGCATACTATCACTGTAAGCGAGTCCAGATCACCACATGTGAGTTTAAGTTAACCATTGTGATTTTACATGGGATTTAAGTTAGGTGTTAAGTTTCAAGCACTTTGAGCTAGTTCTCAAGTAATGGGGTGAAAGACCGCTAATCTCTAAACAAGTCCTTAACATATCTTTTGAGGAATTATTTTTTTAATTTTTTTCTAGGCAGCATGCTCTCAGTATATATTTAGCTCTCCAATCCTCCAA
>NW_018164563.1:436068-461298 GCF_001263595.1 Phalaenopsis equestris | reverse complement strand
CGGCTGCCCTTTCCTTCTATTTCTCGAGCGCGCTCTCCTTCGATCAGCGAAGGCCGCGCATTCGGATAGGTATGAACTGGTTTCCTCTGCATCCCCTTCTACACTTCTACGCTGGGATTTGTGCTAATGATGCTTTCCTTTTAAAATCGGCTTCTTTCCTTGCGCGAAACCCTAAATAAAACCAAGAAATCTTAAATGCATGAGATATTGGCGTTAAAATTTCGTTTTTTGAGTTGAAACTTTTACTTGTATAAATTTGAAGCAACAGACTTGTACATTTTATGTGGTATTTTACTTGTTAGGTCGTTTTCTCTTCGTCGAATCCATGAAAGTTCATGGTTAATTTTCTTAGTATGCAATTAGTTGTATAAGACTGCCATTTATGGCTGCAGCATGTCTTCCTTCTTTGTTCTCTACAGGAAAAGAGTTAACATAACTTTCTTTTACACATTAGTGATGGATTCTGTCTTGATGCTAGAAACAAGTAAAATGAAATGAAAACAAAAAGGGGTTTTACATACTAACCATTCAAAATATTGAATTTAACATTCTAACAATCCAAACTTTAAATAAAATATTTTAACCACCTAAAACTTTAAATATTACATTCAAACCATCCAAAACTCTCACTCAAAACCTTCATGAATGGGCATGGGAGGGTGGTAGCAATTAAAAAAGTGGTTAAAATGTTCTATTTAGGTTCAGGTGTTTATAGTGTTATATTCAGTTTCTTTGCAAAAAGAAAAAGAAAAATAAAAACTTAAATCAATGGTTGCATATTCATTGTCATCCGATAAGATTTCATTTTCTTTTGTTCCCGGAGTTACGATCTAATTGAAGTTAATTCTATGCTTTAGGCACTTAGGCATTGCTCCATGCAATGAATATCTTGCCAATGGTTGGGTGCTTTTCTTTTGATACACTTATTTTTTGCTGCAATTTATGCTGTTCCATTGGAGCATCTTTTTAGTTCTAGTATTTATTTTTTGTAAGATTTACGTACACACCACTCAAACCTTGTGTTATTACATATCTAACACCTAAACTTGAAAATTTTCACATATGCCACTTTATCTATACATGCAAAGGTGTATTTCACCTTTTAAAAGTTAAAAGACAGGTATTTTTGATATGCATGATTGATTTGGGTGTATAAATGTATAAAACAAACTTTAGGTATTATATATGTTTATACAGAGGAATTGGGTGCTATGAATGTAAATGCCTTTTCTTTTTTAACAAAAGATTCAATATGCTTCTCATCCCTCTGCAATTGTTATACAATGTTTTCTGTTTTCTTTTCTCAAGTGATGTTTTTCTATGGCCAGGTTGTGTTTAAACAAAATGTCTCGTGTTTATGTGGGAAATTTAGATCCACGAGTGAATGAGAGAGATTTGGAGGATGAATTTCGAGTATATGGAGTTATAAGAAGGTACTTTTGGGAAAGACGATTTACTTCACTTTATCCATATTGTAATGTTCATCATCATCATCATCATTTTTAGCAATGTTTTGACCATTGGGCTGTCTTTATACATGAATGCGGCATTTTGTCATAACATGTTAACAAGGTAAAGTTTATGGGAAATTTACATACGCAGCACACAATTCTTATGTATTAATATATCTCACACCTAAACTTTCATATTTACATACATTGCACTTCGGTGCAGTAAACCTATGCATGAGCAAGTGTATTAACTTTTAAAAAAGTTAATAGTGTTATTTTTTACCCGACATTAAAGATTTGAGTGCAATTTGTGTAAATATGAAAGTTTTGGTGCGAGACATGTAAAAACATATGAATAGCTTGCTATGTTTATAAATGTCTCAAAATTTATTTCTCAGGAAGTCTTATAAAATGAATGTAAATCAGATGGTTCGAGGCAGAGTTGAGCTGAAAATTGAAACATGTTTGAACTCGTGTTATCATACTTCTAAAACTCATCTTTCTTTAGTAAACTATGTTGGATAATGCAAATTCTAATCTTAGTATATTATATATTTGATTTAGTGTATCGTCCCTGTCATTTTATATGCAAACATATATGCATGATGTGATAATATGAATTTTATTTCCTTTGAATTTCTTGTCTGACCAACTATTTTGAATGTGAAGCATTGTTTATTCTAATGATTTTTTTTTTTTCAATTTTATACCAATGTAGTAGATGCGATATAATTGTTGTTTCCACTGAGCTTTACTTCACATTTGAATCTAGATTCCTGGCTTCATATAATATTTGGATTCTGATACCTTTTTATGCTAAAAAGAATTAAACACAATCCTTCTTGTCACGGTTTGGATTAAATCTCTTGATTGTGTTGATTATAACAAAAAAATGAAAAGTAAATTATCAATGTTGTAATCTATCAGTCAGACAGACTGGGAATGTTTGAGATGCATTAATAATCTTCATATTTATGTTATTATTGTGGTCAAATAATTTGCTAGAGCTTTAAGCTCTACAGCTAGGATTACTAGAATTTTGAAAGTTTTCATAATAGCAGTCAAACAGCTGTAAATGTTACGCTCATTTGTATGCATTTTCTTATCTAACACCTAAACTTTATTGTTTACATTTAGACCATCCAAATTATTCATATCACGTCAAAATACCAACATTTTAATATTGAAAAAGTGTAATATACCTAATTATGCATAGGCAAGGTGGCATGTATGTAAAAATGGGTGTTTAGGTGCTAGATATGTAAATCTTCCTTAACAATAAGTCAATTCCTCTCTTAATTCTATGCATCTGTCTACTACTGACTGAATATATTGGATTTGCTAAATTTATAGCTATAAGGGGTTTTTGATGTTTGAACTTGATAATTTTTTTTGCAATGACTGTTTATGATTATGTTTGTGAACATGGAAACTCTTTTATTATTAAAAGTGGCAATTCACATTAGGAAGGAATTTATTTTCTTGCCTCAGAATATATTTCACTATTTGTGCTTTATTTATTATATATTTTATTTTCTTGATTTTCTTATTTGGATGAATTCCTATTTGGTTTCCTTTCCTTATTAAATATATGTTGCAAGTTGTAATACAAGATTTGAGAAAATAAAGTCCTTCAAGAATTATACATGGCATAAGAGCTCCAAAATCAATTTCGTTGGGCCGTAATCTATTTCCATATCATCCCGTCGACGGGTGGACTCATAGAGACATCCAAAGCCAACATTTGATGCCATCTTCACACACGCACACTCAAGGTCGTTGTTTCCACTATGGTGCGTTATCTGGTTCTTCAACGTAGTGCGTTTTGCCTCTCAGATGATATTGCATTGGTCGTCCCCTCCAATACATTATGTTCAAAAATCTCAATCGATTGTTCACTCCGTTTGAACATCTCACTCTTCTGATCTTTATGTTCAAATTGGATTGCATAAGCGTATGCTCTTGTAAGCATGAGTCGGTAGCTGCCGTCTGAGATGAAGTTCTTCTGGTTGTTGTCTTTCCATGACACTGCTGTCATTCAAATACTTCTGTTTGTGCGTCACTGATCTATTTGAATTATTAGATTTCAACTAATTGACTCGTCTCATCCTCTCATATTACAACTACTGTTTCAATTTGCGAATGATGCAGTTTGTCATAGCCCCCACCTCACGAGTCGTCAACTTGCAAATGGCTTGGCCTCTTTACTGAGTGCCAAATGCTTGGAAAACGAGAGTTGTGCATCTTCTTCTATGTCTTGTTTAGTTGTCCCGCAACTGATCTTCTTGATTTGAACTTCACAATCTTATCATGGTCAAGCACACGACATGACATTACAATATTTTTTCTTAGAAGTTGCGTCCAAATCCGAGCCAAATCTGAGTCTACATCTTCAATCCCTACCGTATTTGAAAGCTCATCTCACGTTGTCACAAATCATAAACTACATGGCCATAATTTTCTTCAGTGGTCGTAGTTCGTCTGTAAGGATATCTGCGGCAGAGGGAAATGACATCTCACATGTGAAATTTTAGCTCCAAAAATGAATGATTCAAAATATTGAGTCTGGAAAACTAACAACCACATGGTTAATAAATTTCATGACCACAAAGACAAATGACAATTTTCTACTCTATAGGACAATCAAATAGATATTGAAGTTGTGTGTGAAACTTACTATTGTATTGAAAACTCCTCAGAGCAATTTGAAATTGAGACCAAATTAAATGATCCACGACAAAGAGATTGAGTGTTATTGAATATTTCAACATTATCACTTGATGTTGGCTGCAACTAGACACGTACGAGATTAATTCTTGGAAATGCCCGGATGACTTTGTCTTTTATAGGAGTATTACCGAACGAAAAAGAACCATAAAATTCCTCCTTAGACTTAAATAAGGGAGAATCCTTTACAGAGCTTGGAAGGGAGGAGAGTAGAAAGAAGTTGATGATGCCAACAATCACACCCCACCATCTGTTGAAGGATCTACATGGCACTCAAAATTCTTTTAAGATTAACAAGACTAAGAAGGGACAACCATGCTGTGTCTAGTATAAGAAAAAAATGTTGAAAATTACAAGGTAAAACTACAAATTTAAAGTCGTCTAATGGAAGCTATGATAGGGAGAACCGGAGAACCATGCAAATACTGTCATGCAGAAGTTTGTCCATTCACCAGGGAACAAATTGAGGCGCTGTAGAAAATTTTAGGTCATGGTTACAATTTTGGGTAAGCATCGAGCAACTGATAAATCTACTAGCACACCTAGGTATCTTACCCCATGAACTTGTTATTCAAAGCAATAAAATAAAATCTTGGATAGTTGACTTCAGAATTTCAGATCATATGATAAGAGATATCAATATCTTCAAAAATTTTAACGCTTCTTGACAACCACTCTACAGTTCAAGCAACTGATAGTACTTTCTCTCTTGTAGCTGGATCTGGAAAAGTCGAATTGACAAATGATTTTCATCTCTACTATGTACTTTACGTTCCAAGTTAAACCACAATCCATTCTCAATCATCAGACTCGCTCTTGACTTAAAATGTGTGACTAAATTTTTTTTTAAAGTTTTTGTGATTTTCAGGTGGTGGGTTCGAAGAAGATGATTAACAGTGTTGAGATACTAGTGGTCTATATCTGCTTAAAGGGAATAATCTCATTGGCAGACAAGTTCACCCGTCAAGTTGTATTTTCTAGTCTAGTTATGTTGGTCAAGTTTTTAATTCCAATTCTATTTTAGTTGAAAGGCAAGACATATTAAGTCATTGTCGCTTTTTTCATCCAAACTTTGCTTGTATTGAAAAAACGTTTCCATATTTGTCTATCATTCTATTGTTGTAATTCTCACAAATATTTGGGGACCCACACAAGTAAAAATTATGACGGGGCACGGTGGTTTCTTTCATCTCTAGATGATTATATTAAAATGACTTGGCATTTCTTATAAAAGGAAAATATAAAACTGTCACCATACTTTAGTTATTTACTCAATGATACTCTATTCTAAAACAAAATTCAAATTCTTAAAATTGATAATGCTAAAAAAATATTTTAATTCCACTTGTGGTCCTTGTTTTTTAAAACATGATATCATCCATATCAGTTCTTGCGTGGATTCTAAACAAAATTGGGTCGCTAAGAGGAATAACAAATATTTATTTGAGGCGGCTTGTGCCTTTATGATATCATGCGCCTAAAATCTTTTTGGGGAAAGCTATACTTCCGTCACATATCTTATCAATAGAATGCCATGTTTTGTTCTAAAATTTCAGATCTCTCGTAACATTCTCATGGAATCCTATTCACATATTCACTTTATTTTTTCCTCTGACTTTCCATTGAAAGTCTTTTGGTTGTCCCGTCTTTGTTCGCATCCACTAACAATATCGCGCCAAACTAGATTCTAGATCTTTTAGATGTATCTCCATCGGTTACTCCTCCAACCAAATGGATATAATTGCTACTCTCCAATCACTTGAAATGTATACAACTCCTTGGATATTACATTTTTTGATAATCAATCTTACTTTTCCAAATTTGAAATTCAGGGGTAGAACTCGATGAAATATTGAAATTGGGATCTTCTCCAAGGCACTCAAACTGATTCAAACCCTGCCACTCAAACAATTGAACCGCATCCTACCACCCAACCAGCTCAACTTGAAGAATCAAACTCCGCCATTGAAGCTGTCCCAAATATCTCCACTCTTCCTCAACTTGACACCATTGATTTGGAACTTGTTGTCTATATCAGAAGGAAAAAGACCACTGAGCACGTAGAAGATACCATGCAGATTAGGAACAAACAACTTGAACTAAGCCCTCCATTGATAACCATAATGGCATGAAATTTTTATCTCATGCCCAAAGGTGTACCGATCATCCAATCGAAAAACATGTAACTTATGAAATGTTAGCATCTTATAAACCTTTTATGACAAACCTTGATAGTGTGCTAATTCCCAACTCTATTCAAGGGGCTCTAAAAGTTTATGCTTGGAAACAAGCAGTTGATGAAGAAATTCGAGCTCTAGAAATAATAACACATAGACGCATACAAACTTACCTTATGGAAAAAATTTTGTAGGCTGCAAATAAATATTCATGATTAAGTACAATGGAGATGGAACTGTAGAGAGGTTTAAAGCCTGATTGGTGGCAAAGGGTTCCTCACAGCCATATGGGATTGGCTATCAGGAAGGCTTCGCACCTATTGCCCAACTAAACATGGTATAGATTCCACTCTCTTGTAGTATACCGTGATTGTCATTTATATCAACTGGACGTTAAAAAATGTCTTATTGAATAGAAGTCCACATGACTATATCTTCAAGTTTGGAAAATTGGTTTAACAACAATTTGGTTTGCTAGTTGAAGAAGTTATTATATAAAAGTAATCTCCTCATAATTGGTTTGACATGGTTGCGAAGATTGTGATTACAAATATATATCATTTGTGTTAAGCTGATATACACCATTTGTTAAATCCAATACTAGAGACAAATTGTTATTTTTCACAATATATGTAAATGATATTATCATGAAAGGTGATCATTCAGAGTAAATTATCAAACCAAAAAGAGACGCTTGCAACAAAATTTGAGATTAAGAATCTCAGGAATCTCTGATATTTTATGGGGATGGAGGTGGGTTTAAGGATGGACTTGTGATATTCCAAAGGAAGTGCAGCCTTAGACCTGTTAAGTGAAATTGACATGCTTGGGTGTAACTATGATGACACACTTGTGGATTTCAACTAAGGGCCTGGTAGAATTAAGAAAGCATGTCAATTGACGATGAAAGATATCTAAGACTTGTGCCCAAACTACTTTATCTATCACAAACAAAACATGATATTTTTTACTCAGTCAATTTAGTAAGTAATGATTTGAGTTCTAAAAAATAATAACACATGTACAC
This sequence comes from Phalaenopsis equestris, assembly GCF_001263595.1. Classification (NCBI taxonomy): domain Eukaryota; kingdom Viridiplantae; phylum Streptophyta; class Magnoliopsida; order Asparagales; family Orchidaceae; genus Phalaenopsis; species Phalaenopsis equestris. The sequence goes on along the minus strand of NW_018164563.1, from coordinate 453,916 downwards.
TTATAGAGTTATCTCATGGAAAAAATCCTGTAGGCTTCAAAGAAATATTCATGATTAAATGCAAAGGAGATGGAAGTGTAGAGAGGCTCAAAGCCAGAGTGGTAGCAAATGACTTTACACAGTCATATGAGATTGACTATCAAGTCATCTTTGCACTTATTGCCAAGCTCAACACTTAAAGTTTTATTCTTTTGCAGTAAATAATGATTATCCTGTATATCAACTAGGGTTGTCAATTTGGCTCGTTGTTCGTGAACAACTTGTGTTCGGCTTGTTAAGCAGCTCGTGTTCTGCTCGTTCGTCGAACGAGCCGAACACGAACAAATTTTTAAGCTCGAAATGTAAATGAGCCGAACACGAACAACAATTTGTTCGCTCGTGTTCGACTCGAAATGACTCGAAAAAAAAATTATATAACTTTTTATACAACAATATATTACATATATTATTTTGTATAATAATATATTATATATATTTATGTCTAAGTTTAAATCATGACACCTCATGTGGCAATGTGGTTAGTGTCTTCTTTTGTATATATTTGATCCAGGTTCGAATCCCACACTTCTCATCTATTTTACTCAATTTTAGTTTAACGAGCCAATTTTGTGCCGAACACGAGCCGAACACGAAAATAAATATTTAAATCGAGCCGAACACGAACACACTGTTCACGAGCCGATTTCGAATACGAGCTATTTCGAACGAGCCGAACACGAGCCAAGTTTGAGCTCGCTCAATATCAACTTGATTTAAAATACGTGTTCTTTGATGGGCATCTTGATGAAGTCTACTTGACTATACCCCTAAGTTTTGAAAATCGAATAACATGTTGGTTTGTAAGTTGAAGTTATTATATGACTTGAAACAATTTTCTCATACTTTGTTTAACGATTTTGCTATGGCTATGATTACAAATGTATATCATGAATGTTAAGTTGATCAAATACTATTTGTTAAAGCAAATATTAGAAGTAAAATTATTATTCCTATAATATGTGTAAATGATATTACCATGACATGTGCTGATTCACAGGAAATTATCAGACTAAAAAAGGATGCTTGCAACAAAATTTGAGATGAAGAATCTCGAGAATCTTTAATATTTTCTGGGAGTAGAGGTGGGTCTAAGGAGAGAATTGTCATATCTCAAAGGAAGTACATATTAGATATGTTAAGTGAAACTGACATGCTTGGGTGCAAACCTGCTGGCATACCTATGGATTCCAACATAAGGCAGAACATGGTGAAGAAAACAATTTAGTTGACAAATAAAGATATTAAAAACATATGGGCAAACTGTTTTACCTATCACACAATGTACCTGATATTGCTTATTTGGCCATTGTAGTAAGCCAATATATGAATAATCCAAATTAAGATTATTTGGAAGTCGTGAACAGAATCCTGAGATACTTGACGATGACATTTAGATATGATTTGTTCTTAAGAAGATTTAGAAATCACGAGATGGAGATACACACGAATATTAGTCGGGCAAGAGAGGAAACTGATAAGAAATGGATATTGTTCATACTTTTGGGGCAATTTCGTCATGTGAAGTCAAAAGCAATTTCTCCCTTGGAGTAGTGTAAAATTTGAATATCATGCTCTTGCATTATGATTATGTGAGGGAATGTGGATTCAAAGGCTATTAAGGGAAACTAAGGTTGAGATGAAAGACACAATTAAAATGCCCATTTTTAGCCAAACGACTATTATTTTAGCCAAAAATCTTGTAAGTCATTACAAAACAAAATACATTAAGATTGATCAACAATTCATGTAAGAAAAAACTAACCATGGAATTGTTCAGCTCAATAATGTTCTTACATGACTTCAGACCACCGATATTCTCACCAAAGCATTCCTAAGAATCAATCATGATGAATTGAAGTTCAAGCTTGGTTTGTACAATATTTACAACCCAACCTGAAAGGAGTGTATTTGCAAAGTGCTAATCCACATCAGAAAGAAATTTATTTTTTTTCTTTATAATATATTTTACTTATTGTATTTTCTTTATTAAATATTTCTTTTTCATGTTTTTTCTCTTTTGGAGGGATTCCTATTTGATTTCTTTTTTTATTATTTATATTTAGCAAGGTTTAATGCATGATTTGCGAGAAATAAATTTCCTTGAAGAATTCTACACTTACCATTGAATTTATAAATTCTATCATCAATTATTGCAATTTGAGAAAAAAATGATATCAATTTAATTACTCTTCATTCTTATTTTATGTCCTGTTGTTACAAATGATGTGGTGTAAGCGATTTGTTTTTCTTATATTATTGAATCTCATGAAATGATTTGTTTCTCAAATCTATTTGTAATGTAGCATTTGGGTTGCTAGAAGACCACCAGGTTATGCTTTTATCGACTTTGATGACCATAGAGATGCTCAAGATGCAATTCGTGATATGGATGGTATGGAAATAAGCTGCCCTTCATATTTTTTTCTTTGGAGCAATACTTATTGATTAGCTAGCTTCAAACTTCTACCAAATTATTTTCAGTTTATGGTATGTTTTTTATGTCATACATGTCACGTTTTTTTTTGGTTTTTATATCCATGCAAAATTATTATTATGCTGCTTTGTGTTTATTATTTATTATGTAAAATACATTCTTTTACTTGCCATCATTTAGTTATTATCCACGCTCGGTTGTTTTGTACCAATGGGCAGCAAATCTTTTGCCATATGGCAATCTTTTAGGACTCCTTTGTAATCAATTTTATTTTATTTTAAAACATATTTGTTTATTATGTTTCTTACATTTTTTTTTGGTTTCTAAAGAACAATTGATCATGTTTTTAAAAACACAAAATAAATTTTAGGTGTTCTGAAAAACATATTCTGATTCAAATCAAAACACAAGCAAAAGAAAATATAATAAAAAAATAAAGATGATCCCAAAGGGCCCTTAGTTTATGATGCTGATTGTGATGTCACCGTCAGAAAATCTCTCTTTTACTTTGAAAGGAATAACCTGGCATTTCCTTAACCTTTATTTTTCTTATAGAACGAAGGGCCTTAATCTGCTCCAACACTGTAAATGCATTTAAAGAAAATTTTGAGTTTTCTAAAGAAAACCTGTGTTTTGCGTGCCAATTTTCTTCTACTGACCAATATAATTCTAGAAATAAAAAAAGCTGATAATAATGACATATGAATTGTTATAATTTTTTAATGCATTGTGCTTTTGTGGAAAAATGAACGATGATGTTAAAATACAAACTTTGAAATATATCAAACGCAATAAAAAAAGTTAAGATAAACCTAGACTTGGTACACTTACTGTTTTGTTAGCATCAAGAAATGCAACTTTTGTATTTGATGCCTTCTTTTTTACTTATAGTTCAGGACCCCCTTTTGAGACACTTTTTATAAATCCTTCCGATAATGCGGAACAAATAAATTTTTATTGGAGCATGAAAGTTAGTGAGCGAAGGAACAATGCCAATTTTAGAATTATTTACAGTTTAGAACTTAAATAATTTTAAATTTAAGGTTTTTTATCATCATATTGTATTTGATAGTAACATCACTTATTATCTTTCATAGAATTCTTTAGTTACACCCCTTTCACAATAAATCTATGTACAAACAGATACAAACAGATTTTAACAATCATATTTAATGTATCTTCCATCATTACATATACTTTTACAGCGATGTGTCGGAATACAATCCCTGACATGCGTTTTCTTTGTTTGTTCCATTTGATTTAGGTTTTATATTGTGCCTATTGTTTGATTCTAAAGGTTAAATTTCTTGTTCTCTATTGTATATGCCTGAATCATCTAAGTTACATTGAAGTCAGTTGCATTGATGTATATTTTTTTGGGAGAACTCATTTCTTGTTTGGGGCCTCTGACGAGTTGTATTTTTACCACAATTATATAAAATTTTTACTAGTTTTATTGCTATTTTATTTAACTCTTATCGACTCTGTCATTAGCATGTATTAATTGTGCCACTATTTGAAGGCCCTCAAGAGTCATTGAGTGCAAGCACCGTTTAAACAATGCAAATCATGCAAATAACGAAACTGGATGAAAAATTAGGGGCATTTAAATACATACCACCTAATTCTTATGTATTTACATATCTAACAACTAAATTTTAATCATTTCGTTTATGCCACCAAATTTTTTATATCACAAAAAATACCACTATTTTGACTTTTAGAAAGTGAAATACCCATTTTCATTCATAGGTAAGTTGTCATATGTGTAAAAGTTAAAATTTATGGGTTAGATTTGTAATTACATAGAAATTGAGTGGTATGTATGTAAATTTAGGTAACTAGCAGCATCTAATTGCAAAAATATTTGTGGCGAGGTGAAGTAAATCTTACGTTGCATGCTCAGCACAATTCTTTGCCAATTGTAGCAAATCTTGAATGTCATGCAGTTAAACAATTGAAAACGGTTTTGTTTTAGCTAAATTAAAATTGGGATGATTACATGCATAGCACTATAAACTTTGCTATTTACAAAATTAGCATTTTCGGTAGTTTTATTATGAATTTTGAGTGAAATTTTTGAAAAAAAGGATGAAAGATTCCATTAAATTAATAGTGTCATAGACGCAAGGATCTTTGTCACTTTTATTTATTTGTGGAGTCCATTTGAATTAAAAAGAGATGTTATTCCTATGAGAAAATGGATCCTTTTTTTTAAAAAAAAATTCCTTTTATCACTTGTTTTTTACAGATGAGAATGCTCAACTTTGGTATACTGCACATTTTAGCTTGAGGGGATGTTTTTGTATCAGTTAATTGAGTGAACATGGTCATGCTAGCATTTTGCTTTACCAAATTGTATTTCGTAATAATTTGAATTTGTCTGGCTTATCTGCATTCTTGTGCGAATATTTTCTTTTGGAGGTGTGTGCTCATTTATAAAGAGGAGCCATTTTCAGCTTTTCACATACAGGGTATGAGGATATTTTTTTGTGTTGCTTTAACTATTTTAACAATTTTCTACTTTTATGATTCTCTATTCAGGTAAAAATGGATGGAGGGTTGAGTTGTCTCACAACTCGAAGGGCGGCGGCGGCGGTGGTCGAGCAGGTGGCCGTGGTGGTCGTGACCGCCAAGGTGGATCTGATTTGAAATGTTACGAGTGTGGAGAGCCTGGTCATTTTGCTCGTGAGTGCCGCTTGCGCATTGGCCCTGGTGGACTAGGGAGTGGACGTCGCCGCAGCAGAACCCCTCCTAGATATCGTAGAAGTCCAAGTTATGGTAAAAGGTAATGTAATATATCACTTGTCAGCGGTTCCTTGTGTAATTTTTTCTAGGCATTTACATATCTGCAGCTGAATTTCTATGTACTTACATATCTAACACCTAAATTTTTTCATTTATACCGCCCAAATTTTTCATATCGGATAAAAACTGACACCTTTTTAACATTTGAAAAGTGAAACTTCTTTTTATGTTTAGGGAAGGTGTACATCTTTTAATGTATGGGCGAGGTGGAATTTATGTAAAAATTGAAGTTTAGGTGTTAGATATGTAAATACGTAGGAATTGAGTGGTGTGTATGCTATTCATCTTTTTTTATGCTAAGTATGCTTGGGGTTCCAAGTTACATCATACATTCATTTGTTCTCATTAGTCACTATGGTGTTCAACAGTTCCATCATGCAAATAATTTAGGGGCATTTATGCACATGCCACACAATTCTTATATATTCACATATCTAACACCTAAACTTTCATATTTACATGAATATCACTCAAAGCTTTAACATTATATAAATAAATAACACTATTACTCACTTCCTAAAATTGAAATACATCTTTTCATGCAATAGCTTTTTAACACTATAAACTTTCATATATACATGCATATCACTCAAAGCTTTTAACGTTATATAAAAAAAATACTACTATTACTTACCATCTAGAAGTGAAATATATTTCATTGGTCAAATAAGCAAATATGTCTATTATTTCTAGCAAATTCTTTTGACAGGAGCCCCAGCCCTCGGGAGAGGTCACCACGCCGCCGGAGCTACAGCCGATCACCCGCTCGCGGCAGGAGCTACAGCCGTTCCCCACCTCGAAAGCGCAGTTACAGCCGCTCCCCCGCTCCCCGTGGCCGAAGCTACAGCAGATCCCCAGCTTATGCTAATGGGTAGAAGCTCTACCCAGCTTCCTTCACATGAACCTCACATTATATATTCCAAAGCAGTACTATATTTGCCACTTTTCTGTCTTCAACTGTATTGATTATATTTCAGGAATGGTGCTGATGCTTAGGATGGCGAACCCGAAAGTCCAAATATTGTCTGATGTCTGCTTTCTCTTAATGTTGTCAAACTTGACTGAACAAGGTTCATTCAGTTCTGTCCTGTCTTTAATATTTGCTATTTTGTTATTGTTAGTGTGCTAAACCAGAAGATTTGCTTTGAATGTCATCAAGACTTAAAGTAACATTTTCATTTCTCTTTTTTCTTTGTTTTTCTTGTGTTGAGGAGGCATCGACATGCTTCGTCGCCACTTTGCTGCGTCGGCATGCATTTCTTCTTCTCTGCTTCTTATCTACTACTCGCGGTTCCGCCCTTCGGTCTTCTTCGAATAAGTCGTGCTTCTTCTTCGGTCTCGACTCACATTGTAATTAGGCTTGTTTATATAATTTGATGGGGCATTTACATATATAGCACCCAATGCTTATGTTTTTACATGTCTCACGCCTAAACTTTTATAATTACACACACATCTCACATAAAAAATATTACTGTTACCACTTTTTAAAAGTAAAATACACCTTTTCCATGCATAAATATGAAAGTTTAGGTTTGAAATATATAAATACATAGGAAATGTGGGGGCTGTGAATGTAAACATCCATCTTTTGATTAGCATTAGTGTAGAGTTCTTCTTGGATGGCTCCGCTCTCCCCAACTGAGTTGGTATTGTATGTAAATCCACTTCAGCTGAGGTAAATGCTGTTCTGCTTTTGTGAAGATGTTTGTGTTGTGTGGGCTTTATTATACTACAGCTGTTGAGAGTTTTCCACAGGATTTGGAGAGCTTGTTTGTTCGGCCATCTGCTGGTGGATCTATATTTCCTGGCCCTCTACAATAAAAGCTTGCACCAGTAGTGTGTTACCCTCTCCTCAAATCTGAATGAAAACCAAAGCTTTTGTCTGAGTTCTGCGCCTGCTTTTACCCTTTTTTTCTGCACCACGAAACAAATCGTAAGACCCAAACTATCTATGGTTCTCTTCTCCTGGGATTGTTTCTGTGAAAATCTTTACTTTTTCTCGTGTTATTTTGGATATGTTTGAGGAGAAATTATTACGCCCGGTAAACCTGACATGTGGACGACGACATGAATCTCACCATGCCGCCGGACGCACGGCGCGATGTGATCCACAACATCATGTCCGGAGGCCTGGTGCCGTTCACACTATGTTCGCACTATGTTCGCACATCCGGTTTACTAGACATTTTTCTCCTGTTTGGGGCACTGATTTTTTGCTTTCTTTGGAGGGTTTTTTCTTTTTTGTTGTTGTTTTTTAGTTTTTTTTTTTTTTTTTTTTTTTTTTTTTTTTTTTTTTTTTTTTTGGAGGGTTCAGCAGTTTTTTTATAGTGCATTTGCACAGATAACATTGAATTTTTATGTATTTACAAGTCTAACAGCTAACTTTCACATTTACATGTGCAACCCTCAGTTTTTGCATGACATAAACAATATTACTATTAGTAATTTTTTAGAAATGAAACACATATTCATGCAATGGGGTGTTATTGAGAAAACAGTTTTTTGTAGAGGTGGTTACATGCAGGCCAGTTCATGTTTATGTATTTATGTATCTATTACCTGAGCTTTCATATTTACATAAAGAAGAAATTTTAAAAGTGAAGCACATATTTGCATGCATTGGTTTATGACACCAAAGAGTTATAAATGCATCGAAATTTGGATGTTAGACATGTAAATACATATTGCATGGTATGTCTGTAAATCTCTTTTTTATAATTAGAGATAATCTAGTGATCATTAGAATAAAACTATAGTTTGACTTTTTTTTTTTTATAATGACATGTAAATGAAACCAAAACTTTTGTCAAGCTCCGCACCTAATTTTCCTTTTTTTTTTCTGGAGTTTTATTCTTTTGTTGGCCTTCAGATTTTTCTTTTGGTTGGCATTTACTTGCTTGGCACACCATTTTTATGTATTTACACAGCGTTTTCTATCAGTCATTTGCATACATACCACTTAATTATGTGTTTACATTATCTAACACTTCAAAATTTGAAACATTTATTTAAATTTATTGATTTATGACACGAACTGGTTTTAATCATATGGCGTGTTTGGGGTGGCGGTGTGTTGTTGTATCTCATTTTTTTAAGTCAGGCAAAATTGTGCTTTCTTTGTGTACTCAAAAAGTTGTTGAAAGTTATGTTTTTGTATTAGACTTGGGGTATGTTTGGGGCAGCTGCAGCTTATTGAATAATCTGCTGATAAGCTGATTAAAAATAATATGCTGATAATTTAGGTGCCGTGGCTATTACAAATTTTTTTTTTTTTTTTTATAATTTAGGTGCCGTGGCTATTACAATATTTTTTTTTTTTTTTTTGGATATATAAATACACAGGAATTAGATGGTATGTATGTAAATGCTCTAATAAAAACATATAAGAATTTTATGCATGCTCATTTAATTGATGGCTACTTACCATTGTCGTTGCTATAAATTTTGTTGTGATTATAAAAATTTATGATCACAATTTTTAAAAAGTATGTAGAATTATGGGGAGTGATCATTAGGTTATAAGGAAAAATGTACAGAGATTACCCGGCAATTCATGTGTTTGCACATCTAACATAAAATTTTTTATGTATGAAAAATCACTTCTATAAATATTGTGGTGTGAATGTAAATAAGGAGCTTAAGTTATATATTAAACTAGGAATGGCTAGAGGCTATTATACGAGCATTCAACTACTTTTAATGTATCTAATAATTTGAGTACCACTTCCTTAAGGTTAATTTTGCCTGAGGGGATTTGAACTTCCGACCTGAGGGGGTCTTATACGGTGAATGCCAATCAATATGTTGGGATATGTGTATTTTATTTTTTTAAGAAAAAAAAGTTTGATGTTTTTGATATCACATTTTTTAACTTTGTATTTGTTCTTGAATTACATACATCTATGGAATAGGGTGTAGAAAGGAGAAAGAAAGATATTTCAGAACAAAAGTCTATTTTTTTGTATTTGGTCCTCCCTTTTATTGTTCCTGTATTTATAGAAATCTATAATCATTTTGTAAAATAAGATTATGCCCTGAATATTTTGGTTGTCAGTTGACCTTCACCAGCCGGCTTGGTTGATTCATGATATGACTGAAATGTTATGAAGCAACGATGATTTATATAAGTATACGTTCAAGTGGTACAAAGAATTGAGTCTATGTATCGATCACACGAGAAAAGAGTAAGCTCCAAAAGTCTAGAGAAGTTAAAATCTATACGTTTTGAGTCTAGCTTGAATGTTTGAAGGATGGTGATTTTAAAGTTTTTATATATTTATTTATTTATTTGTTTAAAAAGTAAAACCTATTACTAATTTTGAGTTTGAAAAGGTATTAAATGCCTCCCTAGAATTTGTCATATATAAAGCAGATCTAAGTGATTCTAATGAAGTTGACAATCAACAATAACAGTTTTCTTTAGTCCATCCCAGCAGCCATAATAAACTTAGTGTTTTATTTTACAGTTACTCGCCTAATCATGCAAAAACTCTAATGTTTGCAAATTTTTTTACATGATTGCACCATTTTTAAAGCAATATTTCTATTCTCTCAGTGGTGTCATATTAGATCGCAAACCATTTTAACTTTCTAAGTAATCAATTTAGGAGTAAATTAAAATAAAAACTATCAACCTAAGATCCAAATTACATAATAACTTACAAAGACGATTCTAATTTGCATAAAATCTAGTTCAAGGAAGAAATAAATTTAAGGCATACACATAACAGACGGACATAACACAAATTTCATTACAAATTCAAAGTAAATGAAGTTTAGAACGATCACACTAATGCTCCTCTAAAGTGCACAAAGTTACAACCCAATCCTTAATTTTCCACCCATTGGAGTACAATAAGCGTACACTTGTTCTCTCTTGGGAAAACTCACATGCACAATCTCACACTCACTTCTTAGGATTCTGTCGACGAAGCATGGTGACGGCTGCAAACTTTCTCTGACGACTTCATTCGATATCTGTCTTCTTCCTCTTAATGTCACTCCAACGGTTGAGCATTTCTTTGAAAAATGGTAGAAGAACCCAATTAACTTCAAATTGCTTCCTTTTGTATCTACTCATTGCCACAGATTAAGGTAACTGCAATAATTGTTATAAAGTTAGTTCGCCAAACGTTAGACTTCTTCCTGACGTATATGTGTCGGGTTGTGGGCGCTTAAGTGCCCACTTGGATGCTACTCGAACAAAGGAGTCGACACCTAGACTCCGGCTTTTGGTGCATATGCGCCCGCTATAGAGCAGACACTACTCTTATTCCCGAGAGGCTGACGCATAGGCGGTGATCTATTGGCACCTAGCAGCTGATTGATTGGCACCTAGGCGCCCATTATGGGGCACCAATACAAAGCGCTTGGAGCTTAGGTGCCAAGTTTGAGCGCCTCAGCGCGCGGTGCAGTTACTATACAAAAAATTAGGTTTTAATCCAACTTTTAAGTGTGGATATGGGAGTTTGATGTTTTCTTCTTTATGAATTATTCGACGAGTATCCCGATGAAGATGAGTAGTGTCGAAGAGGTGGATTTTGGTGATTCAGTGGGATTTTTTGCATCTGATTTGAGAGGGAAGATTGTTGGTGCAAGTCTTGTAAGTTTCTTCATGTGAGTGTGGAGAAGAAACTTGTGTGAGTCCTTTATAAAACTTTCTGAATTTCATAGTGAAAATTATAGTGGTGTAGCTTCGTGGTCTTTTCCCGTTGGGGTTTTTCACGTAAAATTTTTGTGTGCTTTTCTGGTTGCTTTGATTGTGCTGTTGTGTTTAAATTTTTCGAAACCTGCGATTCTATTCCATGGTGAAATTAAAAGGAGACTCTTTCACAATTGTTTTGGCTAACAAACTGGTATCAGAGCGGGTTTAATTCAAATGGAAGTAATAGACGGAGAAGCAATGTTCAAAGTGGAGAAGTTCAATGGAATGAAATTCGCTTTCTGGAAGATTTAGGCGAAAGATTTGTTATATCAGAAAAAATATACTTGACACTATAAGGAATCACAAGAAAACTTGAGTCTATGCCTACAAATGAATGGGAAGTGTTGGATCGAAAGACACTTGGTTTGATCATGTTAACACTTTCCTCATTTGTTGCATTCAACATTGTGAATGAGAAAACTATGGTGGATCTCATGACAACACTGACCAAGATGTGCGAAAAATTTTCTGCTTTCAATAAAGTTTTTCTGATAAAAAATTATTTAACAAGAAGATGGTGGAAGACAGTTTAGTGACAGAGCATCTCAATAACTCTAACACCATGACGAGCCAGATGTGTTATGTGGGGATAAAGTTTGATGATGAAGTCAGAGCACTAGTGGTACTATCTCCATTACCGAAAAGCTGAGATGGTTTGGTAACGACAACAAGTAATTCTTGAGGGACTTTAAAGTTAAAATTTGATGATATCGTAAGCCTGATGTTGAATGAAGAAGTTTGCAGAAAAGCATTAAATGGTGAATTTTTATGTTCTGGGTTGAATTTTGATAACATGGGAAAGAATTTGGGCGGGAATACAAGGAGAGACAGATTCAAGTACAAGTAAGGAAATCCCAAGTCAATCATAAAAAAATGATGGAACTGCGGTAAGAAAGGGCATGTCAAGAAGGATTGTAACGCTCCAAGGAAAGCTGATGGTGGACATGAAAGTAGTTTCTTTACTAATGTCTCCTTTGGTGAATCCAAAATGACTCCCTGGTTTTATCCCTAGTCAGAACTGAATCCTGTATAGTGGATTTAGGTGTATATTTTCATGCTTGTGCCAATAAAGAGTTATTTAAAAACTACAGTTAGAGTGATCTAGGGAAGGTTTATCTGAGAGATAACAAGGCTTGAAATATAATTAGAAAGAGTGATGTTGATATCAAGTTACAAAATAAAGCAGTCTGAATGCTCACTGAAGCTAGACATGTTCCTAATTTGAAGAGAAATCTTATCTCTGTGAGTGATCTAGAAAAGTCAGGACAGGTGATTCGTGGAAGGTGACCAGGGGGCATTACTGATTTCTCAGGAAACATTGAAGGGACTATTTATCTAATCACTGAAATGACTAATTTTATTATTGTGGCTGGAACCATGGTGGATGCAGTTTTGTGGCATCGCATGTTTGATCATATGAACGAGAAATGTATGAAGTCCTTACTTTCAAAGATAAAGCTTCAAGGTCTGAGATCAATTGATTTGGATTTTTTGTGAAAATTGTATTCATGCAAACACAAGGTCTCTTTTTCTAAGAGCAAGTTAGTAGTCAAATCAAAGAAACTGAACTTAGTGCATACTGATGTATGAGGTCCTACTCTAGTTCAGTTCATTAGAGGTTCTCGCTATTTTGTCTTGTTCATTGATGATCACACAAGAAAAGTATGGGTGGTTAATTTCTTAAAACAAAAATCTGATGTATTTGAAGCCTTTATGAAATTGAAAGCTATGATAGAAGATGTGATAGACTTGAAGCTGAAGTGTCTCAAATCAGATAATAGGGGTGATATCGTGATTATAAGTTCAGGAATTTATCTGCTACAGAGGGGGTCAAGCACGAGTTCATTGCACCAAGGATATCGCAACAGAATCATGTGACTGAGAGCATGAAAAAAACAATCACGGAGTGTGCTAGAAGCATAAGACTCCATGCAGGCTTGCTAAAACAATTTAGGACAGAAGCAATAAACACAAATGTTTATCTGATAAACTGTCGCCCATCAGTACCTTTAGAGGAAGACTTACTTGAAGAATCCTAGAGTGACAAAAATGTATGTTTATCTTATTTAAGAGTATTTGAGTGTTCTTAATATGTGCATGTTGATGTAGGGTCCAGGGGCAAGCTTGACTCAAAGTCTATCCAATACACCTTCGTTGGATAAGGATAATATGAGTTTGGGTACAAGTTCTGAGATTATCAAAATAAAAAACTCATCGTAGGGATGTCACATTCTACGAAATGAAGATGTACAAGGATAGGGTCAGAACTCAGAACGTTTTGTCAGCTACTTTTGAAGAATCCAGATATATGGAGATAGAAGATATTTGTGATTAGGAAGATGCAGAAAGAAGTAGTGCTCAATTAGAAGGAGCACTGAAAGTTCCTCAGCCATCTGCTACAGAAGTCAGAAGATCCAGCGGAGTGAAACAACTCATACAAAGGTATTCTCATTCCTTACACTATTTGTTATTAACTGATATTGGTGAACCAAAATGCTTTGAGAAAACCACTCAAGTTGAAGATTCAAGGGAGTGGGAGCTTTTCATGGATGAAGAGGATGAAGAAATGCAATCTTTTGAGTTAAATTAGACTTAGGATTTGATGATACTACCAAATGACATAAGAGTGTCGCGCAACAAGTGAGTCTACAGGTTGAAAGAGGAGTCGGACGGTAGCAAGAGCTACAAGGCAAGACTTGTTATTGAAGGATTTCCAGTAGAAGGAAGGAGTGAATTACAAAGAGGTCTTCTCCTTAATGGTGAAGATGACTACTGTCGGGGTTGTACCGAGTATGGTAGCAGTGGAAGATCTACATCTAGAGTAGATGGATGTAAAAACGGTTTTTTTTACATAGAAATCTGGAGCAGGAACCGTACATGGTGCACTCACAAGGTTGGTTATATGATTTTAGACGAAAAATTTTTGGCATGTAAATTGAAGAAGAGCTTTTATGGCTTGAAGTAGATTCTGAGAGAGTGGTATAAGAGGTTTGAAATGTTCATATTAGAGAATGGATATATGAAGTGCCAGACAGACACTGTTGCTTCATGAAACACTTCGGTAATGGTTATATTATGATTTTTTTGTATGTGGATGATTTGCTAATTGCAAGGGAAGATATGGAGAAAACCAGGAACTTAAAGAAATAGTTATCAAATGAGTTCGAGATGAATGATTTATGTTCAACCAAGAAGATCCTCGGGATTAAAATTAAAAGGGACAGGAGTGTATGAACACTGAAGTTGTCTCAGGCAGAGTATGTTGAGAAAATCTTATAAAGGTTCAATAAGAGTGAGGCAAAACCAGTTAGCACTCCCTTAGTCACTTCAAACAATCTGAGGAGCTATCACTTACTTGTGAACCAGAATAAACACAAATTGAAAGAAGTTCATATGCTTTAGTAGTTGGAAGTTTAATGTATGTGATGATTTGTACCAGACAAGATATTGCATTTGTAGTGAGAGTGGTCAATAAATACATGACAATTCAGGTAGACATCATTGAGAGACAATAAAGTGGATTCTCAGGCATTTGAGGGGAACAATCAATAAGGTACTTTGCTATGGAAGTGCAGTGATTAGTCGACAGGAATTTGTAGATTCAAATCTGACAGGAGATGTTGACACTATAAGAAGTACAACGAGATATATCTTTACATTAGGGAACACATGGCGACTTAGGTTTCAAGGTTGCAGAGGATTGTTGCAACTTCAACTACGGAGGTTGAATATGTTGCTATCACTGATGCTAGTAAGGAGATGATTTGGCTATAAAATTTCGTGGTAGAATTGAGCAACGAGCAGAGAATTGGAAAAATCTATAGTGGCAGTATGAGTGCGATTCACCTTATTACGAATGCTGCTTTTAATGCCAGGATGAAACACATCCAGCTCAGGCATCATTTTATTCGATCTCTTCTAGAAGATGAGCAATTATTTCTGGAAAAAATACACACAACTGAGAATCCTGCGGATATGTTGACGAAGGTGGTGCCTATTGAGAAATTGAAGCTTTGCTTGACTTTATTAGGGTTTCATGAAGGTTGAGATCGGGGGAGAGCTACACCATGGTACGTGAGCATATTACATGATTATGAAGGTGATTCAGGTGGAGGCATAGGTACAAGATTGACATTGGGGTGCTATAGTCTCCAAGTGGGAGATTTTTGGATTGTGGAGTTTAAGCACAAGAAACCCAACACATATTCGGCGGGGTTAAGCACCCACTTATGTGCTGCTCGAACAGAGGAGTCGACACCGACTTCGGGCGTATATGCGCCCGCTATAGAGCAGACACTGCTCTTATTCCTGAAAGACCGGTTCATAAACGTCGGTCTATTGGCACTTAGGCACCCATTATGGGGTGTCGATACAGAGCACTTAAAACTTAGGCACTAAGTTTGGGCGCCTAAGCGCTCGGTGCGATAACTACAAAAAAAAATTGGGTTTTAAGCCAATTTTTGAACGTGGATCGGGGAGCTTGCTGTTTTCTTCTTTCAGAATTCTTCGAGAAGCATCCCAATGAAGGTGAGGAGAGTTGAAGATGTGGACTTCAGTGATTCAACGTGATTTTTTGAATTGGATCGGAGATGGAAGATTGTTGGTGCAAGTTTTGTAAGTTTCTTCGTGTGAGTGCGGAGAATAAACTTGTATGAGTCATTTGTAAAACTTTCTAAATTTCATAGTGAAATTTTTGGTGGTATGACTATGATTTTTTCCCGTTCTATGTTTTTTCCACGTAAAATTCTTATGTGTTTTTCTGACTACTTCAGCTCTTTCACATTAGTTTTCCTTAACATAAGGTTCTAGTGTGGCACCTTGATTTTTTCCCATTCTATGTTTTTTCCACGTAAAACTGTTATGTGCTTTTCTGACTATTTTGATTGTGCTTTTGTGTTTAAATTTTTGTTTAAGTTTTCTCAAATCTTGTGATCATATTCCACGGTAAAATTAAAAGGAAGCTCTTTCACAGTAGTTTTCCTTAACATAAGGTTCTAGTGTGGCACCTTGACACTAAGTGGTGCCTAGGCTCCAACCTCTTGGTTGGAAGCCTAAAATTATTCTAAAGTGGCCCCTTGTGGTACCCTCTTGGTAGAAATATGTTGTGGAAAAGAGTGGGAGGCGCTAGACGCCATTTGCGCAGCGCAATATTAAGTTTCAAATTTAGTTATTTTGTTCTTTTCAAGATCTATAACATACAATTAACATAAAAAACACATAAAATTATAAATACAATATAAATAACAAAAGAAAATAAAGAAAATATATTAAAATAATTCGCACATTTTAGACGCATAGGTTAACTTCTTCATCAGCACGTCTCGACAAATCTTCTCCACATCTACTGCATTTTAAGTGGTCAAGGTCTGGATCGGTTGGCCCCCCTCAATTTGTCATCGAATAGGCCAGTAACTAGCCGGGTCCATCTCTAACCGATCGGTTCTCATCGCGCATTTCTATACAACTTAGTGAGATTGAACTGGCCATCTTGGGACCGTTTGATTCATCCAAATGCCTTTCCATTATACAAATATAACTTATTTAGATTGTACCCAAAAAAAAAATATTTTTTTTCTAAGTATTCGATATATGAACAGATAGCAATAGGTCTAAAGGCCGATGGGCACTGGCCCGTTGAAAATTCGCGGAACCTCCACATGGAAAAATTGGGAGCAAGCTCGCAGTTTGTTGGTCAGCGCCTTCCTTCCCAGTCGTTGCTCTTCCCGTCAACTTTAACGAATAAATTATCAATTTTTATCTAATTTTCATCATCTATAAATGAACATAGCTCCCAAAGTATCTGTTTGATCCTCGATTCCACAAAATCGGCGTAGCTGCCTCTCACCCCTGTTCTCTCCGTCCCAAAATTCGGATTTTTGAGCCATCGCAGTCCCCGAATTCGTGATTTATTCTATAATTACTGTTCAAAATTAGGATTTTGATCAGCCGCTCGGCAATCGATGTGTCGATTTCATGGGCAATACATGCCGGGGATCATCCGGGAGCAAGTATTTTCAATCATACGCGGAGCCGACGGAGCTTTGCGGATCTAAACGGAGTTTCTCTTCTTTCAATCCTTCGATCCCTTCACATTCCTCCGACGAGGAACTCACCTGCTCCGGCGGCATGAAACGGGCCGTTGATCCTCCGGCTAACTCGGTGCTCGGCCACAAAACACCTAACATCTACGACTCCTTCAAACTCGGTCGGAAATTAGGGCAAGGGCAGTTCGGAACTACGTATTTGTGCACGGAGATCGCCACCGGGATTGAGTACGCCTGCAAGTCGATTACCAAGCGTAAGTTGATTACTAAAGAGGATGTGGAGGATGTTCGACGGGAGATACAGATAATGCATCATCTCTCCGGCCATAAGAACGTGGTGCAGATCCAGGGCGCGTATGAAGATCCGCTTTATGTCCATATCGTCATGGAGCTCTGCGGTGGAGGAGAGCTGTTCGATCGGATTATTCAGAGGGGGCATTACAGTGAGAGGAAAGCCGCGGAGCTGATCAAAATTGTTGTTGGAGTCGTTCAGGCTTGTCATTCTCTCGGCGTCATGCATCGTGACCTAAAACCGGAGAATTTTCTGCTTGCTAACAGGGATGATGATTTATCTCTCAAGGCAATTGATTTTGGGCTCTCTGTGTTTTTCAAACCAGGCGAGGAACTTTTTGAAAGATGATTAAGGATTTCGTTTTTCTGGATTCTAATGTTGTTCGTTTTCTCTGATGCAGATCCTTGAGAAGAACACTACTTTTACAATAATTTTTTTTTTATATTTTAAATTTTGCAAGTAGTGTTAGTTACTTTGCTCATTTCTCTTCTAATCCATCTTGATGGTGTTAGAAAATTTGCGGC
>NW_018164563.1:435175-435968 GCF_001263595.1 Phalaenopsis equestris | reverse complement strand
TTTTTTTCACTCAAACATAAAAAATGTGTGTCATGTTCCCATTGTTTAACACCCACATCGTAGTATTTTCATCAAAACACTGAGAAGGGCATCGTATGACATGAAATGTATCTCATTTATTATTTTATTATTATTTTTCTTTTTTGTATAAAATGAGAGAATTTATCTCTCCTTCTCCCTCTATAATCTTATAACTAAGGGGGCTTTCGAGGGATTTGACTTTTTCAGCTCAATGTAGATAACAATTGAATACATTTTTTAAGTTTCTCTCTCAATACTAGTATCCGTGATATAAGGTCTTTATCGGATTGTACACACTCACAAATAATACAAAACCTTACATCTCAGAAGGATTCAACATCTTAAAAAGTCTGGGAGCGTGAAGTTCATGCATGAACTCTACAAGAGATCATTTTCACCTGAAGTAGGATCAAAGAGAACAATAGATTTCACCGTGAATTTGTGCTTTGAGTGAGTTAAAGGAGCGGATGATGACGACTACAAAAGAAGTAAGAGGAGCGTCTGGATCTCATACTTGAACTGAATCAAGGGGCACAGACTAAAACATCAGGATTGGAGGCTTGCAGCAAGGTCCACTAAGGATATATCCTCCAGGGGTAGGTCCATCAAGGATAGATCCATCAAGGCAAGAACTGTCGAGACAAGATTCAACAGAGCTAGTACTAGCTGCTACGGATTTTATTATGAACTGGACTGAGAATAAATCTTGGTCCAATCTTGGAATGAGAGAGGTTACATGCAGACGATCATGATTATTCAAGACAAAAAGGAT
>NW_018164563.1:423661-435075 GCF_001263595.1 Phalaenopsis equestris | reverse complement strand
TGTAACTTCAACATGCACCATGCTAAAGTTGCTTTGAGTAGTTGCTTAGGCCTTAGGGTGTTGTTCGGCTGCAACCTGAATTTACGTTAAATAGGGTTAATCAAATCAATAGATTCGATAGACTAGTCTACGGAGATGAGCTCACGAGCGATGAAGAATAAATTCTTAAATCCTTCTCACAATTGGATTTACTAAATCTGGATTTACGTCTTAAAAGAGACGAAATGTGAGAAGAAAAAACGAAACCTGAAAAAATTCGATTTAACAGAACTATGAATTTAATTTTTACTTTTTTGATATTTGGCTCGATTTATGCTAAATCTATGGCTAAATCCTATTTAAATTATGCTACTAAATAATGCCTAGGTGTGAAAATTTTCTTAGAGATTTTTGGTATGGCTGGATATTTGCGACCCGTATTTTAGGTAAAATGGGGTTTCATTTCTTATGAATGTCAAGTAATATAAAGATGCCAATCATAGAACTCTCTTGTGCGTTATAAAAAGAGAAACCACTCTTCCTCAAGGTATGGAAAAAAATTCATCATAGAATAACTTACCTTGTATTACATTGTCTATATATATCTATATCTATATATAAAAATAAATGTTTTCATTCTAATCTTGAAGGTTCATTGTTTTTGTAGAAAATTTTAATGTCTTGCACAAAGAATCAAAAGGTCATAATTCATAGTTTCTTACTTTTAATTATAGCAACAATTAATGTGCTTAGATGCAAAATCAGAAAACATTTTTTAAATTGCAAGTAGAGATTCTTTGAAGCGAACTGGTTCCAAAATGCTTTGAAGCATTGAAAATCAAAGTGTTCATGATGTGAAACACACTTCCTGATATGAAGCGCAAGCTTCCTGATACGCAAAGCGCATGCTTCATGATGTGCTATAAAGCATGAAAAGCCTATAGTATTTAATTTTTCTTGAATTTTGATGGCGTAATTCAGATTTTTATGCTGCAGCAGGGAAGATGAGGAAAGAAAAAAAAAGTAGAACAACTAAATAAATATTAATGTTGAAGAATCCAAAATGGAATGCGTGCTTATGACATGTACAGAGCTAAGAAATTCAACGAATGTTGAGCAATGGTAAAACCAAACCAATAGGATAATCAAAACACTATAGGGCATATCATATTTTCATAGGCACTGTCGTGATTAACATGTTATGCTTAAATTCAAACTAGAACACTAAAAAACAAGACAAAAATAACTCCAATAATACTGAGAAAATATTACATCAGGACTCCTAACGCAGCTTGGGTTCGGAGTCCAATGATGGGGTGTCACGTGTCAAATGAGTTCCATTGTAATATACTGGTATTGGCCAGTGTTAAAAATGGCGGAGCCCACTTGACACGTGGCGCCTCATCATTGGACTCTGATTGCATCAGGAATCCTGATGTAATATTTTTCCAATAATACTAGAGCAAAAGGTTTGTGTTCCGATGGATGAAAACTTTAAAATTCTTATCTGGCAACCTTATAAGAACATTGCACCAGTTAACCTGTCATCTTTAAGTTAACCGGTTGTACATCTGCTTGGTAAAATGAGAAGTGTCAAAATGGTCCCCTAACTCTTTGCAAAATGTCATTATAGTTTCAGTATTTATAAAAGTATCAATTTAGTCTTCATATTTTCTCAATGTAGGTTGAAATAGTTCTCATTGAAGACTTTTAGCCCCCATTAAAAGATTATAGGGATCAATTTAACATTTTGACGCTTTACTCTTAGCAAAATCAATAGTTTTTTTTCTTTATCTGAATGTCTCTCAAATTTTCAATCTGCTTTTGCAGGCCAGATCTTCACTGATGTGGTTGGGAGCCCATATTATGTAGCTCCAGAGGTACTCTGCAAACACTACGGACCAGAAGCTGATGTCTGGACAGCTGGTGTTATACTCTATATATTGTTGAGCGGAGTGCCGCCCTTCTGGGCCGGTATGTCTGCGGCCCCAAGCTTTGGTTCATTTATTTGTTCATGTTTTGCGACTAATGCATTTATTTATCTATTTTTATTTAGAAACACAACAAGGCATATTTGATGCAGTTTTAAAGGGTCAGCTTGATTTTGACTCAGAACCATGGCCTTTGATATCTGACAGTGCTAAGGATCTTATCAGAAAAATGATTTGCCCTCGTCCTCAAGATCGATTGACCGCCCATGAAGTACTATGTCTGTCCACTCTTCAATCTTCTAATAACTTTTCTATTTCGATCTTTTTGTTCATTTCTTTTTCAAATGGTGTAGGAGTTTAAAGTGCTAAATCATGAGCATGAAATATATATCCTGGTGGAATGATATTATAACATTGAGCTGTGAGCATGTAGGAATGATTGATTTAGTCAAATATAACATTGGGACATTTACATACAAACTGCAACATTTTTATGTATTTACATTCAGATTTACTTGCAAACCGCTCAAATTTTTAATATCACTGCAAAAAAATACCACAATCATTATCTTTTCATGCATAGATTTATGGCACCAAGCGATGTAAGTGTTAATGTTGTATTTTTTGTTTTAAATATGTAACTACATAAGAATTATGTGGTATGCATGTAAAATTTTCTATAATTTTCTGACAAATTTATCTGTTTTTAGGTCATCCTTGGATTTGTGAGAATGGTGTTGCTCCTGATAGCGCTCTGGATCCTGCGGTTCTCTCTCGGCTTAAGCAATTCTCGGCAATGAATAAATTGAAGAAGATGGCTCTTCGAGTGAGTATAATTTCATTCTAGATTTTCTTAAAATATGGATCATCAGAAATTGGCCTTGCAGTTTCAAAAGTCTAAATAATTTCATGGTTTTCTTAAACTATGGTTACATATTGTATTTATTAAGAAAACTAGATGTTTATGATTGTTATAATTACATGCACAACACTCGAAATATTGCTTTTTACAACGCTATCACTGATGACAATTTTTTGAAATGCCAAAAGTCTAAATAATTTCATGATTTTCTTAAACTATCGTTACATATTGCATTTATTAAGAAAACTAGCTGTTTATGATTGTTATAATTACATGCACAACACTCGAAGTATTGCTTTTTACAAAGCTATCACTGAAGACGATTTTTTGAAATGCTGAACGGATGCATTTATGCCCAACACAATAAAATCATTGAGAAATTGATAAAAATGAAAATTTTGGGTTGAGGTTTTATCGTAAATTTTGATATTTGAGCGAAGTATATGTAAATTGGATGAAAGAGAGTGCTAGATTTGTAAGTAGCAGTGTTTCAAGTGCCACGAATCAGGTCATGTTGTGTCTAATGTGAATCATTTTATTTCATTCCAGGTCATAGCAGAAAGTCTCTCAGAAGAGGAGATAGCTGGATTACGAGAAATGTTCCTGGCAATGGACACAGATAGTAGTGGAACACAGCAATGTTTCAAGTGCCACGAATCAGGTCATTTTGTGTCTAATGTGAATCATTCTATTTCATTCCAGGTCATAGCAGAAAGTCTCTCAGAAGAGGAGATAGCTGGATTACGAGAAATGTTCCTGGCAATGGACACAGATAGTAGTGGAACAATTACATTCGATGAGCTGAAGGCTGGTCTTAGAAGATATCGTTCAACATTAAAAGATACGGAAATTCGATGTCTTATGGATGCCGTGAGTGCTTGATATACTAAAACCTTAAGGGAAATTTACATGTGGACACACAATTCTTATGTTTTTACATGTCTCACACCTAAACTTTCATATTTACACGCACCCACACACAAACACACACACATTGTTGGATCCTAAATTGTTCTTTTTGAACACGTCCCAAGAGTTTAGGATTGAGTGAAGGAAGTAAGAGAGAAAGAGAGTATATCAAGTCAAGAATTTCTTGTAAAGAGAATCAGTAAAAATCCCTTTGTTTGTATTTTTGTCTTCTATTTGTAGAGACATATTTTGTACAATTACAAAAAGGAAGACATATCTTGTACAATTACAAAATAGAGGGAGTAGATATGGAACCCGTTTTTAATATAATTGATGGTCTAATTAATCGTATGAATTTTATACTATATAGGTATTATAATTTGAATTTTAAAATAATGACAATTGGCTTACCGTCTTGCTTGAAATCGACCAACTGAGATGATGACTGAGTGGCGAATGTGCCTCTCTGAAGTACGTGTCGGTTGGTCGAGGCGTCTGGTCGAATGTCGATCTTGTTCACCGAGGTAAAGACTGATCGACTGATTAGACGCGATCAAAGATTCCCGCCCACGCCCCGGTTGGTCGGGATTGTCGGTGTGATCTGCCTTTCGAATCTCTCGCCTTAGTGTGTCAATCAATTCTTGACTACGTGGTTGGCAGTAAGGCGGTAGGACGCCTTGGTTGTCTGGGTCGTTCGAATGCTTTGAGATTCGTGATGACAGTTTTGATGTACACACACATGTAAAACTTTAGTAAGAAAGCAGCTCGGACACACACACACACATATATAGCACTTTGGTAAGAGAGCTGCTGACTTCCTACAACAAAGCCTTAATCCCACTACGTGGGGCCGACTACTTGAATCCTTTTTCTCCATTGCGTCCTATTTAGTGTCATATTTTCATTTAATTAAAATAAAAATATAAAAATATGTATGATAATACTCATAGGTGCTTTCAAAAAAGTTACTTTCCTCGTGACGACTTTACAACCAAATTAACTAAAGTTTGCAATCACCTCAAATGAAATCTAACTATATGTTTGGGATTGTTTTATACATGTGTTGCATTTTAGACTACCACCGTACTTTTATTTGTGGGAAATACTTTCTCGAAATTTTTGTGGTGCGAAGCTATTTTTTACAACCATATCCGTTAATAAAGTGTATTGATTGTAAGAAAACTGTTGCCCTAATTTTTGTTAAAAAAATATAAAAATTTATAAATTCCCACAATAATTTTTAGGTTCTTGTTTTCCCCGCCACAACTTTACAAGCACAAAAAGCTTAAGCCTTCCTTTTGTGATTCATTTATTCTGCATATTTATAAAATTGTGATCATTATTGGCCATAGTAATCGTTAAGACTTCATTTCAGGCCGATGTTGACAGCAATGGCACAATCGATTATGGAGAGTTCATTGCTGCAACTGTTCATCTCAATAAGTTGGAGCACGAAGAACATTTGGCGGCCGCGTTCTCGTACTTCGATAAGGACGGAAGTGGGTACATAACAGTTGATGAACTTCAACAAGCCTGCAAGGAGCATAACATCACTAATGTGTTCATTGACGACATCATTAAAGAAGTTGATCAGGATAATGTAAGTATTATGCTTCCATTCATTTTAGAGGCATTTTACATACACACCATCCAATTCCTATGTATTTACATATCTTAAACTTAAACTTTACTTTTTTTACGTATCTACCAGCTAAATCTTTCATATCACATAAAAAGATACCGCCTTTCTAATGTATTTTTAAAAAAAGTGAAATGCAAGTTTTCATTCATAGGTAAAGTGGTGTATATGTATAAATGTTTAAATACATAAAGAATTGAGTGGTATATATGCGAATCTTACTTTCTTTTATCGCTGTAGTTTCAACCGAACCGATCTGATAATCAAATCGGGCTAACATATGTCGTCGTCATCATCATTAGCTTTATCCCAACTATTTGAATTTATAGTCAGCTTTATGAATATCCCCATTGTTCATTTCATGCTAGTGAGTGCCATATGAACCCTATAAATTCCACCATTTCAAAATGACCGTTACATCCAAAAAACTTATGGCTTAGTTCACAACAGAAGTTATGGGAAATTTACGTGAATACAACACAATTCTGATGCATTTACATATCTATCACTTGAAAGTTTGATATTTACCCTTTATAGCACCTTCCTATCAAACACCTATGCATCAAAAGATGCTTTTCACTTTTTAAAAAGTTTATAATAGTGATATTTAGCATTTGAGTGTTATGCATGGTAAATATGTAAGTTTAGGTGATAGATATGTAAATGTATGAGAATTGTGTGGCCTGATATGTATGTTGGAATCATTTACATCATTTGCTAATCTTTCGGAGTTTCTTAGACCATAAATTTTTTCATGTTCCGCCGTAGGATGGCCGGATCGACTACGGTGAATTCGTCGCGATGATGCGAAAAGGAAACATGGGAAATTTGGGGCTCGGCCTTGGAAGGAGGACGATGCGGAATAGTCTGAGAATGAGCACGAGAGAGTAATCAGCGAGGAATCAACAAACCAAACCATCCATAAGAAGCGAAGGTCTTGCTTGTAAAATTCTACATTTTGTGTCTTTATATGAAAATTGTGAGAAGAAACAGCAGAGCTCTTGAAGATTTATGTATCTTCAGTACAGAAATTAAGAGTTTTGCTGCATAGCATCTGGAGCCATGGAAAGCTGTTTTCAGTGTAAGTTAAAGTTTGTGTTAAATTATTACAAAAATACCCTTTCTCAGAGGATTAGAAGAGAATTCTTTTACCTGAAACCATTAAAACTATAGTACAGATAATTACACTGACATTATTTTTGAAACATAGATGAAATAAAGTGAGGAACTTGCAAATTTGTGAAATTACATGATAATTTGTGAAATTACATGATAGTTTGCTCTCCCATGAATCTTTGTATTTGTTCATTTTCATTATACCGCTCAATTTTTGTGCATTTACCATCCGATAACATATGCATGAGAAGATATATTTTACTTTTTAAAATTAAAATAATAATATTTTATATGTGGCATGAAAGATTTGCTTGTTATGAATGTAAAAATCAAAATGAGACATATATCGAGCTATGAACTTTTTCATATTTTTTGTCATTTATTTTCAGATATGTGATTCGCACCCATAACCTAATGGTTGGAAACTAAAATCACAACCATTATGTCGCGGATAAATGCACATTTTTCGTTGTTCACGACCAATATACGTGGGAATATGATGTGAAACTATGCAAATTTAATAGTGACTGGTTCTAATAGAGTTCCTTGATTATGAATTTAATTGTTAAACTGTGAACTCTCCTTCCAATTCAATCCCGCTCTGATTTTCATTGTCTTGATAACACCATTATTGAAATAACATTATGTACCAATTAATTAAAAAAATAAAAAGTTGGTTTTTTTAAAAAAAGGTGGTATTTACATCCATACAACACAATTCTTATGCATAAAAAAATAAAAAGTTGGTATTTACATCCATACAACACAATTCTTATGCATTTACATATCCGAACACCTAAAATTTCATATTTACATGCATACTTCTTAACTCTTCAATACCAACAACAGCAATAATAACAACAAGCCTTTACCCCACTAAAGTTTTCACCATTGTTCCATTGAGTGAAATACATATTTTCATGTATAGGTTATGAACTGAGGTGTTATAAGGAGTACATATCAAACTTTGGGGGTTAGAAATGCAAATACAAATTTCCTAAAAAACAAAAAGAAAAAAAAACAAGACATCCCTGAAACATGTACAAGATGAAAGCTATCAAAACTATTACACATTCAGACTCAAAAATCTGTTCTTTGTAATTTGGTGAAAAGGTTTTATATTAAGAAGCTAAGTATATACTTTGCCCTCCAACACTTTGGCTTCCACTTGGATCATCATGTCCTGCAAAGCGAAGCAATGAAACAAGTAAATATTAAGAAAGGTATGGAGTAGGGTTATAAATGTGATTTGGAAATTAAGAAGTGTAACAAAATTGTATTGATTTTTTTATTTTATTTTATTGAAATGAGATGTATGCTAGTGTATGAATGAATCTATGGGGTAATGTAAATGTCTTCTTGTATATGGTGTTAGTTTGTAAAATGAAACAAAAAATTAGCTTAAAAAAAAAATCAAAATAAACGGCTGAAGCATGTTCCAATTTGTGACAATTTGATCCAATTAAATCAACCTATGATTAAGTCAATCTTGACTCAATTCAAACTCAAAATATGTTAAGTTGTTCATGAGCCCAATTTTAGTTTGTAAAATGAAACAAAAAATTAGCTTAAAAAAATATATACATCAAAATAAAGGGCCGAACCATGTTTCAATTTGTGACAATTTGATCCAATTAAATCAACCTATGATTCAGTCAATCTTGCTCGATTCAACTCAAAATATGTTAAGTTGTTCATGAGCCTAATGTTAGATTGAATAGAAATCAAATCGTTCACAACTCCGCATGGAAGATATAATTACGAGCGAATTGCAAGAAACTATACCATATGCTCATCAATGCTTACTTTTCTAGGCCTTTTGAATAATGTAATTTGCTTTAATAGGAAAAAGAGAGACCTAAAAGAATTTTAAAAATTGAATTTATTTAAGTCTATGGATAGTATTATTCGTCTTCCTATATTTTACACATATATCTCCCATTCAACCTCACCCCATAAGACTCTTTAGTTTCCTAAGAGTAAGAGAGAGACCATTTGGTTCTTCTCCACTTGTGCCGCTAGTTCATCGTTCGCCATCCATGAGTAGTCCAACATCATCATCGTCATCGTCATCATCATCGTGCAAAAGATGTTCGTCATTTGGGGCAATTACATCCCAAAACTTTCTATTTACAAATCACCCCATGTATTTTCATCCATTTTTCAAATTCTCACTCAAATATCAAAATTCATGATAAAACCCCAACCCATTGTTTTCATTCTTATCAAATTCTCAATAGTTTGATCGTGGCATGAGTAAATGCATTGGTTTGGTAGTTCGAAAAAATCATCTGGGTGGCTAAATTGTAAATATCAATGTTTCGGGTGATTTGTATGTAATTATCCCATAATTTTATCATCCTAAACAATTAAGCAATTGAATAAATTTGAATTTAAAACCCAATTACTTTTTACCAATTAAGATAATATATAAATTGTAAACTAAATTTCTTGCTATTAAATAATATAAATAAATATTTGAAAACTAATTCATTGAAATAAAGAAATATGAATGATTTATATTAAATTAATAGACATATTTATTCATGAAAAATAAATTATTTTAAAAACTTAAAAAAAAAATTATACTCATCGTATCAAAGACATTTAGTGTGAAATAAGTGAGGCAAAACTATGAAAGACAATCGAAACTACTAAATATTGAGTGAAACATAATCTATGAAAGAAGAAAAAGATTAAAAATATATGATATTATATAATTAACCTAAATTATATAATTAATAAATAATTGATATATATATTTATATAATAATATATTAATTAATATTAAAAAAACGATATACTTAATATGGTGAATAATGATGTATTAATTATAAAATTAGGTTAACTAATAAAGATATGTAAATATATGTAAAAAGTAATGATATGTAAATACATAGGAATTAGGTAGTATGTATGTGAATGACCCTATTTATTAATATGAAAAAATTTGATCGAGTATTAATCAAGCCTACTTTGAGTTTTTCATCGAGAGCACAAGTTCATTTATAACAATATATTACATAGCCTAACACAATTTGATTTTTTCAAATTCTAAATATGGTTATTGCGGGTTGATATGATTATCATAGATAGATTGGCTTGAATATGATTATTAATTATTAAAATTTGGTTACTAAATGTTTGATTCTAATTATTGGGAAGACAATATAATTATAAATGTCTAGAAATATCATAAGCTCTACGGACCAAAGTTCCAAATCGTCTTTAAAATTTGATTTTTCAAATTCTAAATATGGTTATTGCGGCTCGATATGATTATCATAGATAGATTGGTTTGAATATGATTATTAATTATTAAACTTTGGTTACTAAATGCTTGATTCTAATTATTGGGAAGACAATATAATTATAAATGTCTAGAAATATCATAAGCTCTACGGACCAAAGTTCCAAATCGTCTTTATGATGATGTAATCAAAAGTAGAACGCTCTACTTTTGAAAAAAATCTTTAGCAAAAAACCAAAAATTGCTTGGGTTTAGAGCTTCTTCTAGAGAGCTATTTGGTAAATTTACAAAGCCATGTAACTGATTGATTGTAGAGAAGAGAAGTTTGGAGCATTTACATACATAACAGCCAATTCTTATGTATCTAGATATCTAACACCTAAATTTTGCTTTTAACATTTATTCAATCAAAATTTTCACATCACATAAAAAATACAACTATTTGAACTTTTAAAAAGTGAAATACATCTTTTTCATGCATAAATAAAGTGATATATATATCTATGTGTGCGTGCCAGTGCGTAAAAATTGATGTTTAGGTGTTAGACATGTAAATTCATAAAAATTGACAGTAAATCTTCCACAAAGATTTTTCCTTTGAAACTATGAGCAAAATCAATCATAAATTCATACACACCCGTGCGGCAATCCTCGAACCCATGACCTCAGTGATATATATATATCTATGTGTGCGTACCAGTGTGTAAAAATTGATGTTTAGGTTTTAGACATGTAAATTCATAAAAATTGACTGTAAATCTTCCACAAAGGTTTTTCCTTTGAAACTATGAGCAAAATCAATCATAAATTCATACACACCCGTGCGGCAATCCTCGAACCCATGACCTCTGCGATGGAACTGGAGCTCCCAACCACAGCTCGAGGGTGGCGTGTATAATTTAAATAATTTATGAGGTAATGTTTGTAGAAATATATAACTATTGCAGTCCTAAACGCCCCTTTGTTCTATGTTTAGTGCTTTCAATATAAAAACAATAAAAAACTAACCTTTAATCTCCCATCTTTGTGAAGAACGCATCTTGAAGTCATGGCATGCCCGCATTCTATCATCCATCCAACCTCAGCCCAGGTGTCACCTTCCTCCTTAACTTCCAGAGAACACCAGAGACTCTTTGGGAGTGCAGTCAGAAATGACTGGCCTCTATTGGAATTCTGTGAGTGTACCTTCACAAGTTGGTGGATTGGATCCTGCAAATTTAAGGTTTTATTAATTTAACAAGATGTTCCTTTCACCAAGAAAAAAAGATTAACATTGGCAGAAAGGATTAACAAACAAGGATTGTGAATTCAAACTCAATCCATAACACTCGAAAATAATTACCTTCTGCTTACTGTCTAATCCATCTACTGCGATTAAACAAGATGATCCTTTCACCAAGAAAAAAAGATTAAGTTTGGCAGAAAGGATTAACAAACAACGATTGTGAATTCAAACTCAATCCATAACACTCGCAAAAAATTACCTTCTGCTTACTGTCTAATCCATCTACTGCAAACCTTTCACTTCCTTTCCATTCCCCCAAAATCTCTGAAACTCCAACTCTCTTCGACAATGCAAACCCAGTTTCCTTAACGACACATCCACCAAACTGCTCTCCATTTCTGAAAGGACCATACCAATGTTCTGAAAAAACCCAAATCTTCTCCAAACTCACGGTTCCTTCATCTAACCTAACCACTTGAATCACTCTCACTCTTTCCTCCCAG
>NW_018164563.1:420274-423642 GCF_001263595.1 Phalaenopsis equestris | reverse complement strand
AGCAGTGCTCCACTTCCAACATCATCTTTCCCTCAACTCCATCCACCGGCCCAACACAACCGTATCTCCCACTAGGATGATATCCAAAAGCCAAAACATCGTTCTCAGAAACTCCTACAATCCTCTCACGGACACTGTACCTCGTGGCAGCATCAGCCTCGCAACCCACAGTTGGGAGAAGCTTGATGAGCTTGTAGAAGAACAGGGGTTCCCCCGCTTCAGAAGCTAGGGTAGGGCATTGAGTCTGCCAATCAAATAGTTCTACATCCCACTCTCGAAAAGCATCGGGAACAACGGATTCCGGCAGTTCTACCGGCTTCCCTTCAGCGCTGAACTCGGCGCAAAAGCCATCCCACTCGCCGGATACTCGCACAGCGAAATCTCCCCAATCTGCACTACAAGATGGAATTCATTTAAGGAAAGCTCAAACCATTTCAACAAATTAAGATTGAATCCGAGGGATTCCGTACGTGTGAGAGATGCCGGGGTTGTCTCCTCGTGCTGAACGTGGAGGCTCTGAGCTGAAGTGGCCGCGGAGGAGGAGACAGATGAAGCAGATAAGGTGAGAGCTTTATGGGAGTCGGAACTTGCGCGCAAAGAATGAAAGGAACAAGAGGATAATGGTACAAGGAATCCAGGCCTTGATCGGGGGTTCCAGGAGAAATACACGGGACGTATTAGGGTTTCGTTTCGAGAGAGGGAAGCCATTTCGTGGAAAAGTCCGGAGCTCTACCTGGTGGAATTTGTAATATTTTATTATTATCCTGCAACCTAAAAGGAAGTTTTACATAAATACCACTTAATTCCTATGTATTTACATATATACCTTATCCATTCATGCAAGTGCGCATTTCATTTCTTTTAAAACTTAAAATAGTAGTATTTTTGATATGATAAGAGAGATTATATGTAAGCATATGAATTAGTTGGTATGTATGTAAATAAAATATCTTATTTGCAAATTAATTCCATTAGCATATCAATTAAGCAAATGCATTTCCTAAATTGCTTCTTTAATTTAAGTAATTTCCAAATTATTTGATAACTTATTTGTAAGGTCTTAAATAGCATTTACTCTTTCCAAAATTATCACAACTTGAATTCTTATTTATTTATTGAGGTGAAAGTTTTCTTGTCACAAACAATAAAGTCATTCACTCTTATTTATTGAGCAACAACAACAATGACAACAATCAAAGCCTTAATCCCACTACGTGGGGTCGGCTACATGAATCATTTTTCTCCATTGCGTCCTATTTAGGGTCATAGTTTCATTTAGTTATAGTAAGTTAAGATCATTTTTAATACAATAAGCCCAAGTCTTCCTAGGTCTACTTCTGCCTTTCTTAACACAAGTCGAATCTAAAACATCTACTCTCATAATCGGATCATCAGATGGTCGGCGTTTAATGTGACCAAACCATCGTAGACTACTTTTTCCAATTTGGTCTGTCACAGAAGCTGCACCAACCCTATCACGAATATATTCATTTCACATTTTGTCTCTAAGTGTAAAGCCACTCATCCACCTAATCATTCTCATCTCGACAACACTTAACTTATTATTATGCTTCTCTTTTAAAGGCCAACATTCAGCGCCACCGTCTTATTTATTTATTGAGCAAAACAATAAATTCATCACATTATTTATTATAAATTTAACAATAACATTAATTTTATTTTATTAAAATTTGTTAATTAAATAAATCATTAAACTACAATTCAATTTTAAAATTAAATATAATGTAATTAATTAGAAGTAGCAATGACTATTAGTGGATGACTGAGTCAGTGCCTTATCTATTTGGCGGAGTTTGTATAGGGTGATGAGATTCAAATTTGTCGGAATGTGGTCATGACTTATATGTCAAATACGTGAAGATTTCACTTATATCTCGCTCTTCGCATTCCTCTTTTGTGAAATTCCAATAATCATTCTGCCCTCTAGCTATCGGTTCTACAACACCAAATCAATCGTTGGGTTCTTACCCTAAATCTATAGAAAATAATGTAATTAATTATAAATTCTATTTTAGGGTTTGCATGATAGGATATGATGAAATAAATATTTATGAAATCATCATGGATAATAGAAATATTTAAGTATAAAATTTAAATAAATACATAAATACCACACAATTTCTAATGTATTTATTTATTAATGATTAAATTTTAATATTTATATTCATAATACTCCAAATTTTAACATCATATTTAAAATAATATTTTAATTATTATTATTTTTTTTTTTACAAGGAAAATATATTTTTTTATGCAGAAATTAATAGCACCAATATGCTATAAAGATAAATATCAAATTTTAGATGTTAGATATGAAGTTCATAAGATCAGTGTGTTACATAGGGAAATCCATATAATGAAGACTAGATGAAACTAGAAAGTCAGCAGAGGTCAAAGATCTTTGGAATTTTTCGACAAAAAATAAAGTATTATAACGCTACATTTATTTATTATATTAAACTTAAAGATTTTTATTTTTGAATATTAAAATAATTTTAAAAAATAATATTTTATATTTTATATTAAATAATTATTTTATTATTTCTATTTATCATTTCATTATAACACTATTTTAAATTCATATTATTTTATTTTTACAATAAATGGGCCGACTTAAGATGTGGTATAGACAGATCCAAATGAAAATTTATTGCAGAAATGCATACATTGTTCGATCTCCACCGTCTATTATTATTATTATTTTTTTTAAATGAGGCCCATCAAAATACATGTTTGCCCTGATAAATTGTGTAGATCGGACAATATATGCATATGCATTAAGAAATCCGACGACAAAATAATAAAATAAATTTAAGAAATTAATGAAAAACGTTTTGGAAAAAAAAAAGTTTTTGAGATGCAGCGGTGATCGGACAGAAAAATTTGGCCAAAAGAAGAGATCACAGAAAACATCATAAAGGTTGAGATTTGATAATTTCGTTAATTTGGAAAATTATTACACGGGCATCGAATCCCCTTCCGAAAACCCTAACAGAATCCATAACTACTCACATTCCTTTCGATAGACCAGAGCTTAGGGCAAGAACATGCTCGCATCCCCATCTTCCCTTGCTTTGAATCCAGCTTCCGACAATGAAGCTCCACCGGCGGCCGGATCGGCGCCGCAGATCCGACACGTGCTCGGCTTATCGACGACCAGAATTCGGCGACAGGAGGGGCACGAAGAATGAGATCCGAGCCACGTATCGACGCAATTGACATGAAAGCCATGACCACAATCCGGCAGAATTCGAATCCCATCTCCCTGCACAAAATCCGCCAAGCAGATCGGGCACTCGGCCAGCCGACCGCCAGCGGCGGGCCCCGCGGGGGGGGACGGCGAGCTC
>NW_018164563.1:419294-420060 GCF_001263595.1 Phalaenopsis equestris | reverse complement strand
TAACCGCCGCCGCTGTGGCCGTGTTGGACTGGAGAAATCTTGCCGGCGGCGGCATGGTGGTTTCGCCGGAGAGCACAAGATGGCGGTGGGAGGAGAAGGGAGTAGGATTGGATAAGGATGGATTTGAGATATTTTTAGGGATTCGTTTCATTTATATAGTAGCTGGTCGGGTAGGAATAGATAGTGTGGTTGGGCATTTTTTCTCATGTCTAAAAAGATCTTTTGCTTGAAATTCATCCACTCTAAAAAAATATCATTAGAAATATTATATTTAATTTTATTTTTTTGATTAAAAAAAATGAAAATAATAGGGTATTATTTTGACACTTTTATAAGTATTGTTATTAAATGAGCGGCATGTAAATAGTGGAGATCAATGTTCTGAAAATCAGACTGAACATTGAACTGGTCGGTAAAGGGAGATGTTCAAAGTTCAAAAGTGAAACAGAAGTTGAACATCGGACCAGACATTGAACCATTAAAGAGAGAGGTTCAAGATTCAAATGTTGAATTGGATGATGTAAGAAATTATAAATTTATTTAAATGTGACAAAAATGATGTAATTTTTTTAAAAAATTGATTGTGAAATATAACATAAATATCTTAATATTTAAATAACCAAAATCATAATAAATTTATCATATTAATAACAATTATTTTTAAAAAATTTAAATATGAAATAAAATAATCACCCTATAATATTTTTTTTAAAAAAATTTATAATGAATAGAAATTAAATGTTGTGATTTAATATTAAGATTAATA
>NW_018164563.1:416621-419116 GCF_001263595.1 Phalaenopsis equestris | reverse complement strand
GGCGTGTTTTATAGCTTTCCACCAATATATATATATATATATATATATATATATATATATCATAATATTTGGCTATTTGTATTTCATGGTTTACTAAATTATAAAAAAAATATATATATAAAAAAGTAAAAACTTTGTGGAGGCAAATAAGAGCAAGGAAACCTATTATTAAATTGTTTTAGCTTTTATAGACTTATAGTTTAGTCCAACATCTTTAAATCTTTAGTTACACATTTCTTTTATATTGAAAGACATGAGAGTACGGGATAATTACCACAATAGCCTGAGTGTTTGTCATTTTAGTTTAGGCTTTTAAAATTCCTTTATAAAAAAATTTAGTATTACCAACCCATTTGTTGTAGCCGGTTTAGGGGTCAAACCGGCTGGTTCAAACTAGTTTGATGTAGGGGCGGTTATTAAGCCAGTCTGAATCGGACCACCAATTGTTTCATGGTCGAACCAGTCAGTTTAGTCTGGTTTTCTAAGCCATGGTCAAGACCATTTCGGCACTTTTCTCGAATTAAATTACATTTGATGAGTTAAACATAAAAGAATCATCAAAACTTGAGATCGGAGCAGAATGTACTTACTAGAAAATTTGAAGTTTTGATAAATTTTTACTCAATATGGTAAGACATGCCTAGCAAAATTACTTGCTTATATAAAACATATAAAACTTTATATAAAGACTTGAACAAATTATTAAGGAGACGAGCATTAAGAAGTAGATTGATAGGCTGGTTTGGAGTTGAGAAGAGATGTAGCATCAAAAAATCGCCCTCCATCCGGTCCAATGGGAATGGAGCATAGCCACTATCATGTACATTAAATATACAAAATATTACATTAAAAATAGGGAATAAATAAGTTGAGAAATGACTTACTCTTGAACATCTTCCTTAAACAAGCTAAAAAGAAAATTGAAGCTAAGATTAAAATGCATATATTCTTTTATATTAAAGATTAATAAATGACTTGTTGTGGGAAGGGTGCATATGTATATTAAAAATGATTCACATTTCTTGCATAAATTGCATAATAATGATCTAACTCAACTAATTGAGTTAGAATTGAGCCGATTTATAATGAAATCTAACTCCCTATGGTTGGTTGTTGCCTTCTTTAGATTCATTTTCTTAAATTAGGCCCTTGCATGCATTTAGCTCACATCACAACAACGTGAATTGCACACAATTTGTTGGTCTTATTTCTACAAATGAGTACTTTTTATAGTTATTGAGAGAAATTTATTAGACATTCTTTTATCATTTTAACAACATTTGTTAAGATTTTTCTTAAATGCTTTGAATATATTCTAATAGGTTATAAATAGAAATCAATTTCAATGGGATTAAAGGATTTATATTTTTGGACATAAATTACTAAGAATTAAAATGTTCATTTAAGTGAAAAATCTATGCTACTATATAATATTGAATACTATTGTCTAAGGGTTTTTTTTGTCACTTAAATGATCAGATCTGATGTTAGTATGATAAAAGAAGTGAGAATTAGGATCAAATTTTGAGTAATAAATATCATTTGTGTCATTAAATTTCACTTTCATAAGTTATTCATACTTCAATATCAATATACTAAGTGATTTTAATTGATTAATTACAAATATAGATGATTTAACTTCTCATAATATGCTTATATTCTTTAAAAAAAACAAACACTATTACTATAGATTGGTATTTAGATCACCATATCATTATATAAAAATTAAGTATGGCAATGTTAATGTGCAATAAAAGTAGCCACTTAGCTTGTTGACTTTTACAATACTATATCATTAACAAATTTATAGAGCCATAAACTAGCTTAATTAATATATTATTCACCTTAGTAAACCTTGTGTGGTGTGTTTAGCTTTTATTTGATTATTTTTTTGCACACTTGGATCAATTCTTTATTTAATTATTACATCATTTATTATTTTTCATACAATTATTATCATTATAATTTATACATCCTTAAAAAAATTATGTGATCAAGCATATATTAATGTTCACAAGTAAATTTGGTATGAATGAAATAAAATTTTCATTTATTGATTTATGTATTTTTTAAAATTTAATTATTAAAATTTACTTTTTTTATCCATAATTTCTACTTTACTTTTTTCAAAAATATTTTTTAAAAAAGAAAATTTTTAAAAATCTCTCATCATAAGTAAATGTTACATTTTATAAAATTCTTTTATTTAATAAACAGTGTTAAAAATAAAATCTAAAAAAATTACAAAATTAGTTTTAAAATCTCTATCAAACTAAATAAATATCTTCAGCTACGGAGCCTCTTGTTTGTATGATTGGAGAGGGCACTTCCACGTTCACTAGAAAAGCACCGAAGGCCTTCTTTAGTGGTTTAATCCTAACTTCCAAGTCCTCCTAACCATCATTTTACCTACTTTTTCATGAAAACATATATATATATATATATATATATATATATATAATTGTATTGTACCAAATAGAAGCACTCATATCCCT
>NW_018164563.1:414597-416463 GCF_001263595.1 Phalaenopsis equestris | reverse complement strand
TATATATATATATATATATATATATATATATATATAAAAGGAAGACATAATTAAAAAATGAAGCGGTTTCAAAATGAAATTATGCTATCCCTTTTTGTAAAATTTTCACTTTTTTTTTCTTAAGCAAAACAGGGTTATATTTTTTTATTACACAAGAAAAAATATACAAACCCGGAAAAGAGATCCCAACACACACACCCTACAAATACACAAAGAAAGTAAAAAGGACTTCTCTCCAAAAAAGAAAAATATAACTCACCCACACCAAAACACAACAAGACTCAACACACAAAATATCAGACAATCAAAGCCACAAAAAACGCATCAAATAAAAATCAAAACAGAAAACAACATAACTAAGAGCAACCAAATAGTCACAAAACTATTTAGCAACCATTAAGGCTAAAAACATCATATTATAAGGAATAATTTTTGAGACTGTAGCACCCCGTATCTTCAAACCCCATTTAGCCGCCCATTGAGCAGTTTTATTGCTTTCTCGCTTGGTATGAGACCAAAGAATAAATAAGTTCTTGGAAAGAGCAAAAATCCCTTTCACCTGAATATTGATACTCCAATGATAATCTTGCTGCAATTGACAAAACTTTCAAAGAACCAAAGAATTAGTTTCCATAATAATAAATTTCCAACCATAATTGAGAGTCATTTGCAGACCATAGATAAAAGCATCAGCTTCAGCAGCCAAAGGGGAATCAGAAAACGCACTTGTCGAGAACCAATAAAGAATAGAACCTAAACGGTCTCAACAAACTCCTCCTACACTAGCAGATAAGGGATTCCAACAACCATCAACATTAATCTTAATAAATGACATTCACGGTTTATGCCATTTAACATGATCATTAAATTTAATATGCACATAACTAGGAATATCCAGAAGATATCTCAAATGTTTCATATTTCCAAAAATATAGTATTATTAGGCAAAAACTTGAATCCTTTATATAAATAATTCAATACCAAACAAACAGTTCTATGTACCTTGGGAACAATATTTTTGAATTTACAATCATTTCTAGCATTCCATATAAACCAACTTATAACAGCTGTTATAGCAGTAAAAATATCATTACCGAGCAGCTTCCAAGCATCGAAAATCTCAGAAATGCTATTATATTGTATCAAATCTCTATTAAATCTGTTTAAGTGTAACTTATGTATAATATCATTCCAAACATCAATAATGAAATGACATTTAAGAAAAATATGTTCAATTGATTCCCAATCATCATGACACAAAACATTTAATGCTAATTTAAGAGATGAAAAAATATTGATGTATAGTAGAGCTTTCTAGAATGAAAATTGGTGATGTCATGTCAATCATAGATTGGCTTCCATTTAGATTAAAGCTCAGTGCTCAGTCCAATAGAACTTTTTAGCGGCTTTAATTAGGAGGAATCACATGAAAGACATTATAGAATAAGTTGACTAATAAGATGACACAAGTGGCACAACAAGTGCTTTAGGTAATGTACATGATAAAGAGTTTCCATACCAACGTTCTCACTTTTCCTTCTATTTTGGTCTGCTTAACAACATTAAATATAGGATTTGTTTGGGGTAACTCTTGCTTAGTAAAAAATTGATGTGAAGTTGCTGAAAAATAATTTGATGTTAAAAAAATTACGGTGATTATTATAATTTTTTTTTTTAAAAAGTCTGACCGCAACTAGAAAGTTGTCATTGCACCTAACCAGGACTGGCGAGAAAACAAAGATTTCAACGTCAGCTTTTTGAAACAGCTGTTAAAATGTAATTTACCAAAACAACACAACCATCGCCCCAAACAGACACAAAATCTTGATATGGTGTGAAACCCCTTATGTAAAATGAAACTGAACT
>NW_018164563.1:381232-412129 GCF_001263595.1 Phalaenopsis equestris | reverse complement strand
TATATACTATTATTATTCTTAATTTTTTAAATTATAAGGCATATTTTTTTTGGATTAACTCTAGTCAAGTCATTGTCATGGAAAATTATTTCAATATGAGACAATATAAATTATTGACCATTTAAACAAACTTTTTTCATTATTTCTTTAATTCAAGATATAAGTTATTGAATATTATAAAAATTAATTGTGGGGTTAATTAACTCAAATTAAATTAACCCAAATAACACTAAATCATAGTTTGAGATGGACATTAGGAATCTATGTAAAGTTCAATAAATTATATAGGACAAAAAGTATATAAATGATCAATGATTCATTGTCTTGGAATTAATTATTAAATTGATGGGGACCTAACTTGAAAGAATCCAAAAGTACATACTTTAGAAGCTAGTTGGGCTCAAAGATAGCCTAAAAGATAATTAACTTTTAATTAATTCATTAATAAATAAAATAGGGCACTATCATGAGTGGATCCCATTGCAACCAAAAGATGATTAATTATTTTCTTAAGTAAGCATTGCATTCATTAGTGATGTTAATTTTCTTATTTTAATTACATTAAAAATACACTAAGACTTGTCAACCAATGTGTGTCTAGTCTGCTTTTGGGGTTGAGTAAGTTGGGTAATCTCTTAAATTGTGTATTAAGAATATGGCTCGATTCTCAATCCGTGCCAACCTCTTAGCAAAGAGCCTAGTATAATCTTCTTCATTAGTGAGTTGTACCAGAATATGGCTCCCATCAAGGAGCCCAATTTTCCGGCTACCAGACAAATTCATCAATTGAGCTGCATATGATGAGAAAGAAAAAGGAGAGTGGAATCTTGCTTTATGCATAGCAATACAATAGATTTTTAAAAAGCAATTAGCCACATACTTCTTAGATGCCATCAACTATATTTAGAGCAGAAATTATCGCATGATATTTATCTTATCACACCATATTATCTTATCGTGAGATAGGTGTTGCCTTCATTATGTTATCTTTAGTAAAATTTTGGTCGTATATGAGTAATGTTAGTCAAATTAATGAATATAGATGAGTCATGTATTTTGGAAGGATGGGATAAATGAACCAATAGGTGAGGTATTAGTTGGTGGTCATCAAACAAGTTTAATTAGTTAAGCAATAATTTGATTGGGCTATTTCAAGTTGATCCAAAAAGGTTTAAGGGTAATAATAATAGCTAATTTGTTGAAAAAATGGCATTAAACATTTGGCATCACATGATGTATTTAAGAAAAAATCTCAAATTATGAAGCATATGTCCAAGAATAATGGCATAAAAGTTATCATGAATATGTTGAAGAAACTTCAATACTTTTGTGAGTTACTTGAATAAAATAGATTTATAGAGAATAATAAGCCCACCTAAGAAAAACATAGAGAATAAATAATCAAATGTAACATGATGAATTTAAAAGTATTAAGATGGCCAAAATTATAGATCCTAAAGATGTAAGATGGGAGAAAATATCTCATGATTATTAATATACTTATATGAGGCATGGTGGTATAATAAATAACCTGATTTAAAAGATAGAGAATATGGATCCATACAAATTTTCATGATATCATCATTCTAGGTTTAATACTTGTAATCTATTTAGTCAAAGAAAGAAATAAACTAACCATATCATATAGATATTTATCTAAAAACATGAATTATTTTGTTTGAAAGAGCTTTATAAACTGGGGAGGTTTATATAAAAGAATTAATAACTTGCATCCAATGTAAAAGCTAGTCTTAAATATGTGGGACAAACCTTAAGGATAGGAAAACCTGTGATTTAAGGAAATAAAAAAGCCAGGCTAATAGAGAGAATGATTAATTGAGCGAATATGAAGACTATAACAGAGTATAGAAAGATATCCTTAGTTAATATCTAACGCTTTTTCATTGCTCCACATTATAAAACTTTATTGAAATTTATATATGTGATTCAAGTTATATTTAAAATAGTAAATACTTTTTTAGCAATCTAAAATGAGGTTTTGAGATTTCTCCATGATAACTTAGCTAATGGAGAAATCATTTAACAAAATAAGAAACTAAATTTTGAATGACTCTACAATGCTAAATTTATTTTTTTAATTTTGTCTCAACCTTTTCATGAGCTTCCATGGTCATTAGGCTAGTTATTAAATGAATCTTATCTTGAATATTAATCAATGCAATATTTCAATCCTAAAACATTTTAAATGTGATATCAGTACCTCAATACATATTTTTTATAATCAAAATATGTTCATTTACACCATGGATCATACATTCAATATAGATTATAAATAATATTTTTTTTCCTCCTCATAAGACCACTCTTTAAATTAACGAAACATCTTACTCTCCTCCTCTCTTTATCCCGTAACTCCCTTTGTCCTAATTATAAAAAAACAACATAATGTAGAATCTTATAATTGAAAAGAGATTCTCCTTAAAGTTAAAGGAAAATCAATATGAACATTTCATTCTTATGATACAATAGAAGATTCTTCTTACATGGTAAGAATGAGTGATGAAGTTCAACAAAGAATCTGATGAGATTTCAATAGTTTAAAGACCCTACCATCGATTTTTTAATGCATTTAAGTATTATTGAGACTATTATTACTTAATTTAATTGTGTTTAATATAAAAAGCTATCTTTTTAATTTTTTATTTATCTCAAGTAATAGTTATTATAATGTGGTTAAGCATTGATATAATAATGTTGATTATTTTAGTAAGTGTCATTGATTCACGTAATATGTGCTACTTTAGTGTTTGATTTTATTTTATCATGCAATAAAGCATGATCATAATAATTAATATGTTGTCTAAGGTGCATTTGAGTTTATATTCTCATAGGTCAATAACTTATATTATAAATTTCAATCACCACTTTTATTTTTATGTAATAAAAATATTTTGATAAAAAAATGCACTTTTGATTAAATTTTCAAAATAAATATTAGAGACATAGCATATAAAATAGAATTTCCCCATTATTAAATTACTAAAACAATAATGCATTGCATTAATTTTTTTTCTTAAATTATTAATAATATGGAAGATTTACATGCACGCCATTCAATTCTTACCTATTTGCACATCTAACAACTAAACATCAACTTTTACATATATGTATATATGTGTATATATATATATATATATATATTGCGCATTAAAGGTATTATAAATATAAAAAAGGGTAAAGTTTTGGGATAGAAATGTAAATACATAAGAATTGTGTGATATGTATGTAAAATGCCCCTACTATTAATTGCTTGGACGAAGCTGCCCCTCTGATCATCTCCATTTGCGGCTTTACCGTCTGCCACTTTTTACTCTTCAGTATTCCACCGCTTATTTTCCCATTCCCAGAAGCTCTCGAAATCCTGAAGAAGAAGAGAAACAGTTGCAGGCAGGGAGCCATGTCTTCTCCGAGCAAGCGCAGGGAAATGGATTTGATGAAGCTGTGATGCTCTTAAGACTGATCTTTCCTTTCTGTTCGAATTCTGCTTCTTATGTTTGTACTTTTGGTTTATTTGACTCTTTTGTGTAGGATGATGAGTGATTATAAAGTGGAGATGGTAAACGATGGGATGCAGGAGTTCTTTGTTGATTTCCATGGACCTAAAGACAGTATATCTTACACACCCCTTTATGTGTTTTAGCTACGAGTTTGTTCTTCTTTTAAGCTGCAGGATTAATGGTTCTTATTTGTTGATTTGGGTTGTTGGACTTTTGATATGCTATTTCAGTGAGATTACTTGATTTGTGAGTTTCTTTTTTCTTGCTTTTTTCAATTGTATGGAGCATTTATTTGGAAGATTTTTCTTGATTGTGATTAAAGTTGCTTCTGTCTTCAGCGCTGTAGGATTAATGGGAATTTCTAAATCTAGATTATTCTTAAAGAGGGTTTTATTTTTAATTTTGGTGAATTAATCCCCCGGTTTTTTTGTTGATTTGTAAATTAGGACATATATTAATTAGTAATTAATTAAAATTGATTGCATAATTCATTCTTCTTCATCAGTTGTTTCACTGCCTCTTATGACTTGAATCTGTGATCTCGGAGATACAATCTTTGTCCTTTAACCAATGGGCTGTGAGTCCTTTCACAAAAATGAAAAATCAGAGGATTAATTTACCAAAATTAAACTATTATTCCTTTCATCGAGATATTAACTAATGAATAACCCAAATTTAGAAACTCCCATTAATCCTATGCCAAAGAGAGAAAGAAATTTATAGATTTTTTATTACTGTTTTTCAGCAATTTCACTATTTTTCTAATTTTGTAGATTGACGCTTGTCTTCTTGATTACTCATCTTAAATTGTGATTTGGAAATCAAGAACAATACAAATCTTATTAGAATGGTTTTATATTATAAATAATGAATCTCATGACATTTGAAAGTGGGTAAAAGATATCATCTTCCATCATACTCTTTTTTTATTTCTCTATCATCGCAACCCCTTCCAAGAGATCATAATTCATTTGTTGTAGTTAGGGGCGTAAACAAGTTGAGTCGAGCTCGGGCCACACTTGGCTTGAGCTTAAGCTAGATTAATTAATTATTCACTATTTTTCTAATTTTTAAGATTGACATTTGTCTTATTGACTACTCATCTTAAATTGTGACTAGGAAATCAACAACAATTCTAATCTTAGTAGAAGGGTTTTATATTATAGATAATGAGTCCCATGACATTTGAAAGTGGGTAAAAGATATAATCTTCCATCGTGCTCTTTGTTTATTTCTTTATTCTAGCAAGCCCTTCCAAGAGATTATAATTCATTTGTTTTCTTAGGGGTGTAAACAAGTTGAGTCGAGCTTGAGCCACCCTTGGCTTGAGCTTAAGCCCAATTTGTGTTCGAGCTGGCTCACGAATCAGCTTGTTTATTGTGAAAGAGAGAAAATAATATTAACTTAAGGTAATATTATAATAAAATAATAAATAAAATTAGCAATTATGAGATAAATAATAAGAAATCACCTGCTATAAAATGTAAAATATCATTCCTTAAACATTCTTAATAATTTAAAGATAAAGTTTTGAATTTTAATATATTTTGAGTATATGTTGTATTAATATTTTTTTAAAGGAGCCAACTCATGAGCTAACAAGTCGAGTTGGGGCTGGCTTGCTAGCTCATCTAGCTTACCTAACAAGCTACTTATCGAGGCTAAGCTTGAGCTGACTCACGAGTCGGCTTTGCTCAGTTACACCTCTAATTGTAGTGGTCTTATGACAACATAGCTACAAATTCATACCTACCCCACTTCCATGCCAATCTACTCTAGCCATACTCCACTAATGTTTGCTAAAAAAAATAAATTCAATATAAATTAAAGCCCAAAACAAATGTCCAATCATTGAGGAGCATGGTTGGCAAGGAGGAATTTTACAAGCTTACATGAATAGTCAATGAGTTATTTGAGCTTATTATTAAGAAAATGATGAAGAATGATGTTTAAGCCTCAACATTGGGCAAGGTAGTAGATCGCTTTACACATTCTCCTCCAACAACTTCTAATCAACCTAACACAACAATTTTTTCAATTTCATGTTTGCAATTCCACAATGCTTGATTGAAATTTCAATTTTTTTACGGTGATTATATGTATAGGTGGACCTGTTGAGTCGAATAGTTCTTTAGATTTAATCAAAGACCAGAATATTGTTAAGTGCAACTAAAACTTCATTCCATATTGGATAAATGTGCCTTATAGTGGTATCAATGGTTCTAGAACAGTCAAGTGGACTTTTTGGTAGAAGCGTTATGTATTACATTCAAGCCTACTCAATATAAAGTTTAGGGTCAACTCACCAAACTCAAGGAAGGCCTATTGTGATCATTACATGAATATCGATCTAGGTTAAATGGATTGTCAATCATAACACCAAGTTCATGAGGATTTCTTTATAAGCTGCTTAATTGGTGAATTAAACCAATCTTGATGCATGAGGTGCAGAAATTTAAACCTGCCTTGATGTCCCATGCTATTGGACTTGTATGCCTACATGAAGAGGCGTTAGCATTGCTAGGTGCAAATCATGCACAGAACAATTATATCCGCGTCAACTTATTTGTGAAGTATAAATATGGCCATCATGTATTGGACTTGCATAAGCTCAAAAATGAAGGGAATGGATGCTATTACTATTTTTGTGTAATCCTAGATAGAATTCTTACAATCAACTTTTATGATTGAAAATGACTGGGAAAA
The DNA here is from genome assembly GCF_001263595.1 of Phalaenopsis equestris. Lineage (NCBI taxonomy): Eukaryota > Viridiplantae > Streptophyta > Magnoliopsida > Asparagales > Orchidaceae > Phalaenopsis > Phalaenopsis equestris. The sequence continues at coordinate 405,905 of NW_018164563.1, read as the reverse complement.
TGAAGAACAGGATGCAGGTGACATTGCCTCGAAGTAGAAAGATGAGTTTTAAATATTCCTTCAATTTTCATGCATACTATTTTGGTTTCTTCTTCTTCACAAATTACGAGGGTCAATGGCTTGATCAAGCGACAATAACTTATTTTTTTTAGTTTTTATTTTTTGTTGTTGGAAATATAAATTATAATTTTGTGAAGAGGATCCAATGAAAAGTCATAGAGAGTGTTGCATTCCGGCGATATTTTTAATGAAGACAAACTGACAACTAGTGGCAAATGCTCTAACTTGTAACTTTCCATTGAAGATTTCAATTCAATGTGTATTTGCATGTGCTAACCCTTGAAAGATGCGAAGTTTCCTTGGGTGCCCATTGTTTCTAGATTCTTGGTCCCATTATATGGGATTAGCTTAAAATCCAAGGGCTACAACACAAGCTCTAAGACACGATGTTTTAGGCTACAAGTTTTGGCTAACTATTCATTGGGGAGAAACTAATGCAAAGGAGCTACGACAATGTGTATGAATCCATACAATGCAAATGGATTTGCATTTCACTATCTTCGAGCCAAAGATTGAAAGCTTTATTGGACTCTTTCAAGGAACTCTTTAGTACTCTCACTAGCTTAACTCCTTACCGAAATTATGATCATTAGAATTCCCTTATTCTAGAAAATCATTCTATGAATATTCAACTTTATCCACCCTTATTGCCACCCACATACTAAAAAAGAGAATTTAAAAGGAAACCTCATGAGATGCTAGCCGGTGATTCTAAACAGTAATAATCTATATTCATCTTTGATGTTATTTTGCAAGTAGGAATGGATGTCAAGTTATTTTACGTTACTGTGCTGTGTAGCATACTATTATAATTTAACCTATAATCCAAACCTATATATATTTAAGAATCAGATACTTCAAATTGTATGTGAATTCAATAATGCATTTTAAATAAATATTGTTACCTTCTTATTGAAAGGAAGGTAGCGGAGACCCTTTGAATATATGATACTCGATCATACAATTGGTAATTAAGCTATAAATATTTTGTTGACTCAAATCCTCGTTAACACACGAATAATATCTTATAAAATTTTAAATTATAATATTAATATGCTACACAGCACAATTATGTAAATAACTTGACATCCATAGCTGATGTAAGGTCTTAGAAATTTTACATTCAAGATATTCAAATTTTGTATTTACATATTCTAAATTTTTAGCTTTATTATATATATTTTACACATAGTATAAGTTATGTGAAATTATTTAAAATAATTATATATGTTTATGAAACATAAAATCTAGTGGGCCTCGAATATCCTTGGAGCTAATGCCACACGCTATTGGATTCTGCTAATAAATGCTACTAAAAAAGCCTAACTTTAAATGGTAGATCGAATAATGGGATACCTAATCAAGTTTGGTCAGGTCAGATACCTTATCTATAAGGCATAATTATATCTCTTGTTTATAAGTACAAAGGTTATTGGAGGTTTTGGATTGATTATAGATGTCTTAACAAAATTATTATGAAGGATAATGTTTTAATTTCTATTACTTCTGAGCTACTAGTTGAATTACTAGATGATATTCATGGTGTTTCTTTGCATACAAAATTTGATATGAGAACTGGTTGCAACCAATTCCGATTTCCTGAAGATGTAATCCTTAATTAAGTTTTCTAGACAAATGATAGTCATTGTGAGTTTTTAGTAATGTATTTTTAAGTTTTGGTGTAAGTCCACTATGGAAGCTCTAAATTTATTGAGAGCTTTGATGAAGAAGTATAGAGAGAAGGAGGAGGATTCTACATATGATTTTTGTTGATTTAGAAAAAGCTTATGATAATGTTCCAAGAGAAGTATTATGAAGAGTTTTAGAAAAGAATGGTGTTGATATTGCTTACATTCAAGTAATTAAAGATACGTATGCTAGAGTTATTACTTGTGTTCGAACACACGAAGGATTGACCAAGTATTTATTTATTTGAGTTGGATTACAACAGGGATCGACTTTAAGTCCATATCTTTTTTATTTAGTTATGAATGTATTTACTGGACTTTTATAGGAGGATGTTCCTTCGTTTATGTCTTTCGTTATATCTTTCTTGTGAATAAGACTAGCGAGAGAGTTTAGGATTAACTTGAATTATGGAGGTCAATTTTAGACTGTAAAGGCTTTCGTTTTGAGTAGATCTAAACTAAAGACATGGAATGTAATTTTAGTAATAGTAGAACCAATGATGGGGTTGTAAAAATGGGTGATCAAGTCATTAAAAGGAGATAACATTTTAGATATCTCAAGTCTACTTTTTAAAGTGATGGTGATACATATGGGGATGTTCTTAGTAGAATTCAAGTTAGATGGCTAAATTGGAAAAATGCATCGAGCGTATTGTGTGATAGAAAAGTTTTGTTTAGATTTAAGTGAAGTGTTGTTGAAATGATAATGCTTAGTTGGATGTGTGGCTTTACACTTAGACACAAAATGCAAAACAAATATATCCGTGGATGTTTTGGAGTTGCTCCACAACACACAATATTAGAGAGAGTGCCTTAGATGGTTGGGTCACATTAAACAGTGACCATCTTATGACCCTATTAGGAGAGAGAATGTTTTATATTTGACTTATGTTAAGAAAGGTAGAAGTAGACCTAAAAAGACTTGGGCATGTTATATTAAAAATAATCTTAATGTCTTAGAATTAAATGAAAATATGACACTCAATAGGACACAATGAGGAAAAGTGTTCATATAGCCGACCCCACTTAATGGTTAAAGGCTTGACATTGCTGGTTGGTGCATCATCACCTTTTCAATGTCTCATGAATGTGGTTTTTCAAGTTTTAGTAAGTTTAAGTTGGCTTTCTTTATTGACATATTAATTTATAGCTGTACTTGGGAGAGTCATCTTTCTTATTTAACGTAGTCTTTAAAGTCTTCAATCTTAACAAATCTGTACCCAATAGATGAGGAATTCTTTTAGCTAGCACTGGGGGAGTACCTTAGTCACTTCGTTGGCAAAAAATGAGTTGTCACCAATCCTAAAAAAGGCTGTTTTTAATGAATCCAACTAGTGTGAACGGGTTAACAAGTCATTTGATGAAGTCTGTTAAAGGTTTATAGTATAATCTACGCTCTATTTACTGTAATCTTAAAAAAGAATTATTTTTAATGAAGTAATGATGTCAAGCCATCTTTTAACAAACTTAGGCATGCTATATTCGCTTCTTTAGTCATTGCCTTGCCATATTTCGTAAACCTTTTGTGGTTGAATGTGATGCATCGGGATTTGGAATTGACAGAGTTATAATCCAGGAAAGTCATTACTTTGGTTGCACCAGTAAAGTTTTATATGTCAAAGCAGCTGGGACTTTCATTTTACAATAATAATGATGTTAATTCTTCATGTTCAGTCTAATTGAAATCAATGTTTTTTGGGGTTATATTTCCTTATTTTCCCAAAATCTTAGCTGCCTCAACTATTTGTTTGATCAATGCCTATCTACTGAAGCACAACAAAAGTGGACGAGAAATTAAACACAATGTATATATACAAGCTATATAATACTCTTTATTAAAGGGGGGATAAAAAGAGACATTATATCACCTTACTGGTGCTTATTGAGATAAAAAAGGGGGAGATTCTTACCTCCTTTGGTTACCCATTCTAAAGAAAATTTAGACTTGATATATCTATGGATTTAATTGATGAAGTATCATTATCACAAGAAAAAAGTTTATTATGATGGTTGTTGATAGGCTATCAAGATATGCCTATTTTATTCCCTTTGCACACCCTTACATAACATTTTATAGAGCTCAAGTGTATATTGAAAATGTTTTTAAGTTGGGGTATTTACACACATACCACCTAGTTCTTGTGTATTTACATATCAAACACCTAAATTTTACTTTTTACATTTAAACCACCCAAATATTTCATATCACATAAAAAATACCACTATTTTAACTTCTAAAAAGTGAAATACATATTGGCATATATGTAAAAATTGAAGTTTAGGGGTTAGATATGTCAATACATATGAATTAGGTGTATGTAAATCTTCCTTTTAACTTTACTGAACGTTTATTTATAATGGGAGCGATTGAAACTCTATATTCACTAATAAATTTCTTAATGAGCCATTCCATTTTAAAGGAACCTAGTCATGCATGAACTCAACCTACCATTTACAATCTGTGACGGCCATGCAAAAATAATTAACTATTGCTTAGAGCCTTGTCGTCATTTTGTTCTATTGAACAACCTAAAAGCTATGGAGCAAATGTCTTCCTTCTGCCAAAAGGTGTTTAACAGAAGCTTCCACTCTTCTATTCAAATGACTCTTTATAAACTAGTTATGGCTAGTCACCATTTATGTAATCTCGAATATGCATGGCACCACTAAATTACATCAATATCATGGTCATCATTACTATGATCAATATTTTCACTATCATCAATATTGATATCATCAATAAGAGAATCTCTAGGCTTGTCATCCAGAAACTTGTTCGGAAATACCATAATGAAAGGAACGTAGGAGTTTATTGCTAGATACTTGACTAAACAGGATCGTCCAGTTCCTATAGAACCTATCACTAAAATGCCTCTAGTAGGAGATAGGGCTAAGCGGAGCGAAAGGGTTTTCCATGAGGAGATGGGGAATGAAAAGTATTAGCCTCACTCGAGGTTTGTGAATAAGTGATTGTATGATAATGTGCAAGGAAAAGCATTCTTTCTGCTAAACAGGATCTATTAAACTCATAATTCATTAGATCCTTCTGATAAATGTCAACTAAGTATCCTAAGGAAATTGATTTTGGTTGTTCAATCATTTGATAACTTGTCATTTTTTTGATAAATAATCACTATGAGTCTGACTCAATAGAATTTGATCAATAATTTTTTCTATCGTTAAGGTGGAGAATTGAACCAAGAATTCTTTTTCTTCATAATCAGTTGAATCATTGTTCCTGACTTAGAATTCTATTTTCTCATCAATCCAATTACCGTTCATGTTTCTTCTTTTTCTTATCAATTAATATATCTCTTTACTTGTACAATTTCGATGTCTCGTATTGCTTGAAAAAATGACCCAATTGATGGGATTTTGTATGATACTTACAAGATCGATGAGATTGATCTTCCAATATTTCTAATATTTCTTCTTAGAGCGCATTGATTTGATCTCATAAGCGGGACCACCACTCAATAGCATGTTGCCACCAGAAGTAGAACCCCGTATTTCTTCTAGAGAATCTTCTAATTGTTCCAAAACAACTAGAAAGAAATTCTTTAACATAAAGGATTTAGTTCTTATGTAGGATACTTATCCAATAGTTATTGAAATTCTATCATTTATGATAAAATCATCAAAGATTTCATCTTTTCTAACTTGGTCTATAACTCATTAGAGGCATGGGAAACAAAGAGGTGTATGCGAATGAGATATCTAGTAACAACAAGGAAAAATATGGAGTAGAGAAACCCCCGAGCATTTGTTGATCTCAGATGTGCCCATAAGTAGAGAAACCCCCGAGCATTTGTTGATCTTAGATGTGCCCATATCAATGGAACGGGTGACTCAACGTGTGACTTATTATTTCAATTAATCATTTCTTCTGACAAAGAAGGTTCTGTAAACATTGACTCGAAACCTCATTAATCAGAGTGCACTGTTGAAGTCACGCGTAAATTAATGGAATTGGTAGCTATTATGGTTCACTGTAAGAAAAATATCCTTTGCATTCAAGAAACTAAAGGAGTGAGAAAAAAAACTAAGGAGATTGATTACTTAGATTTTAAATTTTGGTATTTAAGTAGGAGTCTTGCAAGAAATTGTGTAGGTGTAGTATGGCCTTAAAAATTATTATTGATACTAAGATTTTTAATGTTAAATGTGCTTATGCTCCTCAAGTAGGTTTAAATTTATGTTCAAAAGAAAAATTTTGGAATGATATAGAAAAATTAATACACTAATACCTCTTGAAAAAAAAATTATTGGATAAGATTTAAATATACATGTTGGTTGAGTGGAAGATTTTAGAAATATTCATGGTGGCTACGATTTTGAGGTGATTAATGAAGAAGGTATTATATTGGATTTTGCTTTAGCTTATGATTTTTTTATTGTTAAGACTTTATTTAAGAAAAAAGATGACCTGCTTATTAATTATAAGAATAAATATAATAAAACACATTGATTATTTTTTTATGAGAAAATGTGATCATTGAGAATGTAAAGATTGCAAGGTCATTTCAAGCGAAAATTTAAACACTCATCAATTATTAGTTCTGGATTTTAAGATGAGTTAGAAGATAAAAAAATACATTGAAACATTTTCATATAATCAGATAGAGGCGCCTAAAATACACTGAAAACTATTTTATGAGCAAACTTCAAGATTTTAAAATTTGGGATATTCTTGAAGAAGTTAATTTTAAGTGGGATAAATTGACAAATACTATTAAACAAGTGACAAAAGTTGTACTTAGAGAATCAAAATAAAAAACTTTTATGAATAAAAATAGTTTGTGGTGGAATAATAATGTGCACGAAAATATAAAATAATAGAAGTTTTGTTATAAAAATTTGTTTAAATGTAAATGTTTAGAAAATTGAGAAAAATACAAGGTGACTCGTAGGTAGACTAGGATAAAAATTTATGATTCTAAGAATTCTGTTTTTAGTGTTTTTTATAATATATTAGATTCTAAAGAGTACGAAAGACTTATGTATAAACTAGTCAAATAAAGAGAAAAGAAAAGTAAAGATTTAATTCAATCTTATTAAAGATAAAAATAAAAAAGTAAATTTCTTAGAGGAAAATTTTCAATATATGTGGTTGAGATATTTTGATAAACTTTTCAATGAAGTTTTTGAAAATATAATAAATCTTATTGATTTTAATATCGTTAATAATAAAAAAAAAAATTTGTTTTACTATCGTATTAGTAAAAAAAGAAGTTGAGGGGGCTTTAAAGAAAACTAAGGGTAGAATATCAGAAGGATTGATGGCATTTCAATAGAAATGTGAAAATATTTAGGAGATTTGGAGTTTCTTGGCTTACTAAACTTTTAATATTGTTTTAAAAACTAAAAAAATGTCGAGGAGTGGAGGAAGAGTATTTTGATCCCCTTTCTAAGAATAAAGGTGCAAATTATAGAGGAATTAAGTTAATGTGTCGTACATTAAAATTATGGGAGAGAGTAATTGAGTATGGGATTATGACATGATACAAAAATTTCTCAGTCTTAGTGGATTCATGTCGGGCAAGCTTACCATGGAAGCCATACATTTATTGAGAGGTTTAATGGAGAAGTACAGAGAGAATAAGAAGGATCTACATATGATTTTATTTATTTAAAAAAGGTTTAGATAAGGTTCTAAGAGATGTTATTTGGAGAGTTGTAGAAAATAAAGGTATCGATATGACTTACATTCAAGTCATTAAAGATATGCATACTATACCTTTTACTTGCGTTCGAATAAGATGATTGACCAAGTATTTTCCTAATTCAGTTGGATTACATTAGGGATCGGCTTTAAGCCCATATCCTTTTGCTTTAGTTATGAACGCTCTTACTGGACATTTACAGGAGGATGTACGTTGGTGTATGCTTTCCTTGGATGATTTTCTTCTTGTGGATAAGTCTAGAGAAATAGTTGAGGAAAAACATGAATTATGAAGGTCTTCATTAGAGTATAAAGGACTTCATTTGAGTAGATCTAAAACTGAATTCATGGAATGTAATTTTAGTAGTGGTAGATCTAGTGGCAGAGTTATATTAATGAGTGATCAAATCATTAAAATGTTTGAATATTTTAAATATTCTGGGTCTATTGTTCAAAGTGATGGTGATATGGATGGTAATGTTATTAGTAGAATTCAAGTTGGAGGGTTGAAGTGGAGGAATGCATCGGGGAATGCATCGGGCATATTGTGTAGGAATGCATCGGGCATATTGTGTGATAGAAAGTACCACTTAGAAATTTTATAAGATGGTGGTAAGATGGTGGTGAGCCCTGCAATGCTTTATGGCTCAGGATGTTGTTCTTTAAAAGAGAAGCATAAAATATAGTGTTGTTGAGATGAGAATGCTTAGTTGGATGAGTGACTTAACACTTAGAGACAAAATGCAAAACGAATGTTTCCGTGAAATGGTCGGTGTAGCTCCAATGGTAGACAAGATTAAAGTTAGTTGTCTTTGATGGTTTGTTCACATTAAATGTTGACCTTCTAATGATTCACTTGGGAGAGAGGATGTTATAGATTCGACTTATGTTAAGAAAGGTTGAGATGGATCTAATAAGACTTGGGCATGTTGTATGAAAAATTATTTTAATTTATAAGATTTAAATGAAAATATGTCACTCAATAGAACACAATTGGAGAAAAAGGATTATGTAGCCAACCCCACTTAATGGGATAAAGTGTTATTATTGCTGACTAGCCAAGGAATTTATACTCGGTTTGCTAAAAAACCTGCTACCCAAGCACCAGATAATGTGGCATGATTGTTTGGGTCGTCAGAAATTTGGGCATCTATTCCTGGGTTTTAACTGCAATATGATCAAATTATTGTCCCTCTTTATAAAAAAAACAATAAAAAAATAAGTTTCCTTTTCATCAAGAAGATAAACTATGGGGAAGTTTTTTGATGAATATATGTTATTTCTTTATATTACATTTTTGTTTATCAATACTGAAATGTGTGATTTTTGCACTCTGCTTTACATCTTTCTTATTGAAAGTGCTGAATTTGCTAGATAGGCTGAAGATGTAGAGTTTTTGTTTAGGTTTTTACTGGTTTTGATGGTTTGCAATGTCACAGGTCTGTACCAAGGAGGCATATGGAAGATCAGGGTGGAGCTTCCTGATGCTTACCCCTACAAATCTCCCTCAATTGGTTTTGTGAATAAAATATATCACCCAAATGTGGATGAAATGTAAGTTTTTTTATTTTTTATTTTTTTCCATTCGAGAACTCATCCTCACTGTGTTAATTCAGTTAAATAATGAGCATTTACATACACATCACACAATTCTTATGTTTTAAATATCTCACACCGAAACTTTCGTATTTACACACATTGCACTCAAATCTTAAGATCACATAAAAAAATAGCACTATTATCACTTTTAAAATTAATGTATAGCTTTTCATGCATAGGTTTAAAGCACCAAAGTGATAAATATGTAAATATGAACGTTCAGGTGTGAGATATGTAATTACATAAGAATTTTGTGATGCGCATGTAAATTTCCCTTAAAATAAATACTTTCCAGGCTTCTCATAGATTTTTTTTTTTTTCTCAAGGTCTGGATCTGTATGTTTGGACGTCATTAACCAGACTTGGAGCCCTATGTTTGGTAAATGAGCTTACTACTGATTCACAAGATCATGATTATTAGCAGATATTTCTAATATTAATCCTAACTATTTTATTTGTCCTTCTCAGATCTTGTGAATGTATTTGAAGTTTTTCTTCCACAACTTCTCTTGTATCCAAATCCTTCAGATCCATTGAATGGAGAGGCCGCTGCTTTAATGATGCGGGATAAAACTGCCTATGAACAAAAAGTAAAAGGTTAGCTTGCTGTAATTTTGAGGAAAAAATATCAAAATGCCCCCCTGACTCTTTCTAGAGAGTCATTTTAGTCCAAAAGTACATAAAAGTATCAATTTATTGTAATGGGGGCTAAAATAATCCTCTATGGAGATTATTTCAATTCATATTATGACTAACTTGACAGTTTTATAAACTCTATGGCTAAAATATCTCCATGTAAATAGTTAGGGGAATATTTTGGCACTTTGCTCGTGTAATTTATATTTTTTAACTGTAATTTTATTGACTTATTCTTGTATGAAAATTCAAAAGATTCTGTTGGCAATCTACTTATGCCCCACTTTTTGAAGCGAAAGTAATAGAGTAAGCCGCTTTCTTATTAGTTATTGAATTAATTTCGGTGCCTCGGTTCTGAACGCGAGATGCATCATGTAATTAGCCTAAATATTTTTTCAATCAAGGAATGAAGGGCTTTTCTATAATTATTATTGATTTGAACACTCTTTTAGTTTGTACATTTTCATTTTATTGTTGATTTAATCTTAAGTAGAATGCCGAACAAATACTTTAATTAACTATTTGCTTTTTTGTGGCTAAATGGAGACCATCTTTTTCGGCTTTCATTGGCGTTCTTAGAAAAGCTCTCCAAGAATTAAAGTCTCTCAGCTATCATTTATTTGTTGATATAGTGTGAACATTTTCTCTTACTTGTCTGGATGGTGGATTAAAGTTTTGATGATCCAACCATTATAAATTCCCTTTCTTTATTTTCTCATGGAGCAACTTCAACGCCTTGATATCTTTTTTTTTTTCCTTCTTTTCTTTAGATCTTATTGGAAAGCTAGATTTCATCGTTCATATTTCTTGGCCTTGTCTGAAATTTGATCGTTGTTGGAGCAAAAATGAGCTATGATATATTGAAATCCATCACATAGTTCGACATTCGTAGAGTCTCATCCTCAGACCAGCTTTAACTTAGGGCATTCCTTTGATAGCAACCTGACTCTTTGAAGTGGTTCGTTTTAGTCCCAGAGTCGATGGAAGCGTCAATTTAATCCCATTTTTTAAATATAAGCTGTTATAGTCCTCAATTATTTCAGCCTTGATTTATAAAATTTGGGGAGTAATTTGACACTGTTATAGAATCCAGGACTAAGATGGCCCCATATGAACAGTCAGAGGATTATTTGGACACTTTAGTCCAATATTTTGTTTCCCGAAGCCGATTCGATTTTTGAATAGAAGGCTTTCACCAATATCATCTTTTTCTTGTCATTCTAGTCTCTTTGCTGATGATGCTCCTCGAAGCTCCATTTTATTTGCCTCAAGCTGCTGCTCATACCCACACCAAGCCCTTATTGAAGATAAACTATTCCCCTAGACCTAACGTGAGAGAAGTTAGGATAACAAAGGGCAAAGTAATATTTTAAGAGGGACAAAATTGATATTTCAGGAGGGCAAAAGGCTGAATTGCCCTTTCATATATAAGTAAAAATTTGAATTTGAGGGGAGTCAATTGAGCTAGGATAACAAAGGGCAAAGTAATATTTTAGGAGGGACAAAACTGATATTTAAGGAGGGCAAAAGGCTGAATTGCCCTTTCATATAAGTAAAAATTTGAATTTGAGGGGAGTCAATTGCTCCCCCTAAACCCTACCTGGTCCCACCCTTGGGCGGGGGAGGGGGTGGTTGCAATAACCTATGCAGTGAATTTGGAAATTGGCCGAATCAGTTGATTTCGAAATACACCAAATTTGAGCTAAATGGTGACTTCAAATTCATAAAAACTTTACATCCAACTAAATGCACAAATCTCACTATTACCTCTATTGATTTGAATGGCATGCATGTAAATATGAATTTTAAGTTGTTAGACATGTAAATGCATGATGTTTTTTATGCTTTTAACAGAGTATTGTGAAAGGCATGCGAAGCATGAAGCAGCTGGAGCTTCTCAGGAATCAAGTGATGATGAGATGTCAGACGATGAATATGATTCCAGTGATGAAGCAGTTGTTGGGAAGGCAGATCCCTGAAAAGGTCATAATTCCACTTCTCCAAATTTCCCTTAAAATAAATTTGTAAATTGAAATTTGGCACTCCCAGCTATTACTTCATTGTGTTGCATAAATAGATGTAAATTCATACATTCTGCAAGGTTGATTTTGTAAATGTTGGATTATTCTGCTAATAAAGTTATTGCCATAGCTTTATTTGCCTGTAGCTAAGTTCTGTCTAGCTCCAAAACTGATATTGATTTCATTTTATAGTCCAATGATTTATTCCTTTGCATATGATATAATCAAATCATTAATCCTATATTTTGTTTATACTTATACCACCCAAAGTTTTCATCACATTAAAATTACCATCATTTTAACTTCATAAAATGTATGCATTTTTTTTTTTTTTCAATAGGTGATGTATAAAAATTGAAATTTAGGTGTTAGATGTGTAAATACATAGGAATTAAGTGGTATGTATGTAAATCTTCCTTTAAAAAGTTCATATACTATTGAATAGGAATAATTAATGACTTAATCAATTTTTTTTGCTCGGAATAATAAAGTTCTTTTATTTTAGAAAGAATATAATATAAAATTTGATTGATTTATTGCATATTATATTTATCTTAAAAAGGCTTGTTCATAAACACCTCACATTTTCTTATAAACTTGTAATTAATATGTTAGTTAATAGAAGTAATTTATTTTAAGTAGGAATCAAAGTTTCTCAACATAAGAAGCTATTTGGCATCATTGAAGCATTTTACATTCTTGACATGATTTTATTGTAAGCATTGAACATTATAAATTTTTTAGTACAGAATTGAGCATTTTTTGTGAACTATTCTGCTTTCAAAAACAAATTGAAAACAAGATAAATTCAGAAAATTGCAAATAATAATACAATTTGCACTGAGTGCATGCATCCATTACAACTCAATGATATAACTATTAACTTGTAAGATGTAGTTGGACCTTGCACACATATTTGCTTTTGTATCCCTAAATTCTAGCAGTTTTTTTTTTTTTAGTTTTTTTTATGAAACAGATATAGATTTAAGGATGGTCATGTGACTTATCTTTAGAATCTGTTGAGGGCTTATGAAAAGAGAAGTCTTCGTCTCTCTGCTCTTCCTCTAGCTTCTCACTGAGCTCATCTAGTTTAAATTCCGCTACACCGTGCTTAAAGGTTGGCATCATCAGATTGACGACATGCGAAAAATCAACCTTTGTATCCAAATCATCTCTATTTGTGAGATTTGTTGAGTCTCTCATCGCTACCGGGCGTTCGATTTCACTGTCAGAGTAGTATCTTGAGTCGGCGAAGCGATGCAGGTGAATCGATGATGAGCTGGGGCTCGTCATTGGAGTTGAGCTTGGACTTAGGGTGGGGGAACGGAACGGCGATCCCTTCTTGTGCCGCTTTCTTACGGCTTGATGCCATTTTTTCAAAGCTTTGTTCGTTTGCGCGTCGAAAATGGATCTCTTCATGTGTGATCCCATCTGTAAAAAGAAGAACTTAAGGTAGATTACATATATATACCCCACAATTCTTATGTGTTTATATATCTAATACATAAATCTTCATCTTTATAACATTATTGTGTTCAAATCACATATTTCACAATAAATTAATTAATATTAGTAATATTTTTGGTGTGATCTACATACATACATACATACATACATACATAGATATATATATGTTTAAAATTTGCACAGCGCTACAGAAAGGGAAGAAATGGACCTGAGATACAAGCGCATAAAGAGGGAGAGTGATGTAGCTGCACATAAATTGGACCACCCCCCTGGAAAAGGCACAGCACCAACAAAATTAGTTTGATGAAAAGCCATATATTATCAGATAAATTAGATTTAGATATCTACATGTCAGGTGGATCTTTTAATTTTCACTACTATCAGGAGTCAGTTTTGTATAACATCATTACCATTTCAATTTTTTTGTCAGAATGTAATGAGGAGGATTTACATACCTCAATTTTTAAGCATATATGCATCTAACACCAAAATTTCAATTTTCATTAATTAGGAGGATTTACATAAACACTGCTCAATTTTTATGCATATATGCATCTAACACCAAAATTTCAATTTTCAATACATACCATGAAAAGGTGGCATTTGTGATGTTATATGAAAGATTTGAATGGTGTAAAAGTAAAAAAGGTAAAGTTTGGATGTTGGATATGTAAATACATAGGAATTGGGTGGTATGTATGTAAATGCCCTATTTAATAGATATAATAAGTACTTCTCAATCTCAGTCAACTTAAGCCCACCTCAAGCCCTCTTTAATACTATATTTTAGTGAAATAAAGATTTCAATAGTAAAAAAAGGTGCATTTACATATACATCTAAAATACCACTATTTGACTTTTAAAAAGCCAAATACACCTTTTCATGCCTAAGTGAGGTTCCATATATATATATATTGAAGTTCATGTGTTAGATATGTAAATACATAAGAATTGAGAGGTATGCCTGGAAATCTTCCATTCAAAAATTATGAGACATCACTACTGAAATAAAAACTGATAACCGATTCAAAATATGGTGCTGGAGTTTGCTATGTAAGTCGATAGATCCTATATGGCCAATGAATTAGTTTGTATGTGCTGTTAAAGGATGTTATTGTGCCAAGTAATGCTAACCCTTAAATCAAACTATATAGCAATAAATTAAGCAATACATGATGCAAGATATGAGTGCTGAACCTCATATATACATCGCAAAATGAGTCAATCGAATGTGGCAAAAACAGTGAAGAAATGCAACGATGCATAGATCGAACTTAAACCCATTGATTGTTGTCAAAGATGTTCAAATGATGTTTGTTTGCAAAACGGATCACACGAGCGCGTCCAAAGCATCAAAATTATTGTAGAGATGACCTTCAACAATTAAGTGTGCAAATAAGATGAAAAATGGTGGATGGCCAAAGCGAAGTATGTGATTAGGACACAAACTATGTCAACTATTGCCGAAGTTGCGTAAACAAGCTCTGATCATAAATGTACCATGTGAGTGCTTCTGAAACATTGAGATTACCTAAAGAAGAACCTGTTATAGGAGCAAAAATGATGAAAATGATGGTACCCAAAATGCAACATTGTGTAAATAAAAGATAAGGTGACTTGAAAAGCGACAAAATTGCCCAAATGACATCCGACCATAAACAAACTGCGTAGATGCGTCAGAGATATCGATTAGTTTGGAATGATTTTAGAATGATTTTGGATGATAATTCCCTTAGATCTACAAAGATTAATTCCCTTAGATAAACAATAACCCCATGTCTACAAAGTTCCTTAGGACAAAGTGACTCATGGCTACTGAAAAGAATTCTCTTATGAGGTTGGGACAACTAGCTCCTCTAGCTAAGTACATGGGACCATGGCAGCTAGGGATGTCGGAACCATGGTATCTTGATTGGGTTCGTCATCATTTCCCCCACCATCCTCTTTCAAGCTCACGATGATAATTTCATAATTTAAAAGCTTAAATTTATTGTTTCTATATGCTGAGTTTAAATACTTAGTGCCTAATTACTAGCTTTAATCGAAAGTTTTCGACCTTTATTGGGAGAGATAATTAGCCATAGGGGCTTGCGCCTATGAGAATTCTCGAACCTAATATCTTACAGTCCTCACAAAATGAGGGTGAATCTCTGCATAGTGTTAGATATGTATGAATTGGGTGATATGCATGTAAAAAAGCCTATATACACTCCATTATCAATTATTATGGAAAGAAATAATTTCTATGTTACATACAATATAAGAGAAGAAACCTTCTTAATGAATGAATCTACAATAAAATAGAATACAACCCCAACCCCCTAGATAGCCTTTTGTTCATTTAATTCTACTCCTATGATATTTTATCAATACTATTTTCTAAAATAGCTCCATCACCATTCTCTCTAAAAAATAAAAATGATATAAAAAAATAAGCATATCTAATCAGAAAACATGTAGTTGATAATTGGTGTCTTCGGGGAAAAAATAAAAATAAAAATAAAAGAGAACTTACCCGAGAAAGACTCGTCCGATGATAAACCCAAAATTTTGGTGGAAGCAAGATCTCAAGCCGAAGTCATACTATACAAGGTAAAGTTAACCATAAAAACCAATCATCTTTAAATCAAAAACAAGAAATTAGCTATAAAATCATACTTTGACTTAGGACAAATTCCATACCCATATCCAGAAGAAATAGGTCAACTGAAATGCATTCTGCATAAAATATTTAAAATGTCAGACTTCAGATTGTAATTTTATTATCTATTTATTTATTTTGCATTATCACATAATCAAGTCATGAGAGCAGTTATATCGCAAATACTAAAAAATATTGGTAACTTTCGGAAAAAAGTAACAGAAAGGAGAATAGGAACCAACCATAAACAATGTGAAATGTATTAAAGAAAGAACAAGACCAGGATTCTTGAACCAAAAATGATTATCACTTAGCTGAACCAAAGGAACTCCTTGAACAACAGCATGTTTTTCTTTAATTTCTATCGCCATTTTCGCAATTATCGCCTGCAGATTCGTCCCAATAGCCAAGAGAATCTGCAAAAGCGAACAAAAAATCAATTCTTGAAGAATTTTTTGCAGGCCAGTTATTGGTAAAGATCAATATAGGAAGATTTACATACATACCACTCAATTCCCACGTATTTACATATCGAAAATCTAAACTTCAGTTTTTACATGCATACTACCTTTCACAGGTATGAAAAAGGTGTATTTCACTTTTTTTTTTCCCTAAAAGGTTGTATTTTTTATGCGCTATGAAAGATTTGAGTGGTATAAATGCAAAGATCAAAATTTAGGTGTTGGGTATGTAAATGGATTTTACAATTGGGGGAAGTAGTGACACCCAGAATAGTTCCTTCCATCCTACAATAACAAAAGAAAATGTGAGTTTGTTTGTTAATTGGATGCTTCGTACAAAATGCTGCAGAAAATTATTACTTGCCGTGAACATTAAGCAGTAAAAAAACAACCGCAGATGCCCACAGAAGAGGTCTGAAAAAAAAAATAGGAATGAGCCAAAAAAAAGGAGAAAGATTCACATACATACCACTCAATTCTTATGTATTTATATATCTAACACCTAGACATCGAATTTTACATACATATCACCTTATCTATGCATGAAAAGTTGTCTTTCACACTTTAAAAAGTTAAAATTGTGGTATTTTTTATGTGATAGTAAAGATTTGGGTGATATAAATTGAGAAGGTGAAGTTTAGTTGTGGATATGTAAATACGTAGGAATTGGCTGGTATGTATGTAAATGTCCCCCCTTCCTCCCCCAAAGAGAGAGAGAGAGAGAGAGAGAGAGAGAGAGCGAGAAAATAAAGAAAAATCAAAGGTGGCATTAATCACAATGAACTACAAGTTCATAAGAATCGATGCTTTAAGATTCTCAATATTATTAGAAGATTTACAAACATACCATTAAATTCCTATGTATTTACACATCTAACATCTAAGTTTCAATTTTTACATATATGCAATCTTAACTATGCTTGAAAAGGTGTAGTAGTAATTTCAGAAGTTAAAACTTGTGGTATTTTTTATGTGATATGAAAGATTTGGGTGGTATAAATGTGAAAAGTAAAGTTTAGGCATTAGATATGCACATACATAGGAATTGAGTAGTATGCATGAAATGCCCCAATATGATTTTGTGGAAAATCAAAGGTTGGGAACAGAGGAGCCAGTAATTTACAGTACCTGATTACAACTACTACCTTGAAGTCGTCTTCCAGTGACCTTTTTATATATTTTTGGAAATTAAATTTGCTTCCAGAAGCCAAATGGACCTGAAAACATGTTCTGGGATACAAAATAAAAAGAGAAAAAAATGAAAATAACATTTTTCTTGCAACTTACATTTATGAAACCATGACGGAGAGTAAGGTAATCTGCTTTTCGAACAGATCTGAAAAATTGGTGGAAGAAACAAACCTGTAACACAAGCATAATTAAATAGTAGCCATAAAAAGTTTAACAAACAGATGTGTATGTACATATGTGGAACTGGAACCAAAAAAAAAAAAAATTTCAAGGGGTACAAATTAATAATTTCCAAAACAACCTCAATCTTAATGTTAGTCCCATGGGGTAAAAAAATTAGTATAATGATTTTGATGATAATAAATATATACCCAAATATGTAGCAGCTCGTGCGAAACCGATGTTCATTCAAGATACAAGTTGGTCTATTCAAATGCCAGCTCAGTAGAAATTATTGGAGTAGACGTACTACTCGCCGACTTGCCACAAATGTTCATCAACTCACTGTTGATCTCTTTTTTATGAGGTCTGTCTCTTTCTTTTTAGAATCTAAGATCTAGCCTTAGGGTTTTCCTAATAACTCTCCTAGAGAACTAGTGTTGAGACTCACTCTAATTAGAAATTTAATCATTTCTTAACTCATTGTAGTCTCATATTCTTGGTTTTAAATCCTCAACAATTTGTTAGGTTGATTAAGACCAACATTTTGAAACTCAAGTGAAGTTCCTATAGGTTTGAAAGGCCCTAGGAAAACATTATGAGTTTAGGGGTTTAGGTCTGGCGGTGATTGTTCCTTTGAAGCACCTTCACTTACTATCACTCACTTTTAGATAACTCTTTTCTTAACTTTTAGGGAGCTCATTTTGATTATGAAGCACTCTTTAAGATAAGAAAGGTAGCTATCTATTTAATAATAAAAACCATTAAGAAAAAAATTATTTTCTTTTAATTAAAAAATCATTAAATCATTAAATCAAAATTAATATAAAAGAAAAAATCTTTCAAAAATCTATAAATACAATCTTTAAAATTTTCAAAATAAAATTTAATAAATCCACAAATATAAAAATAAAAAATATAATAATACAAATACTTAAAATTTCACACACATATACACCATTCACTTGATAAATATCCCCAAATTTACACCTATTCCTTTGAGTTCATTCTTGGCCACTCTTCATACCTATAACCCATTTCACGAACCCATCATGTTTGAATTAAATCTAAATTAACCCAAGTTTGAATCAAAATGAACCCATTTTGACACCTAGTTTGAAGCCACCTTCAAGCTACCATTTCCAAATCAGTTTAATACATTTTTGAGCCACCCTTTGTGTTGAGCTTATCCATGACAATTCAACATTGATTCATCTCATTTGTGAGCCGAATTTGAATTGATCTATAAGCCAAATTTAAACCCAAATGGAACTATACTTTAACTCAATATTGAACCACATTCAAGCCTATTATAAAACATTTTCATTAATTTGATTTTGGCTCTTCATTGAGCCAATCCTCTTGCTGATTTGCTTGAGGCCAATTCAGCCACATCAATTCATACTCTTGTGAGCTCAATCCAAGTCCATGCGAGCCCACACAAGCCAATCCCATAAGCTTCACTTGGTTGAGCTTGTCTTTGCCTTTAACCACCTTCCCATTGGCTCTCCTCAAAACCTCCTCAACTGATTCCGATAACCAACCCAACGGCAAGGCGAAGTGGGCACATGTGCCAAACCGTGACCATGGCCATTAAGCCAAGCTCACCATGACTCGAAATTCACCATGGCAGAACCACATTGGAAGCTCCATCCACTTGGCTCACCTTCACTGGTCACTCTCAATTGACTCAGCTCCACCTCACTGATCCATGGCAGATGAATTACACCAATAGAAGCGACACCCCTACCCCTGGCTGAGCCTATAAATGGAGCTCATTCTCGGGCTCAAAGAAGAAGCAACCATTTCCATGGACAAGCTAAACCTCCAAAACAACTCCTTAGAGCTCCAGCATCCTCCCTGTATCAATTCCACTATTCCAAGACCATAATTCTATCATTAGAGCACTCACCCGATCCACGACACATTAAATTCTCACTGTTTACAGTTCGATTCATCAATCCAATACTTCTACTACCTTCCCCGAGTGAGGAAACCACTTCCACATATGAATTGCACAAGCTCTGAGCTCTCTGGATTATTGTTTGCTTGAGGAGCATGCGGGCTCGATCAATTTCATTCACGGAGGCTTCTGAACTTCAAATTGGGACTTGGAGCATACTTATTGAATCATTATGAAGCTAATACTATGATTGGATTGAGAAGATCACCACCGAATTGAGGTATATTTCTACTTTTCTTAATTCACTCCAGTTTTGGACCTTTGGAAATAAAGTTGCATGATAATTGATCTTGACCATCATATTTGTAGAGCTTCATGAGATGAAGCTGTAGCATTTTGAATTTTTGAATTTCATTAAGAAATGAAGGAGATCTACGCACATTTGTGCAAACGGTGCTCAATTCACGTCCCAAATGGGACGATGAACCAATGTCATCCATTTTATTTTATTTAAAACGGATGTCTCGGATTAACTCGGAAGGATATGGTGTTGTTCGGGTCGTGCACGGGATCGAGAAGGCGTAGCTGACGAGGAGTTGAGGTGGTCGCGACAATGATTAACAGATGAATCAAAGTCAAATGCGTGGAAAAATGGCTGACGAGTCAGATGGCACGACATTTATTAAGTAAGAATTTTTTTTTCAATTAATAAAAACCTTTTAATTTAACACAATTTTAAAAAATCATACGAAATTAAAGAAAAATGAAAAAAATAGAAAATAATGTGTCAGATTCAGGAAAACTAGGAGAATTTAATAAAAATAAAACCAGAATATAATAACATCAAATAAATTTTAAATGATTTTTAAACTATTAAAGCAACAATAAGACAACATTTAAAATATAAATCAAAATAAAATGAAATTACATCTGGTTAAACCTCTTGACCATATGATATTTCTGTAATTTTCTCATAAACAAAAAAACTATGTTGGTTACTTAAATGAAATTTTCATGGGATTTTGCATTTATTGAAATAAATAATTCTAGAAATTAAAATATATTTTGAAAAATTACAGAATAACTTCTGAAATAGGGTGATCATTTTATTCATTTAGATAGTAATTTTGAGTATTGTACGATGTTTTTAAATTTTTTTAAGAAATGTATGTTTAAAAATATTATATTTATACTTTAAAATTTCTTTTAATCAAAATTGGATTATAATAGGGGATAAATTGGTAAAAAAATTATAATTAAACCTTACTGGGAAGAATGAAACATAATGGGTTAGTTAGAACTTTAATCAAATCAATAAAACATGCAAAAGGTTATAAGTGTAACTAGCAAATTGTTAAAAATTTGAAACTTTAAAATGCTTGGATGATTAATTGGTGGGCAATATTGTTTAGAATTGTTTAATTTACTGATTAAGACCTTCCATCATAATTTGAATGGTTTTGCATAATAATTTACATGAAAATTAATAAAATTGATAATTTTGCAAAAATATCTTTAAAATGAACAAATAAAAATGATTAAGTTGAAGACTCTGATTCAAATGACACTTAAAATCATAAATGTATAATTTTGATTAATATTGGAACTAATTTGAAAGTAAGCATTGGTAAGTTTGTAGTTTTTTCTTTTAAATTTACAAATTTACCTTTACTTAACTTTAATTCATTAAATCAAAATTTAATTGAATAAAAATATTGAAATTTATGGTATAACTTGAACTTGATAAGCAAATAATATACTAATTAATAGATATATAGTGAATTTTGAAAGTTTTGAAAGTAATTTAGGATAGTATTGTTATTTTCTTCAAAATTGCAATATTATTTTTATTACACTAGGAACTTCAACATGAACTATATATAATTCAAAAATTACTAAAATTTAAAATGAAACTCTTAAATAAAACAAAAATAACAAAACACTGCAAAAATGTATAAATTTAAAGTTAGTTTTGAGGTAAATTTGTAAATTTCTTCACTCACTAATGCAACCCAAATAATTGAACCAAATTAATCAACTGAAGATAAATCATTAAAAAAATATTTCCAACCTAGGTAGAAATGGTTGAAGTATACATAAGATATTTACAAACAAACATTTCTCAGTAAAACTTACATAACTTTCTTTATAGAACTTCAAAATCACTGAAGTCCATAGGTTAATTGAACTGAAAGAAGTTGAAAAATATAAAATTCACTTTGATTGATTACTTTTTAATAATTTTCTATTAATAAACCTATTCATAAGTTCAAGAATTCATGAAAAATCTAAAATAAACTTGAAATGACTTGTAAAATTCTGATGTTGTTTGGAATCATATTCCAAACATTTCAGTAAATTTCAAGTGTTTTGGATATCCTTTCGATTTATTATAAATTTTTAAATAAAATCACCTTCAAAATTAAAATAATTCTAATAAATCAAATAAAATGCAAAAATTCATAAAATTTTAACATAAAGCTTTTCAACTTGATATCCATCCACAAAAATTATTTTTATATTATTTTGAAATCATTTAAGTCAAAATATCTAAAACCCTAAAAAACACAAAATTTTCAACAAAACAATTTATAAAAATTCACAAAACAACCAAAATTTCTAAAAAATGTAATAATTGAGTTTATAAGAATCATATTCACTTCACCCGAGGATTGATGAGATCTTATAAGTTCTAATAATGTTAAACATTGATATATGCCTTCAAAAAAGCATATAAATATATTTAATAATAATGATAATATAATGATGAAAATAAAATAATAATAATAATAAACAATAATAATTAACTATTTGGGTTTACGAAGACTTCTTGGTCGATACAACCCATGATTGCTGACAAAAGTCTTATGGTCTGAACAGGTTTAAGTACCTCTTTAAGTTATGTAAATCCAAAACTAACAGCAGTACCAGAATGACAGAACCATGGGATCTTGACCGGTGTTGCATAAAATAAAATTTAATTAGTTATCATCAATCACTTCAATAATCGCTTCCATCATGATGAACACTAACCTAAATTTGTTTCACATGGCTTCTATAAGTAAATAATAAGAGCCTAGAATAGCCCTTTCGAGACATGATTTTCTTCTTCTATTGAGTCATTTTCCTTATAGAGTTAGGCAGTGTTGTGGTTAGTTAATAATCAAGATCTGAGATATCCAAAAAAAGACGAAACACGAAGCGAAGGGTAAACCTCAACAAAACCATCAACGTTGTCTCAAATGACGTTGATTAATAAATCGTAATCTTTTAAAATTTCGAGATTGATCGTCTGGTACGACGTAAATCCTCACACATTCTTAAATTTTTGCAAGATTGTAAGTCATGCAATTAAGTCCTAAATTTCTAAATAAATTGTAGGTTTGCAATATCAAATAACTTCTCTTTCAAAGAATTAAAGTCAAACCATAAGTTAATTTAAGATGTCACTGAGGTTTCTTCGATCTCTTAGACATCTCTTACTATTCATTCATTTGGATTCCAGAAATAATTGTTCCACATTGAGTCTTTTTCATTTGATTTTCCTACAATCAATCATGGAAACTAAACTTCGAATTCTTAAAGACGAAACCATAATCTTAATCGAGAGTTTTCTTCAATGATCTTAGTGGATGCAATCAAATTTTCAAGAGATAATTATTCATTGTGTTTCTAATCAACCGCAAGATCATTGTTTAAATTTTATGATAGATATTATTTATTTGTTTTTTTTTTAGATTTTTTATTTTGATCTTTTCGTAATATAGATCATTTAATTTTGATTTTAAAAGTATTGTTAAGTGGTTTCATCTTAAATTATTTGCATCAAATTTTTTAATCATTGGTAAGTTTTTCATTACATGTGAGCTGTCTAGAATAGTTTCATTAATTTTTTTGACTTGCGTCATTAGCTTAGTGTCGCAAAAAAACTAAATATGATTGGCATTGGCTCATGTAAAACAATACATAGGTAGTAACCAATCAACTCCTTTATTGCACTCATCTCAAAACAAATCCACGGACTTAAAAGCATGAACAAATTTTAATTAGGAAAGACCATATCTTAACCCCATTGCCTTTGCCTCAATACTTGTCATTGTACTGCCCCCCTTCAAAAAACTATCTAACCAAGAAATAAGCACTGTAGTATAAAAAAATATACTGTAATCCAAAAATTCATGAGAAGAAAAAGTTAAACCAATTGTGATTTACCATAGCTTTTCATTTTATGCCAGAGAAAAACAAAGCAAAAAGAATGCCAGGTGCTCAGTGAAAAGGAAACTGGTGAATTAATACTTCTGATTAAGCATAAATTTTCACCTACAATTTGCTCCAAAACTCAAGAAATAAAAGAACACTTTACTTACAAAATAAAGCAGAACAGGATGCATGTCCCACAAAGTTGTGTGTTCTTTCACAAAGGATGTCTCACGGACCAATCTGAATCTTGACGGATCTATAAATTATCAACAAAGTCGCGACAGACATTAGATAAATTTTTCAGAAACACATTAACAGTAGGAATTGATGCATTAAAGATTGAACATACGAAAAAGAATTTAACTGCTAGAGTTAAGTTCGTCTGCGGCCAAAATGTGTGTTGATGAGTACTAAATGATTAGAGAATATTAAAAATAAGGGAATTTTACGTAAGTACCACTCAAATCCTCTGTGTTTACATATACAACACCTAAACTTCAATTTTTACATATATGTCACCTTACCTCTGCATGACAACGTGTATTTTGACTTCTTAAAATTAAAATTGTGATATTTTTTATGTGATATAAAAGATTTGGGCAGTATAAATACATACATAAGAATTAGCTGATATGTAAATGCCCCTACAACAAAATAAGTCATTAATAGCCAACTAGCTTGGCAGAAACAATAATTTTAAGATAGGTATGCAATAAAACTAAGAAAGATATTATATTAGTAGGAGGATTAGGTAAAAGAATAATAAAGTGAGAAGCATATTTAGATGGCTTAAAAGTCTACAAAACAAGGCAAGATATACACCAACAATAGAAATAGACATTATTAGCATGCGCGATAATTAGGAAGGTAACCTGGTTAAAACTTGTGCAAAAAGCCATGCAACATAAAGTTGAGACCATAAATGAAACTCAATAATAATTAATTGAGTGTGGGAACTCATAAATCCACCAATAATGATGACTTT